>NC_056729.1:1392512823-1392840323 GCF_019279795.1 Protopterus annectens
AAGAGAGGACAAGGTCCTCTAACTTAAATGGGCCTCGCCTTTTAGGGAGCTACACACAAAACACAACGAGGACTAGGTCCTCTAACTTAAATGGGCCTAGCCCCGCTAAACTAATTCACACACATGAGAAATCAACAGAGGACTAGGTCCTCTAACTTAAATGAGCCTAGCCCTGTGAAGAAAGAGTCCGAAAGTTAACCGAGGACTAGGTCCTCTATCTTAAAATGACTTAGCTGCGGGAACGGAAAAGAAGCTAAGTCAGAATATACCACAATAGTAAATATTAAACAGCAGTCAAAAACTAGTCAGTAATGGTAAATGATACTCCACCCAACATACTATACTATAGAAAACTAGTCAAAAAACAAGGTCCTAACCTAAACGTGGACCTACGGTAACAGGAAATATGTCAAAAACTAGCACACAGAAGGATACCACACAGAGAACAAAAACAGGCCCAAAACGGCCAACAAGTTCTCAACACTAATTATGTAAACTATGCTACTATATATGAAGAAATATCAATAAAACTGCAATAATAATGAAAATTATTCAACTTAGCCACTGCCAAGCAAGAAGCACTTCTGAACTCGTAGACAAGGGAAACAAGATCTGGAGATTCCTACTAGTGCACTATGGGATCCCTTCCTTGCCACGAGCCAGCTAGGAGACTTTGAGCTTTGTAATCGGCCGAATCAGAGCCGAGGATCAGCTCCGAAACCATATGTAAGAATGAAGGTGAGCTAGGACTAGAGAACATCCACATTTTCCTAACTCCTTGTTGAATTCATGAAAAATGTCTCAGAGGAGTAGAGAAACGGATCCCAGTGGCAGACAGGGTCTTTATTTCCTGCTCACTTCTGGAGAGCATTTCCTTCAACTTTGGGCTAAACAGGAAACAGCCATCTAATGAAGCATTGATAAACAAAGACCTGAAGGGCTCCACAAAATTGCACAAGTACATCCAGGCATGTCTTCTGATGGCTATGCCTGGATCCCGCACCCTTGAGATACCCTGTGCAGCACGGGAAATCAACCTTATGGATGCATTTGATATAGACTGAAGGGAGGTAATTTGTAAAGAAATCTTATTCTGGTCCTCCATAGACATGGATCTGGAAAGAGATCTGGAAAGCCCCTTTGTCAATTATCTTTGTAACCTGGTAAAGTGTGCCAAATAATTCAACCACCACAGGGCAAAAATTACTGAGACTTAAAAGTGCTTTCCAAATCTGTCCAAAGCCCTAGACTACTTGCTAGGCAGGTGGATATATATGCTCTGCAAGCTCTTTCTTGGTGGCTGCTGCTACATCTCTGGCATTTACAGGGACCCCCTTGCTCCAGTGTGCTCTATCCTTTGGAGGGGGCTAAAAATCTATCTGATCACTTGAGAATTGGCTCAACAGTATCTGATTCCTTCTATGTGCAGCATGAGCCAAGATCTATTAGCTCATCAGCCAGAGGGTTACCCAAGACGTAGCTGAGCCAGATCCAAAGGACTCCAGGAACACGGACTCCTCCTGGGAAAGGGGGTCAGAAGAAACAAAATATCCCCCACTGCTTGGTAAAGGAGGACCTTTTAACACAGTTAATACAACTGTGGTGCCTGATATATCTCACAGTAGTTTCATTTATACTTATTCTCAATTCCTCTGAGATAGAGGAGGCGATTAGGAGGCATTGGCTCGTTTTCACCTTTCATGATGAATTTAAAGACATAATACCAGTACAGCCTAAATTTGTAAGAAAGAGAGATACTAATTTTAAAGAGTTATTTGAAAGGAAATCACTTCCCTCGGTGAATACCCGCAACTCATGATTAGGTACTTTTAAGTGCGGGTTTTGTAAACAGTGCCACACTATTATTAATGCCTCCACCCTCCTTATTCCCTCTAGGAATTTTAACATTAAATCCTATTGTTATTATAATTGTGGAAGTAAAGGAGTAGTGTATTTAGGTTTCTGCAACACCTGTTCCAGTTTTTATGTTGACAAAACCGAGAGGCCACTTAGGAAAAGAATATATGAGCATTTTTACGACATAGGCAAACATAAGGAATCTAATGCATTTTATAAACATTCCCTTTCTTGCCCTAATATTGACCTTAAATTTATTGTACTAGAGCAAGTGATGCCGGATGCCAGGGGAGGAGATTGGGAAACAACTCTTGAGTACAAAGAACTCCTTTGGCAACTTAAGTTGGATGCAGGCAGATACCCCGATCTGAACGACAACATTAACATAAGTAGTGTCCTTAAACTCAGAATGGCCCGATTATAAAGAAACTATTCCTAGTTTTTGAAACAACTCCTTGGGGAACAACAATTAGTAATCTGTCTTCTTACCCCACTTGCTTTTGCAAGTTATTTGTATTTGTACACACATTTATATTCACTATATATTTAATATTTTGATGTACCTTCACTACATACCTTTTGAGAATTCAACCCTGAGTTTTTCATGAATGCTGTATTTGAATGTGTTTTCTGTATTAGAATATCTGATTTAATATGTTTTTTAGACTCATTAGTTATTTTCATTTGTATCAATCTTTGTAGAATTGGTTAAAAGAATATATTTTTATATATTTTTATACACACATTTTTTTATATACTTTTTTGTGACAGCACATTGATGTTTTTGATTTTAAGTGTTAGAATGCAATATTGACTTCAATGTACTTGGTTTGTAATCAATTATGCTAATTAGTTAATTAGCGACCTACCAGAGCATATTTAAACTCTCTGGTGCATTTTTCATTTTCATTTTAACTTGATAAAGCTCGGTAACAACCGAGCGAAAGCGCTTGTTTTTAACTTCTGTTTGTTCATAATAAAGTATCAACTTGCATCCTGGTTCGGCTTCTTCGCTTTGGATTTATCCTTCTGCTTGGTTTTGCTTGTTTTTCCTTTGGAACCTGGTAAAGTGTGCCAAATAATTCAACCACCACAGGGCAAAAATTAAAAAGTGCTTAAAAATGCTTTCCAAATCTGTCCAAAGCCCTAGACTACTTGCTAGGCAGGTGGATATATATGCTCTGCAAGCTCTTTCTTGGTGGCTGCTGCTACATATCTGGCATTTACAGGGGCCCCCTAGCTCCAGTGTGCTCTGTCCTTTGGAGGGGGCTAAAAATCTATCTGATCACTTGAGAATTGGCTCAACAGTATCTGATTCCTTCCATGTGCAGCATAAGCCAAGATCTATTAGCTCATCAGCCAGAGGGTTACCCAAGATGTAGCTCAGCCAGATCCAAAGGACTCCAGGAACACGGACTCCTCCTGGGAAAGGGGGTCAGAAGACCATCCATCTGTTTGCTTTAAAAATTCCAGTATTTCTCCAAAGGAAACATACTTAGGTGGAGATCTGGGGAACCCTTCCCCTTCATGGAAACTAGTATCATTAGTGAAAGATTTCCTGAGGGGAATACAAGTCTCTCCTTTTACACATCATCTTCCAAGGGACCTCATCAGTGGGATGGTCTGCTGAGGTATCAGAAGTGGCAGGGGAGTCCCTAAGGACTGACTGAAGGCTCATTCAAGCTGGCTATCCCAGGAGGATAGAGGTGAGTGACTCATAACTCAAACCTGATTGTGGATGAGAAACAGGATTCAAGGGGGGCAAAGATGTCCTTTCTCTAGGCAAACAGAAATCCCTCTCCACTGCCTCAAAGGCAGATGATCTAGGAGAAACATAGGCCAGCAACACCAGAGCTGAAGACCCCTGTGCTGATGAGCACTGAACTCCCCCAGGCCCCCACCTCAAGGAGGGAATCAAACTCAAGCTGTCAAATGCCGAAGCACCAAGGGGCAAGGATGGCTCTGATAACTTTGGAGTTGACCCCAACCCCTTGGAGCTGGCACCAATGCTTCAGCTCCAAGAGTCCTCCTGCTCCAAAAGCATCAGAGCCAGGTGACTCAGGAACATGGTCAGAGTCAAAGAATGATCTGCCTTTGGATCTGATGAGGACACCCACAAGCACCTTGGATCCAGGGGTTCTGAAACCACTGGGCATATTGGAAATATGATTATTGGGTCAGTGGAAGGCAGGCTCGTGGGTCCAAAGGGAGACTTAGCCTGGATTACCCCCATCTGGATCTGAGCTCTGAGGAACTTCCTCATCATCTTATCCACCTCTGCTTCAGACAAGTTACTGGAGGACCTAAGAGAGGAGCTGGTAGATGTTGACCTGGAATGTCTCCTCAGAGTTTTCCAAAGAAAAGATGAGTGCAGCCAAGGAGAGATTGCATCCTAGGTGACCTAGGCTTCGATGAAATAGAATCCAAAGGTGCTGGATCTGGCTTTTTTAAGATTTTCACAAGAGACTCAGAGGATGGAACAGATGCAGTAGAATGGTCTGTGGACCTCTTCTTAGGGTCCTTATCGTTTGGAGCTGATTCAGGCTTCCCCTTTCCAGACTTCTTGGATGAGGTCCCCATAAGCTAGAGAAGAAGAGGAAGAGGGAAGAAGGCCTTTCAGCGTTAACTTATTTTTCTACTCTGGAAATGAAACCAGCACAAGTGGAGCAATCTCTTTCTAAATGGGCAGCACCCAAACAGTCGACACATTCTTTGTGGGCATCAGAATTGGGGATCTTATGCCTACAGGAAGTGCATTTTTAAAACTGGTCAGTTTATCTGCCACAGTAAACACATAAAGAAGAGAAGACAGGAGGATTAAATTCAGCTATAGCAAAAGATTTTTTTTTTAATATTACAGAACAGAAAATGTACCAACGTTGGTACCTAGAAGTACCGTCTAAATGGTAGGAAAAAAAAGATTACAGGGAAAGAAAGAAAAGTACCAATAATTGTAGTTTGTTAAGTATCCAACAATAAAAGAGTAGGAAAAGAAGTGCCTAATGGATACAAAAAATATTAGAAGTAAGGGAGAGAGCAAAAGAAAAATATACAATTTAAAAGGAGTAAACTTACAGCTGTAAGATACTGAGAATTCACCCAAAAGATCCAGAGCAGAAGATCAGTGTCTGAGGAATATGGTGGAAAATGAGATCTGAGGTAATTTAGGTAGGTGGGGTGTTATGGGTAAGGGAAGAGCTCGAGAGCTGGATCCATGAATCTAGTGAAAGCGGCTGAGCCAGATATGAGGTCAGATCCGAGATCCATCAGTTGAGGAATGAATGAAAACGACATCAGATACTTTTTTTTTTTACTTTAAACTTGTTCATGAGGGTAGCAAGGAATGCACAAGAAATGCATTTAAGATACACTAGGGAGATGGACTAAAAACTTTTTTTTTTATTTCCTCACCTCTATTACTTACCCTCAACCCATTTCTTTAGTTTACTCTCACAAATTTGAGGAAGGACTCATCATACTACAGCTGTAAAAAGGATATTTTTTTTCTCAGAGAAAATGAATCTGGATGTGGAACTAGCAGTTTTAATCCTAAAATGGGATGAGCATGCAATGATGCTACGAGCTTGTCGCACCACACTCCTGCGCATGTGGTTGCTTTACCATCGGCTTGAGACTTTATACAGTGACATTCTCAATTGTAGGGACTTCAGCCACCACAGACTCCCTCTAATGCAGCAAAAACTCACACACTCCTCCTGATAAAGGAAATGGCAACAGCTACTTGATCCTTCCTCCCTTCAGTCCACCCTCCAGCACCCAGGTCACTAGTCAGTTTCAGATCACCAGCAGCTCACTCATGCCCTGTCATTATACCAGTTACCCAACTAATTAACAGATTATGTTACTGGAAAGGCAGAAAGTGAACTAAGACAATGCTGCAGATCAGACTGAATTACTGATCCAGTACATTGTTCACATAAATGATAAGGCACAATGACAACATGAGAAGGAAGAAGGTATGCATGAAAGCAAATGCAGAAATGGAAAAGTAACTGGGAATAGGAAATAAGTAGACATGAATGCAAACTTGTGGAATGTACACACCATAACAACAGATCATTAAGAGAAAACCCACCTGGTCAGGAATTCAAATATCTGTGCTTATCTTGCAAAACATAGTGAATGCTAAACAATTTTCTTCTGATGCTACATACCCTGCATGAGTAGACTCATCTTTTTTTTTTACAATGCTGTCCCTTTAATGTAGCCAGGTCAGGCTACTCACTCCATATGAACTGGACAGGTAGGAACTCAATTTAGTTCTTCTAAATGTGAATAAAAATAAGAAAAAATGTATGTATGATGATGGAAACAAAATACAATTTTAAATCAGTTGAAATTTAAATTTAAGTGTATATTTTGTTTCCATCATCATACATACATTTTTTCTTATTTTTATTTTTTTTGGTTCTTTTTTCCACTTTATTCAAAATGATGTGTAATAACAATACTAATTATACAATTATATATGTTTTTAGGGTTCTTGTACACAGACCTGAAGAAGTCTAGAAGGACGAAAGCGACCTTTGTTAACAATAGGTTATGAAAATAGAAATTGATTTTTACATGCAAAATGTATATGTATATATTTATATATATTTTGTGATTGCCAAATGAACTAAGGTTGATATATTTCCAGCCATGTAGTATATTGTCTTGGATAAAATCACAGACTTAATAATCTACTTAATAATTTGGTTAAATAAGAGGTACCACATCATTACATAATTTTATTTAAAGTACATAAGGGTTATATATTATTATGACGGCTACTAAGTAGGGCAGGACAAGCTCGAATGTCACACTGATGGGGGAAGGGATGTGAATTTAATGTGTACCAACAACACTTTATTTTACAGCACAATAAACCACTCCCATGCCTGATAAAAAGTATATATATATATTTAGAAAGCTTGTGAGGAAATTATTACTCTATTTTTGTTTTACTTGGATCGCTTGTCTGTGTACTTAATAAAGGATTTTCGACTGGAAACAGACGGCCTGCCTTGCTTGGATTACTTTCGAATACTTAGTAATGCTGTGCATTTATATATTTTCTATTATTACTTTTTGTTTTGTTTTGACTTAAGACGAGTTTACGTTCGCTACTTCTACTACTATTGTCTGATCTGATTAATATACAATGATTAACTAGAAATATATGGACTGAAAATCTTCCACACAGAGAAGTTGGACAAAGACTTAAAGGGCTACGCAAAGTCAAGTAAATGCATTCAAGTTTGTCTCCTGATGGCAACGCCTGAATCTGCTGCTCTTGTCTTCCCTTTGGTTCCATGAGAAATGAGCCTCATAGATGAGTTGGATATGGACTGAAGGGTAGCCAACTGAGAGGCCACAGATTCCTGAATCTCTTCAGATATGGATCCTGAAAGGGTATCTAAGAGCTCCTTAATCAGATCCCTTTGCAGCCTGGTGAAATGTGCCAAGAAATTCAAGGACTGTAACACAAAGGTCGATTAAGTATAAACCCGTTTTCCAAACCTATCCATCGCCCGAGACTCCTTGCTGGGTAGATGGATAGAGGAACTCTGCTCAGCTAGTTCCCTTTTGGTTGCTGCCAAAATGACCATGGCATCAACAAGCAAACCTTTCAACCAAAACTAATTGTCCTCTGGGGCAGAAATGATTTTTTCAGGTCTCTGGAAAATGGGTTCAGTGGTGTGGGGAGCCTTCCACACCCACCGAAAGATCAACTCAATGAGCTCATCAGTGGGTGGAGTCACCCAGGAGGTAGCTGGGTGAGTACCAAAGGCCTGCAGGTACACTAACTCCTCAGAGAAAGGATTGCTGGACTTCTAATCACCTTTCTGTTTTAAGATTTCTAGGATGTCTCCAAGGAGATATCATCATGAGGTGATCTCAGGGATCCTTCGCCCTCATTAAAGTCCGTGTCTTCTGTGATAGATTCTTCCAGGGAAACCATGTGCTTCATCTTACACTTCTTCTTAGGAACCTCCTCAGTGGGATTATCTGGGGAAGTATCAGAAGAAGAGGACATTCCCATTTTGGATTCTGAAGGTTTAGGCACTCTTTGTCCTTGTGGAGGGAATGATTGGGACTCTGAATGTAGGCATGACAGGGGAGTATGCTTCAAGTATAAAAGGGCTAACTGGCTGACTGCTGCAGTCACAGCTCTCTCCATAGCCTCAAAAGCTGATCCACCTACAGAAGGGAGGGATCTTGGATCATAAAGAGTGGGTCTGGGAACTGAGATCACCTCCCGCTCCGAGGAGATCCCACTCAAAGTAGATGCCAAAGTCGACATGCCAAAGCTCCGAGGTGCAGAGAAGGGTTTGACAACAGCAGAATTGACTCCAGCCCCTCAGAACCAAAAGGACAGATACAAAAGATCGAAATATCTTTGACTCTGATAGCCAAGCTCAGAACTGTAGACTCTAAACTTTCAAGTGAAGTTAGAGGAGGAAGTAAAGGTGGATTAGTACAAGAAAGGAATCCTTGACCTGTCGGGGTAGGAACCAAGGTGGAGCCTGTCAGTCCTTGCACCCAAAGGATTTTTCTCACCAGCATCTCCACATCATCTTTGGTTAGACTTCTGAAGGTATAGGCAGACCTCACAGAAGGTTACTTAGGTCTCTCTAAATAGGGTGTAAATAGGGTGATGGAGGTCTTTCTGGAAAAGGCTAAAATGAGGGAGAATAAGTAGTTTTTGTAGAGTCCTGTAACAATGGTGTCGGATCCGAGGATGTCGGCACCAAAGTTTGTCTCTGATCCAGAGTCTTAGGCATCAAAGAACTAGTTGGATCCAATAGTAAGGTCTTGTTAATCATCAATTCCAAGGAAACAGTTAGAACCAGAGCATACAACCTTTTCCATATCAGTTTCGAAGAAGAAGATGGAACTGAAGATTTTTGTCTCTTTGGAGCCAATGGAGATATCAGCACCGACAAACTTCTTTTCTTCATCTTCTCAGAAGCTTTGGAAGACAAGGAAGATGGGCTAGAAAAGCCAGATTTGTTACATTTATCTTTAGCTGAAGTGGCTCCAGATAATGCCTCACTGAAGAAAGACAGAAGCAGCCCTTTCAAAATAAGCTTATTTTTCCACTCAACAAGAACGCTTTGACTGAAAGAATGACAAATGAAGCAGTCCTCCTGAAGATGGAGAGGGCCCAAACAATAAATACATGAAGAATGCATGACAGAAAAGGATATTTTATGGCCACATTTCTGACAATGCTTAAATCCAGGAGGAGCTTTTTCTTTTTCCGCAATATTTCTGCTCATACACATGCTCACTGATAGTGAAAAAAGAGGACAGTAGAGCAAAGCTTTTTTTGCCTTTGTTTTTGCAGAAAAATAGTAAAGTAGTAATTCAGAAAGGTTATATCAATGATGATAAAAAGACTACATGGAGTGTAGAAGAAAAATATCAACAATAATATTGAGAGTGCATCAAAGCATACGGAAAGGGAAGGGGAAGGTAAAGATAAAGAACTAATGTACTACAACTGTAGAACGGGTAAGGGATTTGTAAACTTAAGTGAAATGTAGGGTATATGTATAGGGATTAAGAGTTAGGGTTAGAGCTGGAGTTAAAGTTGAAAAAAACATGAATAAATGACTTATCTGCTTGAGAGCAACTGGCATCATATCTGACACGAAAAAGGGGCAAATGAGATCTGGGGGACTGGGATCAGTGCATTATTGGTAAAGGAAAAGCTCAAGAGTTTTTTGGTTACCACGAGCTGTGATAGTGGCTGAGTAAAGCAGAACTACCAAAGAAAACAGTAAATTAGTTCCAAAAAGCTATAAGTAATATATTATGGGAGGGAGGAGAAATACAGGTAAAATACCAAAAGAAGTACTAACTCACGAAAACTCCCCAAAAAAGAGAGAATTCTGAAAATTTACACCAAAACGCTCAAGAGTTAGGAATCAATGTCTGAACTAGCTGGTAGCAAATGACATCTGGCATACTTTAGGCTGGTGGGGCATTGTGGGTAAAGGGAGGAGCTTGAGAGTTCTGAGATCCTGTGATCTGGAAGATTCAGCCTAATTTGTTCTGATTATTGGATCCAAACCCATCAGCTGAAGAATGAATGAAAATAACATCAGATCAAAAGTTATGTACTCACCATAGTGATACATCTGTGTTGTCTGTTTTAGTCCTTCCTCAACTGATGGGGTCTTGTATCTGACTTTGCCACTTCTAAAGACTTTGGGTCCATAGCATGAACTCCTCCCCTTCCCCATAATCCTCCTCTTTAGCTTGAATTCTCTCAGATCAAGACTGCCCTCTATTCAGCCTATAATACCATCCATAGCACAAAGTTAGAAAAAATACAGTATAATTACCAAAAAGAATTCCAGTTAGACTGCAAGGAAAGAAGGAAAGAAAGAATAAAAGACTGGAACTCATTTAAAGGCAGGCAACATGACACACCTCATGTCAAACTAGAAGACCAGAAAAAAAAGTTTCCAAATTGGAAGGGGGTTGAAGGGCAGGAGGTTGAGGAAGGATAAACACAACACAGATGCATCGTTATGGTGGGTACATAATTTTTGTATCAGATGTTGTCTTTTTCTTACGTTTATCAACTGATGGGGCAGAGTCCCCAGCAAGATAAACCCCAGGGTAGTTCTCAAGGAAGGATATTCTGGAGTACAGAGGAGCCAAGCACTGCCCTATTTCTAGACGAGATGTCCAATTTGTACTGAGCAATTAAAGTATGAGTGTTAAACCAAGTGGCAGCTGCACAAATGTCATTTATGGAAGCTCTGGATGAGTAAGCTGAGGACATGGCCACAGATCTAGGACAATGAGCCTTAGGAGATTTAGGGAGTGACAATCCCTTCTTACAGACAAAAGAAATGCAATCAGTGAGTCATCTGGCTAAAGTCACTTTTAAAACTGATTTGCCCAACTTGGCTTTGGAAAAGGAAACAAATACCCGGTCTGATTTTCTGAAATTTTTTGTTCTATGGAGATAAAATCTAAGG
The DNA here is from genome assembly GCF_019279795.1 of Protopterus annectens. Lineage (NCBI taxonomy): Eukaryota > Metazoa > Chordata > Ceratodontiformes > Protopteridae > Protopterus > Protopterus annectens. The sequence continues at coordinate 1,392,523,683 of NC_056729.1, forward strand.
TATGGAAAGATGATGGACTAATTTACAGCTGTTTCTGAAGCCACCATAGGTGTAAAGGAAGAATTAGTGTGCAAAACACTTTGTCCTTGTGAAAGATCAGCTATGGTGGCTTTGAAGGCAGAGTCTAGAGTTTTGATACACATTTGGCTAATGTGATCACAACAAGAAAAATAGCTTTTCAAGACAAAACTTTAGTCCACCTTGGCAGCTGGTTCAAAGGGAGGGGCTAAGTCAGGGCTTAAAGAAGTACTGTTAAATTCCATGGAGGAGTAGTATCTTTAATAGGGTGTCCGATGAAAAAAGGTACCTTTGAAAGTCTTTGCATAATCTAGAAGATGCCAAGGATGAATGGTTATCTCCTACATGAAAGTCCGAGATGGCTGCAAGTTGAATATTTATAGCAGAATAACTGGCTCCACTGTTAAATACGGAAGTAAGAAAGTCTAGGATAGCTGGAATAGGTGATGATTACTTTGTTCTTTTGATGAGATGCTTTCTGAAGGAATTTTGGACTTAGAGGTATAAGAGCAAATGTGTATAGAAGCCCAGGGGGCTAATTGTGAATTAGAGAGTGTCATTGTTAACTCCCCTCTCTGGGGGATCAGAGCGAAGTACCTGCTGCCCTTGGAGCTGAGAGGGAAAGCAAAGAGATTGCAGCACGGATGGCCCCAATTGATGAAAAACTGTTTCCACCACCACAGGGTTGAGAGACCACTCATGAGGGTGTAAGATAGACTTGCTCAGTTTGTCTGCTATACATTGGTCTTCTTGGGGATATGCATTGCCAAAAAGAAAGCAGCCAGAAGAGATTGTCCACTGTCATACTCCCAGGGCCTCTCAACATAAGGATAGGATCAGGCCTCCCCCTGCTTGTTGATGTACCAGACTACTGGCATATTGTCTGTCTGGATGGCAATCATCCCTGGAGGGAGAGTATCTTAAAATGCCTGCAACACTAATAAGACTGCTCTAATTTCCAGAACACTGATGTGGAGATTGACCTCCAATCGGAACCAAGTGCCTTGGACCATCCTTCCCAAGTAATGTCCCCACAACCCTAGATAGTAGGCATCCAAAGTCACTGTGGCTATGGGTGGTAGAAATATAAAAAGATGGCTGTGAGAAACTTCTTTTTCAGTGATCCACCAGGCTATGTACAATCTGTATTAGTGTAGTTGTTTTACTGACCACTGCACTACAAGCATCCATTGCAGTACTCTCATATAATACCTTACTAAAGGTACTAGAGTTATGGAAGCTGCCATAAATCCAAGGAATTATAATATCAACCTTGCTGATGGGGAAGGAAGAGAGAAAATGTGGGATGCTTGACTCTGTAATGTTTATTCTTGTCTGGGGTAAACTTGCAATCTATGTCACCATATCCAGACAAGTGCCAATAAGCTGCAAAATCACAGAGGCACATCCAGGCATGCTGTCTGATTGCAATTCCTGAATCTGCAGCTCTCAAATCTCCAAGGTGTGTGAAATTAGCCTCACAGAGGCATTCAACAAGGACAGTAGGGCGGCCCAGTTGTGAAGAATTGGTCTTCTTGTCCCCTGCAGAGATGAGCCCCAAGACAGCATTGGAAAACTCCTTGATCAAGCCCCTCTAAAATATCAATATTTCAGAGACATGAGATGAAAGGTTGCTGTTGCATAAACACACTTCCCATACCTGTCCAATGCCTTAGACTCTCTGTTCAGAGGGTGGTTAGAAGAACTCTCTTCAGCAAGTTCTTTCTTGGTGGCTGCTGCTACCACCATAGTCATGGAACCCTGCTCCAATGGGCTCGATCCTTGGGCAGAACAAAGTACTTATCCAGTGTCTTAGGTATAGTCTTCGTGACATCCGGATCCTTCCAAGCTTGGTTCATCATGAGGTCAACCATCTCGCACATCAGGGGGACTGCACATGACATAGCTGAGCTGGCTCTGAAAATCTTAAAAGTTTGAATATTTTACCACATGAGACATCCTCAAGGGGTGATCTGGAGGACTCTTCCCCTTCATTGAAGGATTACTGTGGGGAATCTAAGTGTTTCCATTAGTACGTACACTTCCAGGGAGGTTCCCCAGTAGGATGCTTCTGAGAGGACTTAGAAGTGTGAGCAGAGTCCTAGATGAGGGCTGTCTCTAAGCTAGAACAGGACAGCTGCCCCAATAAGACAGGATGAACAGACTCAGGGATGAAAGTAGACAGTTGCAGAGGGGGTGGACCCAAGGGGGGCAGGTACGCCTTGTCCACGGAGGTGGAAAATGTTCTCTCCACTGCCTCAAAGGCAGAAGCCATGGGAGAAGCAAGGGCCACCCTGGTAGGAGCTAAAGACACCTGCCCTGGATGTCTCAAAGCATCACAACAATTCTGCCCCAAAGCAGAGGCTGGAACTGAGCTGTCCAGCATTAAGGCCTCAAAAGTAAAGGCTGGCTTTGAGAGCATCAGAGTTGAACCCAACCCTCACAGAACCCACACTATGGCTCTGAGATCCCTCTAGCTCAGACTGTGTCAGCCCCAACTGGATCAGATGTATTTGGAATCAATGAAGGCTGGGCCACCAGATCTGACACAGACAAACTCAGAGCTCTTGGGTCTGATGGCTCTGAATCCTAGGTTGGATCTGAGTAGGAGTCAACAGCTGGGTTTAGGCTGGTGGCAGGCTCATGGGTCCAATAATAGACAGAGCTGGTAGAACTCCCAAATGAATCTGGCCCCTGTCCACATCTGCTTCAGTTAGGCTCCTAGACGACCTGAGGATGAAGAGGTTGAGGGCGGCCTGGAAGCCCTTATAAGGGTCTCCTGTAAGAAAGGAGAAGGGCTCCTAGAAGATATTGGCTCTGGAATGAAACTAGAGGAGTGCTGAATCAGTGATATGGATTTGGCCTTCCTTGGATCCAAGGAACCAGATGAATCTTAGGGTTTAGAAATGTTTTTGGATGGAGCTGAACTCAAAATGGAGAAAGAGGCCTTTGGCTGATGAAACCCCCTTAGTCTTCTCAGGCGTTTTAGAAAGAGGGGGAGCTCCAGATGAAAAAGAGGTTGAAGGTAACAATCCTTTGACCACTAGCTTGTTACAGCACTCAGCCAGCATTCAGTGATTAAAACCTGCACAAATTTCACATTCCATCTCAAGGTGCACCAATCCAAGACAATAAATGCACCCCTGGTGAGCATCTGAATTTGGGATCTTATGCCCACAGGAGGTACAGTTTTTGAAACTAGAAGGCTTGTTGGACATACTAGAAATGGTCACTCAAAAAGATAGAAGAAAGAAGAAAGAAGACTACCAGCAATGGCATACAATGGGAGAAGAATACTTACAATGGTAACAGAGATGTACCCTCGACAGGTAGCACCAGATATGAGAGGTGACACACAAGGCATAAGTCCTGTAAGAAAGAGCAAAGAAAGGAAACAAAATCTCTTTTTTATATAAAAAATATATAGGTATATATTACAGAAAAAAACAGGGAAAGAAAAAATCTATAATACCTTAAGAAGCTATTAAAATATCACAAAAAACATTTATGTTAAACCACTAACGTCCGAGATACAGTAGACCACGTCCAAAAGCTGAAGTGGCAAATGAGATGTGAGGGGATTCAAGCTAAAGAGGAGGATTATGGATAAGTGGAGGAGCTCCAGCTACAGAGCCAAAATCTTTAGAAGAGGTCGAAGTCAGATCCGAGGTCAGATCTGAGACCCTACTGGTTAAGGAACATATGAAAAAGAAAACATTAGATCAACCCCCTTGGAAATATTCAGCTTTGACACACATGCTTTTTTCTTACTTTCATAAGAAATGAATAACTGATCAGACTTCTTGAAAGATTTTGTTCTGCCAAGATAGTACAGGAATTTTCTGTAGATTTTCTGGTACCAGCTTGTCTTGCCTCCATTAATACCTGCTGCACTTCTTCAGAAAAAAAAAACTTACTTAAAAGTTATTAAAATGCTATCATCAAAGTAGTTGTTTGCATTTGTTTGGGGGCAGGATGTATAGCTGTATCAAACTATGGTGTGTGGGATGAAAAAATGCAGCCCGCGTTACAGGTTCATAGGTTCATACTAGGCTATCTACCCTAGGGCATTTATAAGCCTAGCCAGAATGTGTTTGGCTTTCGCCACCCATTTTAAATTTATTTTGCTATGCCCTTTTTCGAGGTTAGTATACTGTGCCTCTTTCTAACAGTGACAGAGAAGTGATACCCGGGGTAAACCTATGATCTCCCATCCACTCATCAAGATTCCTCTTGAAGAGAGTCATTGAGGGACTCTGCCTAACCTGGACTGGGATTTTATTCCAGAGTGAAGGGAGCCTCTGGGTTATGAATCTGTCCCTCCAGCATGTCCTGTTTATTTCAGTGCTGAGGTTCAAGTCTCTCGAGCACATAGCTCAATGGGATTTGGATTTTCTGAGGTGCGGCATGACCATTAATTCCGGGTTGGACATGGCTTTATATGTCAGGCACAGATCGCCTCTGAACAGGCGGTATGCCACTGAGTAGAGCTGGAGTTTCTTTAACCGGGCAGCATATGGCATCTGTTTGAGCCCTTTGATCCTCTTGGTGAGGTACTTTTGGGGTCTTTCCAGTTGCTGCAGGTGTCTGGTAAGGTACATCCCAAAAGGGGCATTGTACTCAATTATGGGCCTGATGAGGGATGAGTAAAGAGGCACGATGACCTCCCCTGATCTAGATGTGAATCCCTTCATGATTAGGTGGGCTATATAAAATGTTTTTCTAACCACTTTGGCCACGTGGTTGTCAAATGAGAGATTGCTATCAACTTGGGTCCCCAGGTCCCTAATTACTTCTTCTGTACTTAATGGATTACCACCTATGTGGTAATTTGTGGGCACTTTGTTTTTGCCAAAGGGGATGACTATACACTTTTTGGCATTTAGCTTGAGGCCATGGCTCTGGCACCAGTTGTCTGTTTCTATGAGGCCCTTTTGGAGGATGCTTGTGTCGGCTGGAGAGTCGATTATGGCGCCCATTTTGCAGTCATCTGCGAACTTGGTCAGCCACAGTCCTTCCGTGTTGGCCTGTACCTCCAAGAAATATATACCGAACAAGAGAGGTCCCAGGAATGAGCCTTGTGGGACACCACTTGTAACTGGTTTGGAGTCTGACATAGTGAGATTGTGTTGAAAAGGTTTAACCTAGGCTACCATGGCTAGTCTGCAAACAGAGTAAGATCTGGTTCTCCTTGCTTGTTTAGGTACTTTATCACTGTGGTATTGTCTGTAAATACTTGTAGAGGTTCTGGGGACCATAAACGATTGACATGGCTCCCTGTTGAAATGCTGAGTGTTGACAAGCCAACCCCGCCTCTGAAAACACAGGTGAAGAAAACCGCTCCTCTTCTTTAAACTTCTTTTTTCAGAGGCGGGGGGGGGGGGCAAACTCCCCTGAACTTATACATATGAACTCTGAGATGGCTATATCTTGGAGAAAGGAGAACATTCTAAAAAAAATGGCATCTTGGACCCCTAGCATATGTAAGCCTGTTCTTTCAGTCATTCAGTCTTACTTTGGGACTTGTTCTAGCTCGTCTCAACATTTCAAATGTTTACCAGTGGGCCTTGACCTTGTCTAGAATAGTTTTGTTATGGTGAAATAACAAAAGGTAATAGCCCTGCACATCCATTTGGAAATAGTCTGGTTTGACACAGATTGCCCCTTCTCACCATCACAATAAATGAGCAATTGATCTGAGGAACTGAAAGACTTAGTTCTGTCAAGATAATACCCGAGTTATCTGTGGACGTCCAAAGTATGGAGTATCTTTTCACCCTCATTTTTAGATTCAGGAAAGAAAATGAGGGAATGGATAGTTTGGCTTAAAGTAAACTCAGATACCACTTTAGGCATAAAGGAAAGATGAGTTCTCATAAAAACCCTGTCCCTATGGAAAATGAGATAGGGTTGACTCACAATAAGATTTTTAGATTCCTAGATTTATAGACTGTACTAGGCTAATGATGTAGGGGGCCTTTCTAGGCCTAGACAAGTTTTCCTGAAAGAATGATGTCTTGTATGCAAATATGACATTGAGGGCCAGACATTTGTAAGCTACCTCTGTGCATAAGGGACATGGGTGCCAGGCCCAGTGTAAATTACCTATTCCCCATCCACTTGTCTAGGCTGTGTTTAAACTGAGTAATAGATGAGCTCAGCTTCACATGGATGGGAAGCCTGTTCCATAGCAGGGGCAGTCTCTGGGACACTTATCTGTCTCTCCAACATGTTCTGTTTAAGTCACAGACAAAATTCAGGTTCCTAGACCTTGTATTTTCTGGCACTCTTTGACTTATGAATATGCAATTGAGTCATAAGTGAGGGGTTTGCAGATGCCTTGTAAGCCAGACATAGATTACCCCTCAGAAAGGGCTTCAAGGTGCTCTGCATAAGGCAGGTTTGTTATGCCTTTGTATTTTTTTTGTAAGGAACCTTTGAGGTCACTCTAATTGCTGCATATGCCTGGTCAGGCACATACCAAAGGCAGCGTTGTACTCTATAACTGGTCAGATAAGGGTGGAGTACAGTGAGATAATGACCTCTTTGGAACTAGATACCATGTCCTTACATATAAGTTGTGCAACATAAAAGGATTTCCTCACCACTACGGCCACATGGTGGTTGAAGGTAACACTACTGTCTACATGCACACCCAGAATCCTGACCACTGGGTCAATTCTTAGGGGTGTATTATCAACAGGGTAAGTAGCTGGGATGGTTGACTTCCCAAAGAGGACAATTATGCACTTCTTAGCATTGAGTTTAAGACCATGACTTGGGCACCATTTATTAGTCAGAGATAGAATTTAGACGTGTCTGAATAGCTTTAAGCTAATCAAACCAGCAGGTCGAGCTCCAAGTTTAACATAGATCTTAAGAGATTTTTTATTTTTCAAAATGCTGCAAAGGATTCTCCTGTACAAACAAAAAAATAACATGGTGACTCTTGGTTCTTCTTCTTCAAATGAGATTCTCCTTTATTATGTGATCTTTTCAGAAGTTAGGTGAGCACACTTGCTACACTGAGGAATTAAGATTGCAAGCTTACATAAACCCAGCTGATGTCCATTACCATAAGGGTGCCTGGAAAATCCCTGCTAATAAACTAAAACAAGTCACACAGATAAAATAATCTGTAAAAACTACAAGAAAAAAATGGGCTAGGGTTTTCACTGTGTGATTCCTTAAAAACTCTTGTGCTAGACTCTGATGGGATATATGCAAATGAACCCATTAAAGACATCCTGTGTATAAGATATGCGGATCTTACATACACTTTCCTGTTATTAGACCCCCGAGGGTATAAAGGGTTGAACCGGAGATCATGGTCAGAAAACTCATGTTTGTATTAAAAAACATAAATAAAAAAAAAGAAATAAAAATTAGTCCATGCGCTTTCGCAGATTGCTTCATCAGACCTAACTTCTAACTATGGTAAGACATTAAGTGCCTGTCTTTTGGGGTGATAAGCAAGATTTCAATGACTAATCAGGTAAAATAGTCCCTTTTACTCTCAGTAATAGGTATGATGGTGAAGCTTCCTTAGGTTTAGCACACTGGTTATGGATATGTGAGAGTTCAGTCCATGGGCACTGCTGACATTTGAGCCTAATCTGCCATTCAAGTTCTCACTTGTCCAAGTAATCATTCATTGGTCCTTAGAGCTCCTCTTTTTCGATCCTGTCCAGGATATGAAAGCGAAACTTATTATGTCTGTGGGATTTCCTAAGGTGCTTAACTAAAGCATTATTTGGATTTTGGTATTTGATATCATGCAGGTAGGTGTTGGGATATTCTGTTTTTTAATTTGTTCAGTGTATTTCCAACATGAATGCTGCGCAATTGACGCATTGAACTTGGTACACTATGCATTTTGTGTGGCAGTTCTCGTAGAACTTGCTGTTGAAAGTTTTCTTTGTATTCGGGAACGTAAACTGGTCTTTGTTACTTAGGTCTTTACAGTAGCCACACTTTTGTCTGTTGCAGGGGAATGTTCCTGGTCAATGTTTTGGGAGAGGGTCATTATCTTTGCTTCCATTCTCAAGAATTTGTTTTAGATTCCGGTTTCTCATGATACTGAATTTTGGGACGTTTGGCAAAAAACTGCTGATGGATATATTTTTGCTGATAATAGTCCAGTTTTCCTTAATGATGTTTTTCAGAGTGTAGAAGTCATGGAAAAGGTCAAGGTCACATTGAATTCCTCGATGGTGTTTTTCTGCTTTCTCCCCTTTGGCTGTCCCATGCTGGGGAATTCTGGGTCGGAGTGCTTGCTTTTGATTATGGGGTCCAGGATGTTCTTGATGAGTTTTATGTTGTACCCTCTTTCTAAGAAATCTTTTTCAAGATTGATGATGTTGACCATAAATTCTGTGAGCTCCTTGGAAACTCTGGCCAATCATAGGACCTGAGATTTGATGACATTCTTTTTTGTAAGAAAGGGGTGCTTGTTGGACCTATGAAGCAAAAGACTGGCCATAGTGGGTTTTTTGAAAGAGGTTGTTTGTGAGCTCATCTGTCTTCACCACTTTGGATATTGCTAAGTCCAGAAAAGTGGCTTTGCTTTTGTCATAACTGTTGGTGAAATTGAGAAAGTCTGTAGATTTTCCAGTGTAGTCAAAAAACTTTAGTAGCCTCTCTTCTGTGCTGTCCCAAATTATAAATATATCTTCTACATACCTGTAGTAACAACATATCTACTTGTAGTAGGGGAGTTGTAGATATGGTCCCTCTCCCATTTTCCCAGGGCTGTGTTGGCCAGGCTAGGTGCCATGGCTGCTCCCATTGCTATCCCTTTTCTTTGTCTGAAGCATTTTTTATTGAATTGAAAATAGTTCTTGCATAAAAGGATTCACAGTAGCCTGTTCACTGTTTCTATTTCATATCTATGGATTGTGCCAGTTGTTTCCAGAGCCTCAGTAACTGCCTCTATACAGTACTCATGGGGTAGTACTGTGTAGAGAACCTCCATGTCGATTGTGACTAAAATTGATTATTTTTTGACCTTGATGTTTCTGATTTTTCTGAGCAGGTCACTTGTATCAAGCAAGAATGAGGGCTTACTCTCTGCCAGTGCTTGGATTAGCACTTCTAAGTAGATGGAGATTGGTTCTGTAATACTTCCACCACTGGCGATAACCAGCCTGTAAGGAGGGTCCTGGAAATTTTTGTGAGGCTTCCGTATCCCAAAGAAATTTGCGAGCTCAGGATGTTAAACTGTAATAAAGTCCAGAAGCCTTTGACTAACCAGTCCCTCTTCACTAAGGAAGATAATTTCTTTGTTAATCTTTGTGTAGGGATCTATAACTTTCTCGATGGGGCATTTCCCATAGTACATGTTGTTGTCCAGCATGCCAAGGATCTTGCTATTGTAGGTGTCAGTATCAGTCACTAGGATGCCCCCACCTTTGTTGGCCTTTATAATTCTCCTTGTTCTGTCCTGGCAGAGATTTTTCAGTGATTTGATTTCATTGGGGTTGAGGTTGAAGAATCTATCAGAGATAGACCTTCTTAAAGAATGCTAGTGTCTGCAGTGGAGTGTCTGAAGTGGAGTCAGTGATAACCCCCAGCTTGAAATCTGCAAACTTAGTCAGCCATAAACCTTCAGCAGTTGCTTCCATTTCAGAGAAATAGATGCCAAAAAAGGAGTGGGCCCAATATCGAGCCTTTGGGGATTCCACTAGTGACTGGCCTCTTTGTGGAGGTGGCCACATCTATTTTGACTTCCTGGGTCCTATCAGTGGGCCAGCTGGCTATCCAGTTGGCGATAAAAGGGTTTATACCTAAATTAGCGAGCTTGTCTTTAATGCCTGAATGGGGTTATGCATCAAAAGCCTTGGCCAGGTCGAGGTAAGCTGTGCACACAGTCTTACCTTCACCCAATGCTTTGGTGACTCTCTCAAAAAAAGTCCACCAGATTTAATAGGCATGATCTTCCTTTAACAAAGCCAAACTGTGAGGGGTTCAGCATTTGCAGGTTACATATATTCTCATTTATCATGTCCATGATGATTCTTTCCATGTCCTTACATATGAGGCTGGCAAGACACATGGGCCTGTAGTTACCTGGATCAGTGCTTAAACTTCCTTTGTACAGGGGAATGACTGTATCCATCTTCCATTCCTTGGGCTCAAAACCTGACTGAAGGCTCCAGATGAAAAGTGATTCAAGTGGATCAGAGAGGTGATGTTTCATGCTATTTATTCAACATCCTGGGGTGTTGTCAGGGCCCATTGATGCAGTGTTTTTGGCCTTGGAAATTGCATTGATGACATGTCCCCTAGTAATGGTTGGGGGAATTGTGTTATGTGGTATTTCCTTTGGACTACTGGGGGGGGGGGTGGAGGGAGAAATTTGAGCTGAACCTGTCAACCAAATGGTTGACAATGGCCTCCAGTTCAGTGTGGGTGATGCCATTTACAATACGTTTTGCGCATTGTTGTGTATTTCCTCTTAGGTTATGAACATAGCTGTAGAAAGCTTTGTCATTGTCCATTACCTGTAAGGCTATTTATTTTTCAAATTTAGCCTTTGAAGTATCAATTAACCCTGTTAGCTGCCTGTTTAGATTGGTTGGGGACTTTTAGTATGTATGACTTTGTTCCACCTATGCTTGGCCAAGATTATTTTTCTTTTGTTATGTTATCAATTGATATTGTGATTCCACCAGGGTGACTTGCCGTTTGAGTTTGTCTTATTCTTAATACAACTGGGTACAGCTCGCTCTATACAGCTATCAATATGGTTGTACATAGATGATGTAAATAGCTCAGTGTATTCTATGATGTTTACTGGGTTTGGGGGTGCTTAGAATTTAGCCAAGGTGTTGCTTAGTAAAGAGAGGGGTTAGCCTTGGAATAGTTTCTAGAGGTTTTTGGTTTCGCTGGATCCCTAGAATTCATTTTTATTTCAAGTAATACTGTCTTATGGTCAGATCTGATGAGTGAAGATATGACATGGAACATTGGCTCCCCATGTTCATGAGTACAAGGTCAAGGATGTTTGTACCTCTGGTAGGAGAATGGACCAATTGTTCCAGGATGCTGGTATTAAAAAAGTTTAGGAATCACTGGACTTGTGCATTAGAAGTGTTGTAGGATTCCCAATCTATATAGGGATAGTTCAGATCCTCATGAATATACATGGTTTTGGGTTGAACAGCAAGGGATTCTAGGACATTGAGATAGGTAGCATTGGTTTCCTGGGACATAAGAGGGAGACCTATATGTTGCAAGGATGTGGTATGACACCCTGTTTATGGTGAGTTGCACATGTATGAGTTCCAGTGGGTCATACACTAACTAGTCTGGATGTGAGATTGGACTTAATACAGACTGATACTCCCCCACATTTAGTTCTCCCCTGTGCAGTAGCTGTCCTAATGGCATGAAAGGGCATTATAATGTTGCATTGCTGGGGTACTCTCAGTGAATTTTAACCATGTCTCCACTCTCCAGGGAGAAGACTTCTAGCATTGAGCAGTAGCACCTTTAGATATTCCAAAGGTTCAGTTAAGTCAGTAGGTTTATCAGTTTGGCACTGCCTAAAAAGAGGCACCGTGGGGGTGGAAAAGGTCTTTACCAATATCTGAAAGCCTAGAAGGGACAAGTGCAGGCCATCCCTGGCAAATCAGCATGGTCTGTCAGCCATGTCCTCTCAAACCATCAAATATTGCTCCTCCCTGGAATGATACCAGAAGCTAAGGCAACTGCTAAAAATCAATAATTTTCTGTTGGTAACGTGGCATCATCCTTGGAGATGGTAGTATGCTGCTCAGTGCTACGTGCTCACCGCTAAGCTCATACCTGCTTGAGACACAATCAGTGAGCTTGATAATGTCTTTCTTGATATAGTCAAGGGTGGTACGTCTCGGGTCAATAACACCCACATGGACTATGACAGAATCATGCTGGTACATGTAGTTCAATGACCTGAGTGCCTATATGACTTGATGGACCCTAGCCTTGGAAAGGCAGCTATCCATGATTCTCTCCTTACTCAGTCTGTTGAGAGGGAGATCACTGAATTAGTTTTGGTTGTATGAGAGAGTTTTGCCTTCAGTGTTAAAGTGTATTTACACTTCTCACATACACTATCTGTTTTATTAAGAATAAGTGGGTTGTTAGTACACATGAGGAAATTAATACAATGCTTCAGAATATCCATGAATACCAATCTCATCCAGACTGGCCAAGGTCAGGAAGTGCATATCCATGGCCACTGATCTACTAGGCAGCAGTGAGGAAAACCTAAATATTAAGCAAGTCAGTAATACAAACAACTTGATGAGCAATGCTCAGCTATGAGCAAACTAGAAGCTCTAGTAGTTAAAATAATCTGTCTAGACAGTAATGCTACAAGACCAGAACAAAGACACTTAGAATAACGAGCACACTAAACCTTCACCAGCAATTCTCATCTCAGAAGGGTGAAGGCTATCTTCTCCTGCCACAAGAATATAGACTACAATCCTTCCTAATGTAAAATAACTGGTTTGAAGACCAAGTGCTTAAAACAGAACAAAGATACTTGGAAAAACAAGCACAATGAGCCTTCACCAGCAAGTCCCAGCTCAGAAGGGTGGAGGCTACCCTCTCCTCCCACAAGAGTGCAGACCACAAACCTTTTTAATATAAAATAACTGGACTGAAGTCCAAGTGCTTAAACCAGAACTAAGACACTTTTAGAATAACAGACACAATAAGCCTTTAACCAGCAATTCCCAACTTAGAAGGGTGTAAGCTACCGCACTTGCCACAAGAGTGTAGATCATAAACCTTCCTTATGCGAGATAACTACTTAGAGGCTTGGATACCCTTGTTGCACAGGACAGAGCAATAAGTGAAACTGTTTTCTATGTTAAGAACCTCAAGTCATACAGATTAGCTACAAATGCAGAAAATGTTAGCTTTTCTAACACAAAATTAAAACCTAAGGGAGGGGCCACCAGTTTTCTTGGAAGCCTCTAATGTGCAAAACCCCTTTCAAGATTTAGACATGAGACTGCATTGACACAAGAGGATCCATGGGCAGACATGCTGAAATAAAGTTATGTTCGCACCATAACGTTCCATGTTTTTAGTCCATCTCGCCCTTCATTCTTACACATGGGTTCAGAGCTGATCCTTGGCCCTGACTTGGCCTATTACAAAGCTCAAAGTCTTCTAGTTGGCTCGTAGCTAGGTAGGTATCCCATGGTGCACCAGTACAATCCCCAGATCTTGTTTGCTGCTAAACTACAGAAAGACAGAACTAGAGCTATCCAGAAAGAACAACAATAATGAAAGGTCTCCACCTGTTATGGAAAAATTATCCTGTCTCCAGATCCTTCCAGGATGGGGGTAGGAGGGTGGGTTCATAAGAATGAATGGCGAGATGGACTACAAACATGGAACGTTATGGTGAGTACATAACTTCTTTATGTTTTGTAGTCCTATCTCACCTTCATTCTTACACATGGGACAGCGTCCCTAGCACCTTATTGTTGGGTGGCTCACGGAAAGATACTCCTGAGTACTGTGGAACCAAAGGAGGCTCTACCTCTAGAGGTCAGGTCCAATTTGTAATGAGTAATAAAAGTGTGAGGGGTAGCCCAGGTTGCTGCTGCACAAATATTATCAATTGGAACCCTGGCTTGGAAGGCTGAAGATGTAGACAGGGATCGTGTAGAATAAGCCTTAATCTTGAACGGTAAAGGCTTTCCATTGGAAGAATAAATGAAAGCGATACAAGTCGAAATCCAATTTGAAAGGGTCACTTTGGAGACCGGGAAACCTACTTTGGAGTCGAAGAAGGATACAAACAGTTGGTCTGACTTCCTGGATTCCTTAGTCCTGTGTAGATAGAACCGTAATTGCCTGTGAACATCCAACTGATGAAATCTGTATTCTGCTGCATTGGAATGATTAGGGAAGAACACCGGCAGCTCTATAGCTTGGTTCAAGTTATTATGAGAGCACACTTTAGGGATAAAAGATGGATTTGTGCGAAGAGATACTCTATCTTTGTGGAAAATCAGATAAGGGGGCTTGATAGACAGTGCCTGTAATTCTGATACTCATCTAGCAGATGTGATGGCTACTAGAAACAAGGTCTTCCAAGACAGATACTTCAACGGGCATGAATAAGCAGGTTCAAAGGGAAGCCACCAGTTCCTGAAAGGGAGGTCTCAGTAAAGTAGTACCTTTAAGGAAAGTTTTATACAATCTGTGTGACATCAGGTTAGACTCACTTTGACCCAAGTAAAAATTTGATATTGCTGCCAACTAAACCCTAATTGTGGCAGCAGTAGATCCCTGGTGAAAAAGTTCAGACAAAAATTCTAAAACCACTGGAATGGATGCGGTGTAAGGGTCAACATTCCTTTAGTCAGCCCAGATAGAAAACCTTCTCCATTTGCTAGTGTATAACTTTCTAGTGGCGGGTTTATGAGAAGATGTGAGAATGTGGGTCACAGAGGGTGAAAAATCATGAAGCCTGACTAGGGATGGAACTGGAGCAGCCATGCTGTCAAGTTGAGGGTGGGGTGAAGAGAGCCTGACATGTGTGTCAATTGATCTGGCACTGGATCCAGAGTCCATAGATAGTCTAGTAGATGAGGCCCGAGAAAGGGGAACCAAACCTGATGAGGTCAGTAAGGAGTGATGAGAATCAATTTGCTTCCTAACAGTTTCACTTTCTGAATCACCTTGGATATGAGAGGAAAGGGGGGGAAAAGCATAAAGGAGACCCAGGGGTCAATCGTGAACAAGTGCATCTCTCTGTGACTCCCCGGGGGGGGGGGGTGTAAGGGAAAAGTAGTTTCTGCATTTGGAGTTGATTGGACTGGTGAAAAGATTGCAGCAAGGCTGTCCCCATTTGTGGAAGATCTGTTCCGCTATTTCCTGCTTCAGAGACCACTCATGAGGCATCAAGATTGCCTGGCTGAGTTTGTCGGCTATTACATTGGTTGTCCCTGAGATGTGCATTGCCACTAGAAAGCGCTGGGAAGATATTGCCCATTTCCAAACATGAACAGCCTCTCGACAAAGTGGGTAAGATGTGGTTCTGCCTTGTTTGTTGAGATGCCATATCACCGACATGTTGTCTGACTGTATTGCTATCGTCCCAAGAGGAAGAAGGTCGTGGAGTGCTTGCAATGCCAGAAGCACCGTCCTCTTCTCTAGGACATTGATATGCAGGTGAGCCTCATGATCTTGCCATGTGCCTTAGACAGTCCTACCTAGATAATGCCCCCCCCCACCCTATCTGTGAGGCATCCGTGGTCACAGTAGCAATGGGTTGGCGAGGAAGGAATGGAGTGTCTGTCGTTAGCTGGTTGGCTTGGATCCACCAACGGAGGTCCTTTTTGCAAGACTCTGTTAAAATGATGTGGTGGGATAGAGGCAGTTGCTGAAAGGACCACTGGGACAATAGGAGCCATTGAAGAATTGGCATGTGCAATCTGGCAAGAGGGGCTAGCAATATGGTGGAGGCCATGGTCCCTAAAAGTTTTAGCACTGTTTTTGCCTTGACTTACCGGAGGGGAAGTAGATGGAGAACTTGTTGTATGAGGTTCTGTGCTCTTTCTGCAGGAAGACAAGCTAACATGGTGACTGTGTCTATTTCTGCACATATAAAAGTCACAAATTGAGAGGGCGATAAGGCAGACTTTTCCCAATTTATAGTAATCCCCAACTGGGCACAAAGTTGGATAGTGGAATCTCTGGTTTGAAGGAGTAGATGCCTGGTGGAGGAGGTCAGGAGCCAGTCGTCAAGGTATGGAAACACTTGGAATCCTAGACATCTCAGGCGAGCTGTCACTACTGCCATACATTTGGTGAACACCATGGGGGCTGTGGTGAGACCAAAGGGCATAGCACAAAACTGGCAGTGACTGGCTCTCAGCTGGAAGCGTAGGTGGCTCCTCGAAGCTCTGTCCATTTTTATATGGTAGTATGCATCTTGGAGGTCTACTGAGCACATCCAAGTATCTTTCCCTAATAGAGAGAGTATAGACTGCAGTGTCACCATCCAGAACTTGTCCTTCTCTACGGATTCATTTAATTTGCTGAGGTCCAAGATGGGCCTCCAGTCCCCTGTACGTTTTTGGCACTAAAAAGAATCTGGAGGAAGTTCCGAATCCTACCTGGTCTGCGTGGATGATTTGGATGACTCTGTTTGCAAGCAACTTGTTGACATCTACAGTTGCTTGATCCCTGTGATAGGGTGGAACATCCGGGATCCTCTTGGGAATGTGAGGTGGAAGAGAAAAGGGTATGGAATAACCTCTGGTGATACTTCTTTGTACCCATTTGTCTCGGGTGATGCTTAGCCAGGCTTCTGGATACAAAGAAATGTGCCCCCAACTGGTTCCAGAGAAGCACAGCCAAGCCCCACATCAGCAGCACTGGTAGGGACAGCCTCGAAATGAATCATGGCCTCCCTGGTTTTGTAGTCCACCCCTGCCTCTAGGGCAATGTTTACCATTTTCTCCTCCTCCTCTGCCTCTGAAGGAGGAGTCACCCTGTGCATCCGGGAAAAACATCTGGGACTTCTTGAACCACATATTACCACTTCTCTGACTCTTGGGGTATGGTCTAGAGGGGACAATAAAACGTACTCCCACAGCAGACAGTGTTTTCCCTTCTTGCTCACACCTGATGAGTGTGTCTTTTACCTTAGGTCCAAACAAGGAAGAACGGTCAAAGGTGGTGTTGGTAAAGGTAGACTTGAATGGCTCCACAAAATTACACAAGCGCATCCAGGAGTGCCTCCTAAGGGAAACTCCTGAACCCGCTGCCCTGCTCGCTCCATCGGCTGCATGAGAAATCAGCCTCATGGAGGAGTTAACAATGGAATTCAAGGTGGACAACTGAGCAGATACTTTATCAGGGATTCCTTCAGTAGATGTACCTTGCAGAGTCTCTCCCAACTCCTTAAGGAGATCTCCCTAAAGCCTTGTAAAATGTGTTAGGTAGTTCAGCGATCCGCTGACGAAAAGATATGCTTCCTGTATCTATCCATTGTTTGAGACTCCTTGTTCGGCAGATGGACAGATGAAGAAGTCTCCGCTAGTTCCTTCTTAGTGGCCGCCGCCACCACTATGGCATCTACAGGCACACCCTTGGATAAAAATTCCTTCTCTTTGAGAGCAGACAAAAATTTATTGGGTCTCCTGGGAACTGGCTCCATGGCATCAGGAGTCTCCCACATCTTCCGACTAACAAGGTCTAGAAGTTCGTCGAAAGGCGGAGGCACCCAAGAGGCTGAAGGTTGAGACCCAAAAGCCTTCAGGTACACCGACTCCTCATCAGAAGGGGTAACAGTGGGCTAGCCACACCTCTGCTTAAGGATCTCCAAGATGTCTACAAAGGAGACATCATCCGAGGATGACTTGGGGGCCCTTCTGACTCCTCGAGGTCAGTGTCGGAGGTAAGGGACTCATCCTGGGAGTCTACATGCTTCCTCTTGCATGTCCTCTTCCGAGAGGGCTCCTCAGACAGATATTCTGGGGAGGTCTCGGAAGAGTGGGGGCCACCAATCGGGGGCTCCTGAGGCTGAGGGTCTCTGCTGTCGAGAGAGGGATAGGTGCTGAGATGGAGGTCGGTGCCCAAGGGGGAAGAGTGTTGGTAACCCTGGGTGGAGCTGATCGAAGGCAGACCTCTCCAGCTCCAAAGACCTCCTCGGCTCCGAGGAGACAGAGGAAGTCATCGGCTCCGAGATAGATGTAGGATCCTAGCTGACGCACTGACAGGGAGACTTGGAAACGAAGAGGTCCGGGTCCAAGTGTCCCTGACAGGGCAGACTTGGGAACTTAGGCTCCTAGACACCACTGACGTCACCGAAGGTGTCAGAGCGGAACTCGGTTCCGAGACAGCCTCTGGGGGAGCTGGAACCAAGGGTTCCACAACCAGTGGCACTGAAGACTCCAGCTCCAAAAGACCAGCATGGCTTGGAGGAGGAACCACAAAAGGGGGAATGAACTCAGATGGCTCCGGGACTGGCTGGGTTGGAGCCAACAACATTTTTGGCAAGGCAGACGACTTCAGGAGTCTCAGCACTACTCTCTCAACATCTTCCTGTGATAGGCTCCTGGAAGATCTGGAAGACAGTGTGGGAGATCTGGACATCTGCAAGATAGCGGACCTTAAAGTTGGGGAGACCAGCAAGGGATCTCTGGACCGGCTCCAATGTTTGCTATCAGTAGTCGGCTCCAACATGCATGGGGCCGAAACTGAAGTCACAGTATCAACAACCTCGATTGGCTCCGAAACCAGTGGAGCTGATGACGTAGAGGTCTTGTCCATTTTAGAAAGTTTAGGAGGCGGTTTCGAAGCACCACATGATGCCAGGGAATGCCTCTTGGTAGATTTAGTCTTGTCTTTTTTGGATGAATGAGATTTTAAGGAAGAAGAAGAACTGGCCAAATCTTCCTCGAATGAAGGCTTGAGGAGACCTTTCAAAATTAGCTTGTTCTTCCACTCCTGAAGAACTCTGGAGCTGAAAGAATGGCAAAACAAACAGGTTTCCTGCAGATGAATGTCTCCGAGGCAATAAACAGAATTACTATGGCCATTCGTAATTGACATTTTCTGAGAGCATTTTACACATTTTTTTAAACCCCAAGGGGTTATGGTCTTTTTCCTTTAGACATGGTAACCAGAGAAGCAGAAAAAAAAACACACACAAACACAATGAGGACTAGGTACTCTAACTTAAACGGGCCTAGCCCTCACCACACTAACACTCACAAGCCACGAGGACTAGGTCCTCTAACTCAAATGGGCCTTGCCCTGGGAAGAGAAAAAAGCAGAGAACTAATTCCTCTAACTTAAACAGACTTAGGTAGAGAGAAAAACTAGAAGGTCAGAAAGTGGTTACTCATGTTGGTTAATACCAAGTCCCAACAAAAAACAAGTAATCTCCGTGGTATCCCCGAAGTCTCAAAACAACCCACTAAAGTGTAGTGGGTCCAAAAACAAAACAGTGTAAGAAACTTCTCTGTGTGGAAGATTTTCAGTCCATATATTTCTAGTTAATCACTGTATATTAATCAGATCAGACAATAGTAGTAGAAGTAGCAAACATAAACTCGTCTTAAGTCAAAACAAAACAAAGCAAAAAGTAATAATAGAAAATATATAATTGTACAGCATTACTAAGTATTCAAAAGTAATCCAAGCAAGGCAGGCAGTCTGTTTCCAGTTGAAAATCCTTTATTAAATACACAGACAAGCGATCCAAGTAAAACAAAAATAGAGTAATAATTTCCTCACAAGTTTCTAAATATATATATACTTTTTATCAGGCACGGGAGTGGTTTATTGTGCTGTAAAACAAAGTGTTATTGGTACACATGTTAAATTCACATCCCTTCCCCCATCAGTGTGACATTCGAGCTGGTCCTGCCCTACTTAGTAGCTGTCATAATAATATATAACCCTTATGTACTTTAATATATAATGAATTGGTACCTCTTATTTAACCAAATTATTAAGTCTGTGATTTTATCCAAGACAATATTCTACATGGTTGGAAATATATCAACCTTAGTTCATTTGGCAATCAAAACATATATATAAATATATACATATACATTTTGCATGTAAAAATCAATTTCTATTTTCATAACCTATTGCTAACAAAGATCGCTTTTGTCCTTCTAGACTTGTATTTTATTTTATTTTAATCTACAAATGGGTTTTAAATACCATTTTAAACCCATTGAAATTTAAGTATATATTTTGTTTCCATCATCATACATACATTTTTTTCTTATTTTTATTTTTTTCTGATTCTTTTTTCCACTTTATTCAAAATGATGTGTAATAACAATGCTAACTAATTATGCAATTATATAGGTTTTTAGGGTTCTTGTACACAGACCTGAAGAAGTCTAGAAGGATGAAAGTGACTGTAGTGCGATCTAGGAGTTGGTATATTTAAGTTACGCGGGTGTGGGGAGTGCAGGGGGGCTTGCCCGCCTGCTAACAGTTTTAAGGTAAGCGTTTTTTTGTATTTATTTTACATGGTCGGCTTTCCAAAAAATGATCATATTGTCTCAGCCATATGAAAGTCAACTTTGTGAAATGTCGACCATGTAAAGTAGACCCCTTCCCAGGCTGTCGGGTACTGGATCCCCTTGGAATGACACCAGAAACTAAGACAATTGTTAAAGTCATTTTCTGTTTGTATTAAGGCATCATTCTGGGTGATGGCAGAATGCTGCTTAAGGCTAGGGATATACCTGCCTGGGGCACATAATGAGACAGCTCAATCATGTCTCTCTTCATATAGTCCAGAGAGGTAGGTGTCAAGTCATTCAAGGCAACATGGACTATGACAGAGTCATAACAGTACCCATTGTTGAGAGACTTGAGTGCGTATGTGATATGGTGGATTCTGTCACTGGCAGACAACTAACCATGACTTTCTCCTTATCCAGCCTGGTGAGAGGCAAATCTGTGTGTCTCACAATGGAGTCTCCTATGACTAATATTTTGGGTTTATGGTGAAGCCTTAGTGGGTGTGAGACACAGGTGTGTGGACTATGCTTGCTATGTGGTGTGGAGGGCTATGGAGATCATGCGTGTTTTTGCCTCGGAGGTCTATTTTGTTTGGGTATGTTTATGTGGAGGACCTCTGCATATGTGGGTGTGTTATGTAGGTGTGGGTGGTGTCTGAGGTATAGTGACTGTGTTAACAACCTTTTCGGTGCCAGATATACTGGCTTGAGGGGATGAGAGCATGGACTCTAGGTTCCTAATGTAAATGCATCTCTCACAAATTGTGGTCCTAGGTGGTAGTAGTAGATGGTTGTCCATGTACATGAGGCAGTTGTTACACTGACTCAGGATGCCCACATCAACCAGACTGGCAGGAAAAACTGTAGGAAATTGTCCATCCATATTTCTCAGAATCTGAGGGAGAAAGGCCAGGGAGATCTCAGGGGTGGGTCTAAAGCCCAATTGCGTAAACCAAAATTAAGAGCTTAGAATAACACTTAATTTAGACAGGCTATAAACAAGCAGTAATGAATGCAACAGAAAAGATGCAGTTGAACACTTTAGAGAACAAGAAGTAAGTAGCAGGAAAAAGAAAGATGAAGTAACAGAGTAGTAGGAAGAAACACAAATATAGAAAAATATAAGCAGCTCAATAAAGTGTCTTTTTTATAAAGTGGATGGAAAGGGAAAGAGCAGGAACATATTATAATTCAAGGTTAAGAGACTAAGGGGTTTGACCTTCCCAAATGATCTCTGTATTAGGTAGAATGAGCTAATGAAGTGGGACTGGGAGGAGTGTCCCAGATCAAATTTACAGTAGAAGCAGGCAACTGCAAAAGCCACTAACTTTAAGAGCACAACAGTAGTTAGGTGGGAGGGTGGAACAAAGAAAATCAGCACAGATCAGAAAACAAAATTCAGTGAGCAAATATATAAATAATTCAGTCAAGCAAAAATAAAGACAGTGCAGAACACTGAACAGTTAAAGTGCGAAAAAAATATACTTATCAGCTCTATACTTCCCGATTGTTTGAGAAACAGTCTCAGTCAGGCACATGAAAATTCTAGCAATGATACGCAGGAATTCACACAAAGGTAATATTTTTATACAAGCAAGAGAAAAGGCAAGCCTTGAGACAATCAGCTAACACAAAAGCTGTTAGACCAGATTTTCCACCTTAGAATAAGTTCACTACAAATTCTCTGAGAAAAAAAAATCAGGACAGATCAGAAAACAAAATTCGGTCAGCAAATATATACATAATTCAGTCAAGCAAAAATAAAGACAGTGCAGAACACTGAACGGTTAAAGTGTGAAAAATATACTATCAGCTCTATATTTGCAGATTGTTTGAGAAGCACTCTCAGTCAGGCACAAGAAAATTCTAGCCATGATATCCCAAGCTAACATAGCTACTCTACAAAAGGGGTATGACTCGGTTTCCCATTGCTTGGTGATGTACCACATGACTTTGGTATTATCTGTTACCACTTGATGAGGTCCTGTGGCCCAAAGATGGTCCAGAGAGTTGTGTGCCTTGATCAGGGCAAGCATGTCCTTCATATTTATGTACTTGCATCTGTCCTCAGTATCCCACACCCACTGCACTTTTATCCCTCCTGAAACTGCTCCCCAAAGAAAGTCTGAAGCATGTGTGGTGACTGACTGATTTGGAGTAGGGAGGGAGAAAGGTAGACCTGGATTTAAGGATATCTGTCTCCACCAAAATATTTCTCTTCTGTCAAACCACAGCATTGGGATTTGAAAAGATAAATGATGTTGATGATGGGACCAAAGAGATTTCACATACCACTGTATCTTTCTCATGTGAAGTCTTGCTGGGGGAATCATGAGAATCATATATGCCAACAGACCCAAAATCCTGGGGAATTCCCTCACAGTAACAAAAGTCTTGAGTGTAAAACTTTAGAAATAGATATAGCTAAAGATTTATTTTTCCTGTGGAAGAAAATCTCTTTGAACTGGGGTGTCTGGCTGACATCCCAGGAACACAATCCTGTGGAGAAATGAAATTCCTCCCACTATCATCTGTAACCTTGATGAATGATTTCTCAGAACCTATTACCTGATGCTATCTGTTGCCAAAGAGAAAAACAGACATTCAGGCTTTCTAGAGGAAAAATGGGGCCAGGGAAGAAGGAGTTCATAATGTCTCCTGAACAGTTATTCAGACTTGTTGGAATGTTCTTGGTTTTGGGAGGTTCGAGACTTCTTTTTTGGATCTCCCTTGCCATTTCTTCTTAAACATCAGTTTACCTGTATTTCTTGAGATTGTTTATTCTGTTTTTTTGCCAGAATTGGATGCGAAGATAGAAAATCCCTTAGAAAATTTGGAAAAGGAGAGCTGAAACATGTTAGAGATTTCCTGGATCAGCTTGCCCCTTGCATCACACTTTTTAATCACCTCTGCAGCAGTGGGGTCAGTCTCTAAATGTCTAAAAAAGGAAGAATTTAAAATCTCATTTTCAACATCATCTGGGAGGGTCTGAGAATGTAAAAAAAATAGTACCAGTGGCCATAGCCCTGGAAAAAGCATCAACAGAGTCATACACATACTGTAAACAATGAGTAGTAATTGGTGCAACAGAATAAACAAAGTTATTTAAAGCAGATTTTGCCTTACAAGAAGAAACTGCAGATACAATATTTCTCATGCTTTCACAATTTGTCATAACATACTTTAACATATGATCTTGACAATTCAAAATTCTGAACATTAAAGCTGCAGAAAGAGTATGATTGGGATTAACTAAGTGCTTAGCAGCAGTGGGCTATAGCTACTGGGTCAAGTTTTGGAATAGTGCCTTTTTAGGGGCAGTTGGCTGACTGTTAGGAAAATTGCAGGAAGTAACACATACACATATCCACTAAAGCAGAGAGAGCAGGAGGAATGGGAGTAAGTTCTGGAAAATCCTTTTATAACAACTCATAATAGTTTCTGTGGGACTAGGAAACCTCAGTGTTTCCTACTGAAAACAATGGCACATTCTAGTAATAATCTTGCAATAATCTCACAGAAACAGAACCCCCACAGTGAGAATTAGAAACAAGCTCTCCTCTGAGAAATCTCAGAGAAAAATCCTATAGCCATCCCTGCATCTTCTTATTCAGATTTTGAATCTTGAATTTCTTCAAGAAAAGAGTAATCCCTGTTTCTTTTACCAGAAACTACTTTACAGGAGGGATCAACAGCCTTAATTAAACTCTGAGCCAGATTCAGTAAACTACTATACAAAGGAAATTGAGGAAGAATAGATGTGTGCTTGGTTTTCTGTTTCTTTTTGACAAGAAAAATGGGTTCAGCTGTGTTACTAATGACAGCAGCAGCTTCCCTAGGGACAGGCACAGCATTTTGACAGAATAGGAAAACCCTCCCTGTTCCCTCTTCCAGGACTGACAAGAGTAGTTGTCTCTTGCCCATTGAGGAAATGTCAAGAAGTGTAGAGGAGATGGCTACTCCCCAGTCTATAGTTGCTGTTGGTGCTGCATTAGAGGGATCTGGGGTAAAAGATAAGTGGTCTGAGGTACACCAAATGGCCACAGCAGAGTCACGCACCTGTGGCTGAGGCAAATTGCTAGCCTGCTGTGGTGGGAAAGAGTGTTTGCTTATTTTTTCTTTTTGTGACTGGAAAAAGGACCAGTAGTCTGCTGACATAATATACAAGCAAAATTGGCAAACCCAAAAAAGACACAAAAAGCTGGAGCCACTGAAAAGCTGCTAAGAACTTTACTGATGTTCTGTTACCTCGGTTCGCTGCCTTCAAAGGCATGATTTATAACACACCATGCAGCCATTTTTAAACAAACATTAATTAATTAATATGAGCAATTAAGTAATTACATAATAAAACGTCCTTAAAGTACTAACACATTTGCAAAGAAGCAAACAACTTATACTATAAATACAATACCAATGACAACACCATCATAAATACAAATAAATAGATAAAAATCCAAATGTTCAGTTAATATCTAAATTGAACCCTCTGGGTGCTAATGTTCTATAACTCAAAATAAATCTACTTTCCAATTCCAACAATTTTAGTGGAACATTGCCTCCAGCCATCGAATGCAGCTTGGCAAACACATAAAAATCAAACTATCAAGTCCCCCATGTACACTATGGAAATGATCAGCAACTGGACTATCCAAACATTTATTTCTAATATCCCCCAGGTGTTCGAATATTCAAACTTTAACCATTCTTTTAGTTTGCCCTATATACCACTTAATGGGAACACAACCACATCCCATTATATAAACTACATCACATGAACAACAGTTGAAATGATCCACAGCACAATACTTCCTGCTGTTAATCTTAGAACATGAGATGTTCTTAACCCTTGTACAAACCTTACATCTGCCGCATTTGAACATGTCAGTCTTAGTACTCCCTCCATGAACACACTAAGAATGCAAAATTTCTTTAAGATTATTATATCTTCCATATACAAAAAGTCACTTTTTTGGGAAACAATTCCCCCACTGTTTCATCAAAGCTAACCACAGGTCATAAATTATCTACCAGTTGCTTCACACAGCCAGAAAAAGGGGAAAATTTCGTAATAAAAAAATGTATCTTTTGGCGCATCTCTACATGATGTCCCAGTCCTATCAAAATCAGTACTAGTAAATTTTCCTCTACCATGTTTTACTCCTTTTTTGGCCTTTTCTAACACAGCTTGAGAGTAACCCCTTTGTGACAATTTATCAGTCACTAGCCTAAATTCTCCATCAACTAAGTGCTACTCCGAAGTGTGTTCCAAAATACGCTTGAACTCTCCATATGGCAAAGAGTCCAGCAGATGGGGGGATGAGTACTACTAGGCGCATGTAAAATATTATTCACAGCAGTAACTTTCCTCAAAGGTTTAAACTGTACTTTCCTATTGCCATCTATGTACAATTCTATATTCAAGAATTGTATCGTTTGCCTGTTAACAGTAAAAGTGAATTCTAACCCAAACGAGTTGTTATTCATCTGTTGTATAAACTCTGCAAAGTCTTTTGCATCACTTTTACAGATGAAAATAAGGTCATATATGTAATGCTGTTACCTCAAGACAGATTTTGAAAAAAGTCCATAGGGTACATATACACATTTTCAAAGTGGGACATAAAAATAATGGCATATCAAGGGGGAAAATTCACTCTCACTGTCATACTCACTTTCTGTAAAAAATATCTCTGTTAAATGTGAAACAATTGTGTGTCAAGTCTAATACCAACAGTTTCACCAAATAAAACATACATGGACCTTCAACTAACATTTTCTCCACAGCTTCCAAGCCCCATCTCCTTCTTATGTTAGTATATAGAGATCTAATATCTACTATGGCCCAATAGAATTCCGCCTTCCATTCCATAAATTTGACCTTTGAACAAAAATCATCCGTATTTTTAATGTGTGAAGAAATCTTAGTCAAAAACCTTTTCAAATAACCATCTAGCAAGATTCCTTTATTTTCTAAATAAGATCCAGAACTAGATACAATCGGTCGACCCAGAGGTTCACCCAAAATCTTGTGGATTTTTTTTGGTATAGCATAAAAAGTGGGATCTCTGGGATGTGGAATATGTAATTTCTTTAACATCCTGTGGAGACAGAAAACCTAATCTTTCCCCTGCTCCAAAATGTCCTATAACATAGAATTGTATTGTGTCATAAGATTACTGGTCAATTTTTCATATTCCTTTCCATCTGACAACAGCTTACAAGCCATTCTATGATACTGTGACCTGGACATAATAACCCAGTTCCCACCCTTATCTGCTTGTGAAAACATATATCTTTCATTAACCTTCCTAAGCTTGTTCAAGGTTAACCATTCATGCTTGCTTAGGTTATAGGTCTTACTGGTCCTCATGAATTTCAAATATTCACATCCAACTTTCTTATACAAAACATTTTCACGATTAATTACAGCCAAAGATCTCTTAGGAGGCATAAATGAATTGGAACTGGAAAACTTGGGAACAACTAACTTGACACTGCTAAACTCTGCCAAACTGTCCCATAATCACAAAACACAGTTTGAAATGTGTTCAAAATTCTTTTACAGCTGGAAGAAGTTAAAATAATTTCCACTGCACAAAGCAGCAAAACAACCAATGTGCCACATAAGTATTAAAAATTAGCTCCACATAAACAACAACAACTTTACCCACATTAAAATGTCACAAAACAATGTTTAAGAGCAATTTAAACTATATTTTCTTGTCAGAGAGAGTAAAATCATGACAGAACAATCAAATAACTTCATTCACACTAAAATCACAATCTGATGGTAAAAAACACACAGAGCAGAAACATGCATATAGTAAATAATATATAAATGCTGAAAATTAGGAGTTATGTACTTGCCATAACTTGGTATCTGTGTTGTCCAACTTCATTCTTCCTCACTGATGGGTCACAGATCTGACCCTCAGATCCATCTTGGCCACATTTTCCAGACTTCAGATCCTGATCTCGAGCTACTCCTTCTTCTGACAATGCACCACAGCCTCCTTAGTTCCTCAGATCGAGTTTGCTGTCTACTGCCCATAGGATTATACATACAGGACAGAAAGGAAGGATTGAGGGTCAGACCAAGAACCTGAAAATTACCATATCATCCAAGTTCCTTTCAGGAGTGGCCGGGGGATGGTTGGGACGAAGGTGAGGAAGAATTAAGTTGGACAACACAGATACCAAGTTAAGGTAAGTACATAACTGTTAAATCTGATGTTGTCCACTTCATTCTTCTTCACTGATGGGTCAGAATCCCTAGCTATGTACCTCTTGGAGGCCCTCAAGGTAAGATATAGCAGAGCATTGTCGAATCACAGTAGGGTCTGCTTCTGGAGACAATGTCCACTTTGTAAAAAGCGTGACAAAAGGTATGGGTCTTCGGCAAAGATGCTGCAAAACAGATACCATCCATAGAGGGTCTGAAGGAAGATCAGATGATGTAGTCATAGATCTAGTAGAATGGGATCTAGAAGGGCAAGGAAATTATAAACCCTTTTTAGTATAAATCAACAAAATAAAGCAGTTGGTGATGCAATCGGCTAGGGCAATAGTGGGAATTGCTTGCCCTAAGTGATTAGGAGTAATAAACAGAATCAGTTAGCTAAACTTCCTGTACTGTTTCATTTTGTGGAGATAAAACTTGGCTGTTTGTGCACATCAAGAAGGTGAAGACAATATTAGTACTTGTTAGGAAAAAAATTTTGGAAAGAAGACCAGCAATAGTATGGACAGAATAAAGTTAGACTCTGATTGCCTTAGACCTAAAGGAAGATAGGTTTGGAGAAGCACCCTATCTGTATTAAAGATAATGCCAGGTGACTAGGGAGACAAGGTACAATATGTTTAAATGCTTTCTGGATCAGCCCGTGAAGAATAAGTGTGAGATCACAAGACAAAAGGGGTCTTTATAGTAGTTTTGAACAGAAAGATTCCTTTCATAAAGGCTTTGTATAACATGGAAGCCAAGAAGAAGATGATTCAAATCCAGAATTGTAATTAAATATAGCAGAAATAGGCTGAAAAAAGGAGGTCAATATTGTCTTTGAAGCCCATATGGAAGAACGTTTCTATTTACTTCTATAAACCCTCTTAGTGTAAGCCTCCAAGGAACCCAATGTAAAGTCATGAACAGATGGAGCAAGGCTGAACCACTGAACTATCATGGAAGTTAAGACACTATGCGGTGAGATAGAGGGCGTGAAGTTTGGAATGTTGGATCTGAAAAGGATGAGATAGAATACTGTGACTGGATTCCAAACAACCACGGAGGATACTTTTGAAGAAACTGGAGGAAAAGGAGAAACAATACTTGGCGAGACTGAATGGGAGGCAAAGAGGATGACAAAGCTCTGCAATTTCTTAACTTGTGAAGCAACTTCAGGAAGAATGGTAAAGATAAGTAAGCATAAGGGAAACTGATGGCTAAACTGTTAATGAGAACTTCTCTCAGGAAGTCCCCTGGAAGAGGGGGTGAGAGCGAAATACCTGCTGCACCTGTTGGTCAGGGAAGAAGGAAGAGGTTTCAGCAAGGTTGGCCCCAATGGCCAATTCGCAACAGTTTGATTGAAGGATCACTTGTAAGTAAATAGAATGAACCTGCTGAGTCTATCTACTAGAGTGTGAACTTCCCTGGTATATGCATTACAAACAGAAGTGGCCTACAGCACCTGGTATTCCCAGGCAGTCTCCCATCTAAGTACTAACCAGGCCCAACTCTGCTTAGCTTCCGAGATCAGTGAAGATAGGGCACATTCAGGATGGTATGACCATAGGCTCTGAAGGTAATGCCAATTTCCAGATCCTTATGGCCTCCCTGCACAAAGGGAAATGAGTTTCTCCTTGATCTTGGATGTACCAGTATACTGACATGTTGTCGGCATACCTCTCAACTGTACAGATTTTGGTAGAATGTCCAGATTTTTCCTTCACATATTTGGTCTGTTCCTCATAAAATCTGTGGTTTTCTGGCAAATTGTGGAGGATTTAAGTTACCAAATAATGACAAATATTTGAGCTTCAGACTTCATATCCTCCAGAAAGTGCATGCTAACACAAATCCTGTTATTCTAGCAGTTTTCTAAGTTTAGAAGAGCAATGTTTAAAATATGTCCCTATATTTGGCCCTTTGTCCCCCCATTATTTTAGGCTTTGTCCAGATTTCTTGTGTTAAGAGGTTGAGAGGTATGGTTGTCGGTGTATACTGCAAGAGTCCCTAGGGAGAGAATGTCTTGAAAGGCACACAATGTTAAAAGGACTGCTGTCATCTCTAGGACACTGATATGCAAACTGGTCTTTGGGGAAGACCATGAGCCATACTCTATCTTTCCCTTGAAAGGTAACACCATTCCACTTAGGAAACAGCTGTGGTCATTGTGGCCATGGGGGAAGGAAGAGGAGATGACCTGCCTAACGAACAGGTTGTCTAACTAGGGCCACCAACAAAGGTGACATTTGAAACATGGGAGTGGAATTTATAAAGACAAAGAGAGGCTGGTAAAGAATATAAGATTGAACCACCTAAGTCCATTGGAGGATTCCCATAAAAAAAAGAAAAAAAAACCTGCTGGAAGGACTAGTATTATGGCAGTAGACAAAGAACCATGAGTTCATAAGATCAGTCTTGCAGGAGGGGATGGGACGGAAGTGGCAGTGGAACCACCCGCTTGATTTGTTAATGAAGAGACAAAGATACTCCTTGGTCTATGGGATCCAAAGATTGCCTATCAATTCCAGTTTTTGTACAGGAAAGATTTGTTTTGCTCACTTAGTGAAAAGCCTAGTGATTTGGAGGTCTGAAACAGGTCACCCCTGGCTTGTAGTCGATGGTCCCTGGTTGGAGCAGTGAGGAACCAATCAATTTGGCCAGGTTTATAGAAATGCCCAGGGGGTTGGTGATCTGAAACAAGAAACTCCTGGTTAGAAGACGTCGATGTCTGGTCAGGACATCAAAAAACCCAGACGCTCAGATATAGAAAACAGACAATTAGGTGCATAAGGAGTTATCTGAGGAATATTAGTAAAAGGAAGAAACATATATGAAAAACATGGCACTGACAAGACTAACCCATTGAAGCCAGTCTTTCTCTATATATGGGATGAGAGACCCCGTAAGCATGTGGAGAGGGCAATACAATGGTAGGTTGAGCAGATTCCTTGGCATCTTACTGGGAGAGGAATGTAATGTAGGGAAAAGAAGGAGTTAGAGATCTATTAGATAACAACACAAAGAGCATATAGGAAGATATTTGGGATTTGTCATAGGAGCAAACCTATAAAAAGGGCATGCTGGGTTAAATAAACATCTCTAGTACTGAGAAACTGGTCGCCACCTAAATATATATCTAGACTGTCAAATCTAGAAGGGGACTTAGATCAAAGCAAGTCCTGAACATTGAAAAATGGAAAGGGATGAGGGTGAAATCATTTCCTATCTCTAAGACATAGGAAATAAGAAGCAAACACTTATTGTAAAATATCATCTATTTTTCCATCTTCTTCTCTTTCCTGTAACTTCTGGGGCCTCATAATACCTAGCCTTCTGTTTAATATTTTCATAGTATACAGTCATCTGCTTAGCTCACTGAAATAGGCTTTTAGCACTTCTGTACATTGTTTATTAGTTATACAGTACACGTCTGTATGGATTTTTTTTTTTGTATCACTGTTTATTGTTACCACTGCCATGGATGACACTTTCTCTAATGTGTTATTGAAGTTGTTTACAAAAATACAATTAAGTTATTTTTTGAACAAGGGAAAGAGAGAGAAAGAGGGAGAAAGAAGAAGATCTCTCCAGTTGTGAGTGACCTAAAGGGGTTATGAGAAAGGGCAGAATAGGTTTTAGGCTATACCGCTTGAGAAAATAAACACAATTCTCCAAGGTAACTGTGTCTGATTAGGTGTAACAGGAGAAGCATCTCATGAAGTCGTGACAGAGTGAATGCATCCAGAAATGTCCACCTTAATTACCTACATGTTTACTAGTCTAAACCTCTGGGAAGTTGGATAAGAGCAAGAAAAGGCTTCAGGAAAATACCATTGACAGAAAGCCTGTGCCCATTAGAAACAATAGTGCCAAACCAGGAATAAGGATTTCCAGATGTAAGGGGAAAAGAAAAAGGCATCCCATTAAAGTAGTGTTTAAAGGCCAATGTTCGAACCTTGCCTCATATCTAACAGCACAGACTCTCCTGTCAGGCCCCTGTACTAACTATCATGGAAAAAGGGAAGGTCTAACAATCAACCTCTCAGTGTTGTAAAAACTAGAAAAAGATTATAAGCTGGAGCTTTAGTTTCCTGTGCTGTCAGAAACAAGGATATTAGAATAAACAGGAAAGTACCCTAGTTGGACTAAATACCATGAAAAAGGAAGAACATCAGATCCGAGGGGTGTCTCGGAGCCAAGGAATTCCAAACTTGGTGGAGCACTCCAGATCTGAAGACACTGGATCTGAGAAGCCCATTTCTGCAGTCTGCTACCCATCAGATCTTAAAAACTCAGATCCAAGGAAAGAGAGTCATCAGCCCCAAAAGCTTATCTGAAGGCTCCGGATCCAGAAAAAGAAACAGTTTTGCAAAACTGGACAGATGAGAGGTATAATCTGAAGTGTCCACTCCAAAAAACTAGTCTCAGTCTGCTGAGATGACCGTGGATCAAAGATCTAACTCAGTACAATTTGAATCCAGATGATTTGGATCCGACAGAAGCCAATGAGTCAATCATGACCTATAGACATAACGTTGGACAGATTGAATCAGAAAACCTTGGATTGGAGACATCTGCTAAGATTTCAACACTAGTTCAAAGTTTCGGCTTAAGGCAAATAGGATCCGAGAACCTTGGATCCGATAAGAAGAAAGTAGTAAACTAAAGGACTGCCAAAACCAAACTATCAGACCTGGAGAGGAACTAGGATCTGATGGAGGCCTGGGATCTTCGGATTTGAGTGCTATGGTCTGAAGTCCCACAAAGTGGTTCCATTTTATTTTATTTTATTCTCAACTATTTATTCCAAGGGGGGTTGAGCCCCTAAAGAACCACCGTAAGAAGTCTCATGAATAAAGACGTTGTCAGAACTGCTTAGAATTTTTTTTTTTTAGGATGTACAGGTGGAGGAGCTAAACTTTGCTTGGCTCTTTGGTCCTCTGAGACAACCGAGGACATCACAACACACTCTCAGACAGCAAGAAAAACTGGACAACCCAAACCAGGGCAAAGTGTCAGACACCATCTGACATTAGCATATACCTCTAAACGTCTTACAGCAAGAAACTCAAAAATAAGAGCACTTTTTAAATATTGCTCTTGCGAACTTAGAAAGTTGATAGAATAACAAGTTTTGCATTAGCATGAATTTTCTGAAAGGTATAAAGTCTAAAAGTCAAATGTCTGTCATTATTT
This sequence comes from Protopterus annectens, assembly GCF_019279795.1. NCBI lineage: Eukaryota > Metazoa > Chordata > Ceratodontiformes > Protopteridae > Protopterus > Protopterus annectens. The sequence continues at coordinate 1,392,556,131 of NC_056729.1, forward strand.
ATGGACTTCAACCCTCAGTGATTCAACAATGAACTGCCAAAAATATGAGGCAAAAATAAAAACCGAACCTTCTGCTGAAATCTGTACAGTTGGGAAGTATGCCTCAGCGCCAACAGTTCACATGCCAGAAACAACTTGAAAATGTAGACAGTCGAAAGGAAAGTCCTCGAGCAGACAAACAGCAATCAAGCATCACAGACCCACTAGTGACCAGCAGTAGCGGCACGACCAAGTCCACGGCACTGCCTAATATAGCTTCTCTCTTTTTTTAAAAGACAGCAATCAGCTCATGTGCAAAAGCAAAGCCATTCTGAGTGGAATCATCTGCACCCTGACAAATACGAAGGGCTTAGCCACTGAAAACAAACAATAAACTGTGAAGTAAATCCAAAAATGCCACAGGAGCAACAGCAACATTAACCCAAATGAAATTTAATGTTAAGAGTACAACATGAAACACAACGATACAGCAAGACTGCTGTTATCCACAAAAATCCACTAAAACAATAAAACTGGTGTTGTATTAAGCACTTTTCGTCTGCGCAAATAAGCAGACTTCTTCAGATACAAATACACCATGAATGCGATACTTTGTATATAGTGTTGAGATCACATGATTAAGGTTCCGTTTGAAATTAACTCTTTGTTAGTTCGGGAACCATTTCTTTTATATTGATGTTGTAGATGTTATGTATATCAATCAACAACCTAGTGCTGCATTATGAAACATTAAAAATTATTACGAAATGTTTAAAAATATATCTATATATAAAGAAACTTTGTTGAATTGTGTGAACACTGTGTAACTTCTTGTTCATCCAGTCCAATGTTTATTCGTTGGTAATAATGGCAACCCATACTTTGTAAGTTTCTATATGGTGTTGTAAAAAAGTGTATTGGTGTCTTAACCACACTTAACACTTTATTCGTGGACAAGCACGGTCTGTATATGCTTATGGCATTCAATATAAATAACTCTTTCTAATGTGTTTATGTAATATGTTTATATAATGTGTGCAATTAGGAACGACACTGTGTCCATGCTGCCACAAGTGGGGCTTAGTGTAAATGTAAAAGAATCAGGATTTTTTTTACCATGTAATACTTATACTTGCTTCCGCCACTAATGTAACCAATTTCTTAATTTCAATATACAAGTTATTAATGGCGGAAGCAAGTATAAGTATTACATGGTAAAAAAAATCTCGATTCTTTTACATTTACACTAAGCCCCACTTGTGGCAGCATGGACACAGTGTCATTCCTAATTGCACACATTATAAAACATATTACATAAACACATTAGAAAGGGTTATTTATATTGAATGCCATAAGCATATACAGACCGTGCTTGTCCACGAACAAAGTGTTAAGTGTGGTTAAGACACCGATACACTTTTTTACAACACTATATAGAAACTTACAAAGTATGGGTTGCCATTATTACCAACGAATAACCATTGGACTGGATGAACAAGAAGTTACACAGTGTTCACACAATTCAACAAAGTTTCTTTATATATACATATATTTTTAAACATTTCGTAATAATTTTTAATTTTTAATGTTTCATAATGCAGCACTAGGTTGTTGATTGACATACATATCATCTACAACATCAATATAAAAGAAATGGTTCCGGAACTAACAAAGAGCTAATTTCAAACAGAACCCTAATCATGTGATCTCAACACTATATACAAAGTATCACATTCATGGTGTATTTGTATCTGAAGAAGTCTGCTTATTTGTGCAGACGAAAAGCGCTTAATACAACACCAGTTTTATTGTTTTAGTGCATTTTTGTGGATAACAGCGGTCTTGCTGTATAGTTGTGTTTCCTGTTGTACTCTCAACATTCAATTTCATTTGGGTTAACGTTGCTGTTGCTCTTGTGGCATTTTTGGAAATACGAAGGACTTGAAAGGACTAGTGGACCACAATACACATTACAGCCAACCAGACAACCCACTTATTAAAAGTTCACCAACAGAAGCTGTGATGAACTGAAAATACATAACTGCAACACACACACTTATTCTTTCATAACTGAGGGAGGAAGGAGAACAGAAAAACAAAAAATAGACAAGAAATATAAGCAAATTAAAGTTCTCACAACTCGAAATTCAGATTTCTTCATCCGACCACCATGCTGGCAAACAAGATCTGAGGAACTAAGGATGCTGTGATACATTGTAGAAAGAGGGAGGAGCTCGAGATCAGGATCTGAAGTCTGGGAAATGCAGCCAAGATGGATCCGAGGGTTGGATCTGTAACTCATCAGTGAGGAAGAATGACATGGACAACACCAGATAATCAAGTTCTGCAATATTTTACTGTCAAAAAAAAAAAAGAAAAGAAAGCAGAGTAACAACAGTAAAGACAGGTATTATGAATTCTTGGTTCTGACAGCAATACTGAATGTTTCTTCAGAAACAGTAAAAACAAGCATTTGTCAAAGGTATAAACCAAATAAACACTGCTACAAGCAGAAATTCACACAGAAATCAATGTAAACACTGGCAGAAACAAAATATGAAAATAAATATATTTTAAATAAGCATAACAATAGAAAGGAGAATAATAAATCTAATAATGCAATGAGAAGAAGGGAGTACCCAAATTGGGTTTATTTGAGTAGTATGCCAGAAAAATCAGCACTGGATCATGTTGCAGATTCAGGCAACTTCCTTCTCTGAACAGCAGAAAAAGACTGAACAATCAGTTCCTGTGACAGCTGAAGGCTTATGCACAGTCACTCAGCTGTCATACAAAGAGAGAGGGAGGGGAGTCTGAGCTTTGTAAAGCTGGCCAGTACTGGGTTACCTTGGCAGATAATCCAAAATGCCACAGAGACAGTGAGAACGATGAACTGCCACTGTTGCCTGGGCCAAAAGGAAGTCATCACAATATTTGAGAATTCCTTTTGAATCTTCAGAAATACATTGAATATCAGAGGATGGAAAACCATACACAGACATTCCTGACCAAGGAGAAGAAAAAACATATGTCTTCTATGCTTTCTTGGATAGAGTCCTGGAGCAGAATTTTGCCTGTTGACTGTTCAGACAGAAGGCAAAATGTTTACCTGAAGAACTTAACACAGATGGTTCAAATGTAGGAAGACTCTCTGACCTAGTTTCCATTTGTGAGGGTCTACCTTTGTTCTTCTCAACTTGTCTGCCACACAGTTTTGGTCCAACAGAGTGTAGGATGCCTGTAGAGTAATACTGTGCTGTAAAGCTATATCCCATGCTAGTCTGTATAGGGGTAATATCTGGGGTCATCTTGCTTCTTTATATACCACATCACTGTGGTATTTTAAAACACCTATATTAAATTATCACTTAAGACATAGGCTCGCATTCATTAATAGAAAAGAAAACAAATCATATTAACATTTTTATTTACATACATTATAAACTGCACATTGTTTTCTTTCTTTAAAGCAACTTTTATTTAGTCCAACATTGCACAAATTGCTCAGTTCCTCCCTTTCCCTAAACCTTCACTCCTCCTAAACATTATTTTGCATGTACTGCTCCCACAAATTACATTTATTTCTAAGTCATTTGCTCCTTCCCTTTTCCAAAGATACCATTTTTAGTACTTTGATCTCTTCTACAATATTCAATACTTCAGTTTCAGTTTAATTTCCATTTTCTATTAATTGCTTTTTTTGGCAGCCAATATAATTACTATGTTAAAGTAATTCAAACCATGTGCCCCAGCTGAAAAGAATCATTCCTTCGTTACAGCTATTTGCAATACTAATATTTCTAACAGAGTATTCTGAAGGGAATTTTTTAATCTGCCAGTTCATTATTCTCCCAAAAATCCTGTTACCAGTTATCTCTTTCTTTCCATCATACCTCCAACTTTTGTTGCACACCACTGAGGTATTGTCTGAAACTACTCGAAGAGGTCCTGGGGAACAAAGATGATTCAGAGAGTTGAGAGCTTTGAAAAGAGCTACCTTCACTTTTATGTTTATGTGCTTTGGTATGTCTTTCATGTCACAGAGGCCTAGCACTTTCATATCTCCTGATACTACTTCACAAGCTAAGTCCAAGGCATCTGTGGAGACTAACTACTTTGGAGCAAGAGAGGAGAAGGGGAGACCTAGATTTGGGGATAGCTGATATCTCCACTAAGTGACTTCTCTTTTCACAGATTCCAGAACTGGAATTTGAAATGATAATCGGTTAGTGCTAGGACCAAAGAGACTTCAGATACCATTGTTTCTTTCTTATGTGAAGTAATGCAAGAAGTATCATGAGAATTACGGATGCCATGAGACACAGAATCCTGAGGTATTCCCTCACAGCAACTGAAGTCTGAGTGGAATACCCCAGGAACACATCTGTCACTCGTCCAGTCAGGATAAAACACATGAGCATTCATGGGTTCTGTTCAAGCAGCTTTATTATATACAAACATATCAGGATTGAGGCTTAATAACTTTAACTTAGATAAACTTATAAACAAACTAGCTATCACACTCATACATGCTCACTCTCTGGCTATACTCACAAAATGGCACTGAAGCTAGCATGTGATTGCTATTTATATGCACGTGCTGTTCCTTGAAAGGCTTCTTAAAGGTACAACACACACACTATTCTACATCTTCCCTCTGAGAAATGAGTCATGCAATATTGACGACACTGACTGACATGCAATTGATATAAATAATTCTTTGTCATGCAATTACACAGAACTAAATACATATAGACAATTATGTCCAGGTTGTTGTGTATTTCACACTAAGTCTGGAAATATGACCAAATCATGTGACATAGAAATTAGAATTAGGTCTAGCAACTGGGACTGTCTCTGCTGAATATTCAGCTTTGGGGATATCGGGAATATCATCAGGAATGGAATTAGAAGTTAGGACACATTCAGCAACAGAAACATCGTCTGAGATCTAGAGTCTGTATCACAGGAACAATGCTGGGATTTTGATTCTGATACAGGAAGATGCCTGCGATTTCTCCTGTACTCCACACCTTCAAATTCTACAAAGAAAAATCTTGGCACGGCACATATACCTGTTACTTAACCAATCTGGTCGAAACCTTTCACCATTTGTATCCTCACTGTCTCTCCTTCTTTCAATGGATGAAGACATCTGCTCGATTTATCATAGTTTGACTTCAGGAAAGAATGCTTTCTAAATAGTTGGGCTTTGATTGCTCTGTTGTTCTTAGCTTTAGACCTCAACAAACTGGAACTGATAAGCAATGTTGTTCTGGTTTGCCTAGATAGAAGTGTCTGAGCAGGCGAGCCAAGCATATCATCACGGGGTATGTTTCTGAGATTGAATAAATTCAAAAATACATCAGTATTATCATGTTTTGACTTCTCTAATAATTGCTTTGCACTCTGCACTACATGTTCAGCTAGTCCATTTGACTGTGGATATTCTGGACTACTAGTAACATGTACAAAGTCCCATTCTTTTGCACATTTCTGAAACAACTGACTGGTAAATTGGGTACCATTGTCAGAAATAACTTTGTGTGGACTACCATGGGCTGAGAAATTACATTTCAACTTGGTGATAACATCAGCGGATGTTAAATCAGGTAGTAAATCGATCTCAAACACTAAGTAATGCTGATTGTTCCACTCAAATATATCAGTGGATACTGTTGACCAAGGTAGTTCAGGAACTTGACTTAGATGAAGTGATTCTTTTTGCAAATCTGGTTTAGTACTATTGCATATTAAGCAATAATAAAGTACTTTATCAATGTATTTTACTAGAGAAGGCCAAATACTAGTCTTCTTGCCCTTTTTTTGGTAGATTCGGAACCTGGGTGACCACGATGCAAAAATCTGGATATATTCACATTGTAAGGAAGCAGAAACAACAATTTTAGGACCTTTGAAAATAATGCCATCGTCCATCATTTCAATTATGTAAGGAAAATAAGTTTGTACTTCAGGTGGTACACTAGAGTGCTTTGATGGCCATCCAACATCAATGTAGTGGTTGAGCTTTTCCAAAACTGGATCAGTCTTTGTATGATCTCTCAGCTCATCAAGTCTTGTGGTAGAAAAATTATGCAATTCCATGACATCAAAGTCAAAATTCTCTGCATTAAGCTGTTCCGTTGTATTTCTGGGTGATCTAGATAAGGTATCAGCCAGATAAAGAAGTCTGCCTTTTGTATAGACCATTTGAAGTTGCACTTTTGCAATCTGAGCATCATTCATTGTAATCTTGATGGAGCTGAATGCATAGGCTTCTTTAAAATGTGACTACAGGTTGGTATCAGTTTCAATCTGAATAGCTCAACTACAAATATAATCATGAAATTTTGAACATGCAAATACTATTGCCAAAAGTTCTTTATCAATTTGGGCAAATTTTAATTCAGTTTGGGTAAGAGTTCTAGATACATAGGCTACTGATCTGCCTTCTTCAAGAATAACTGTGCCAAGACCAAACTTTGAAGCATCACAGGAAAGAGTTACTGGTTTAGCGACATCATAGTATCTTAATGTAGGTGGGGTGACAATTTTCTGCTTAAGGTCTTCAAATGCTCTCTGGTGCTGTTCTAATCAAGACCATGTAACATTTTTGCATGTCATCTCTCTCAAAGGTACTGTCAATCTCACTGACGTCTGGTATAAACTTACCTAAAATAGTTGACCATACCAAGAAAACATTGTAGAGCTTGAACATTATCTGGTGCTGGCATCTCAAGAATGGCTGCTTGCTTGGATAGGGCTGGTTGCAAATCAGTGCTGGTAAATAAATGACCTACATATGTAACTTCTTGTAGTCTAAATTTACACTTCAGAGGATTGAGCTCTAAGTTCACATCACATTGCTAAGGTTTCTGTCATGGTCTGTGTCACCATTGCTTCCAACCAATAAATCATCTTCTATTATGGCACAAGTATAACCTGAAAAAATTTGCTCCATTGCGCACTGAAAGACTTCACTTGCAGGATTTATTCCAAATGGCATCACGAGGAATCTATATCTTCCAAATTGGGTACTGAAAGTAGTCAGTAATGAAGATTTGAGATCAAGCATCACTTGCCAAATTAACTGTTTGCATCCAAGACAGAAAAAAACAGTGGCATTCAGTATTAGGGCTGTGACTTCCTCGACTGTACTCATGTTCAAATCTCTTGGATCAATGCATATTCTGATTTCGTCTGAGTCATTTTTTTGTGGGCTGCTACCATGGACGACACCCATTCAGTTGGTTCTGTGACTGGACAACTTAAATCTTGCTGCACCATTTTATCTAACTAAGCTTTGACTTTATTCTGCATAACTATCGGAACATTTCTTGCTGGTCTGACCACTGTCATGACCTCTAGGTCTAACTTCATAGACGTTTGCCTAACTAGTCATCGAAAACATCAGCATACTGTGAGAAAATAGCTTCAGTAAAATTGTAACTAGGATATGTGCTTATATGATGAACTTCTTTAGTGAAGGAAAGCAGATTCATTCTTAAACTGTCTTTGAGACCCAATAATGAATGCATAGGTTTTCGGACTACATAAAATAATAAGCTGTAATAGTTCCTAGACAAATAACATGAAAGCACTACTGAGCCTTCAGTTTGAACCTCTTCACCTCCATAAGCAACAATTTCACACAACTGGCCACATTAAGTTGCTCACCTTAGCAAATGTGTCTGCTGACATAACATTACACTTTGAGCCAGTGTTTACTTTGAACTCTGTGGATTTACCATTGATCTGGACAGTATAAAACACTTCATTCTTTATCAACAACTTTATTGGATCATCCTTTTCACCAATTACTGACACACTATCTATGTAGAAAGTGGAGTTGCAGCTCTCTATATGATCAACTTGCTTTTTTAAGTGATCATTCTTTATAACTGTGTGAGATTTGAAAAACTTTTGAAAGTAATTACATTTTTGACACTTGTGGCATTGCTGACCAAATGCGAAGCATCTTTCTCTTTTAGACTCATGACTGGTACCACAATTGTGACAGTTAACAATAAAGCTTAATTTGGGTTTTGGTGACTCACCCTTTTACTGCTGAGCATGTCCTTCTCTTAGAACTTTCTGGAAAACTATGGGTTTTACCTGGGGAGCCTGCAGGGGTAGCAGTCACCATTTGCTTAGGCCTGCTTCTGCCAGCCACGTGTTGCATGCTGTCTGCATTTGCTCTGAAGCCTGCTGAAATCATACTCTTATCACTTGCAAGCATACTTGTATGCCTTTCTGTAACTTCATGGATTTGACAAATCTCAATATCTTTGCTCAGCATTCAATCACTATCACAAAGCAAAATCTTTCTCACTGCAGCACTATTAATACCACACACAAGCCTGTCCTTTATTAACTCATCTTTTAAATCACCAAACCTACACATTTTAGCTTTGTTTCTCAGGTCAGTAATACAAGTTGCAAAAGTTTCCCCTGGTATTTGATCTCTTGTGTAAAACAAATGCCTCTCTAATGTAACATTTGTCTGGGGGTTACACATTTCCCTGAATTTGCATTTCAAACACTTGAGTTCTTCCTTTGATTCAGCCTGTACAACAATATGACGTGTTTCACCTTTTCTCTCATATACTGCTGGTGCATACACAAATGAACGCTTTCTTTCAATGGCCTCTGACCCAGCTAGGTTTAGCAAAATGAATGCCCTGGTGCATGCATCTTTGTTAGAATACACTGCTTGTATAAAATATCAAACTCTTGCTCAAATATTCTCCATTTCTCTGCAATACTCTGATCAAATACAAGTGGTGATGGCTTGTGAAATTTGTCTGCTATATTAACACATACCAGTGAAGGCTTTTGCAAGTATGCACAAACACACACATATATACATATGACAGAAATTCATGCCAGTATTTGTAACTCTGCCCAATAGCACAGCAAGCCTCTGAATAACTGAACTTTGTGAAATAAGTCACTCGGGCTCAAGGATACTCTTGAAATTACTGTACTGTAGGAAATCACCTCTTATAAGCACAAGAAACATTTCAAAATAACTGCACTGTGCGAATAAACTGGGCAGAAGAAGCTCAGAGTAAAAAATATTTCAAAGTAATTGCACTTTATGAATGAGCAGTACACTGAAATTTTCCCAAAATGGCTGTATGCTAAATAACTCTGCACAGTGCACAAAACACTAATGGTGGCACTCTGTGAACAGACACACCCAGCACAAGAAACTTTTTTAAATGGCTGTATTCTGACTGCACTTTACAAAATAGTTGCACTTTGCACACAATAAACTCTTTGGAATAAATGCACAGCAATAAGAACACACTGTAAGCACTTTTACACATTTGAACATACTTCGAATGACTCTAATTATGCTCTTAATAGGTTCAATCAGTGCAAAATAGTAGTTTATGTCAAAACACAGTACTTTGCATCACCTTGCTTTATTTATGCTTAATGTGCCCTTTCTGCCCTTTCTTATATTCATTTTGCTCGTTTAATCTTTTTTATGCCTGTTAAACTCTTCTTGTGCTTGTTTTACTCTATTAATGGATTTACTCTAAACATGCTCATATTGCACTTCCGAGGTAATTCCAAACCCCTTATGTGCTTTTCTGATAATGGTATTATCAAATATGTTAATTTTAAACATCTTGTTTAATTAATAAACTTTTCTGTGCCTCTCGTTTGTTTAAAAATGTGTTTTGTGCCCTTGTAATGCTCCATTTTAGCTTTTTAATAAATAAATTGTTTGTACAAGTTTTCATGACCTTTAACTAGTTTCTGGCCCTTTGTTGTAGTCATTTCTCTTAGTTTACCTTCACTGTTAACTCTGCACCTTGCAGCTCTGAAAAGCAGTCTCTGGCATCCTGGTTTTGACACTATGTTGTCCGTTCAGTCAGGATAAAACAGATGAGCATTCATGGGTTATTCTCAAGCAGCTTTATTATATACAAACACATCAGGATTGAGGCTTAATAACTTTAACTTATATAAATTTATAAACAAACTAGTTATTACACTCATACATGCTCACTCTCTGGCTGTACTCTCAAAATGGCACTGAAGCTAGCACGTGCTTGCTATTTATATGTACGTGCTGCCCTTAAAAAGCTGCTTAAAGGTACAACACACACACACACACACACACACACACACACACACACACACACACACACACACACACACACACGCACACACACACTATTCTACAACATCTAAATATAAATCTATTTTTTTTTTCTGTGGAAGAAAAGCTCCTTGTACTGAACTGTCTGCCAGACACCCTAGAAACACAATCCTGATTGATGTAGGTGCAATCCTGATTGATGTAGACAGGATTGCAGGATCACAGGAAGTTAGTAGGCTATTGGCCCCGAGGCCCTTACAAGCCTAGCCAAGAATTTAGCCCATGTTACAACAAGTCAGCACCCTATGCCACTGTCACGCAGGGACACAGGTGGAATCCCAGGGGTGTATTTTCTGTTCCCCATCCAGTTATCCAGGTTGCACTTAGAAAGGGTTTAATGAGGTACTCTGCTTTACATGAAGAGGGAGTCTATTCCACAAAAAGGGAAGTCTCTGGGACACACATCTGTCTGCCAACAAGTCCTATTGGTGTTACAGACCAGGATGAGGTCACGTGTGCGGGTTACTCGAGTGGAGCTTGACTTGCGGATATGCAGCAGTCTCATCAGGGCAGGGTCTGAGATTGCTTTGTATGCCAGACAGAGGTCACCTCTGAGGAGTCTGTAGGAGACTGAATAGAGGGACAGGGCTTTTAGCCTATCTGTGTGGGGAACCTCAGTGATCTCTCTAGGTGCTGCATGTATTTTGTGAGGTACATGCCAAAAGGGGCATTGTACTCAATAATGGGTCTTATAAGGGAAGAATACAGGGATGTTATGACCACCTTGTCCCTGGATGAGATACTCTTACTAATGAGGTGGGGCATGTAGAAAGCTTTCCATAAAATGAAGGCAACATGGTGGTCAAAAGTCAGTTTGCTATCAACCTGGGTGCCCAAGTCCCACATGACTGATTGTGTGCTTAGTGCCTTATTATCAATGTGACAATCTGTGGGGACATCATTCTCCCCAAAAGGGATGATTATCCATATTTTTGGCATTCATTTTGAGGCCATGTTTCTAGCAGCAGTCATTTGTTTAGGTGAGACCCTCTTGGAGGATGTCTACATCACTAGGGGAATTGATGACAGCACCCAGCTTGCGGTCATCTGCAATCTTGGTCAGCCATAGCCCACTAGATTTGGTCTGCACCTCTGAGAAGTATATCCCAAACAGCAGAGACCCCAAGACCAGTCCCTGGGGTACACATCTTGTTATGGGTCAACTACTTGAGGTGGCTTCCCCTATTTTGACTAGGTGGGTTCTATCAGTGAGCCAGTTTGCTACCCATCTGGTAACATATGGATTGATGCCTAGTTGAAAGAGTTTATCAATTATAACTGAGTGGAGAATAGTATCAAAGGCCTTGGCCAGGTCAAGGTAGGCGGTGTGCACCATCTTCCCCTCGTCTATGGCCTTGGTGACTGCCTCAAAGAAGTTGACCAAATTTAACAGGCATGGCCTCCCCCTGACAAAACCAAACTGTGTGGGATTAAGTGTCTAGAGGTTGCCAATGTCCTTGTTAATGAGGTCCATGATAATCCCCTCCATGGCCTTGCAGATCAGGCTAGTTAGACTGATGGGTCTATAATTTTCTGGATTGGTGGACACTCCAGCTTTGTGCAAAGGGATGACAGTAGCTGTCCTCCACTCAGCTAGGATGGAGACAGTACTCAGGCTTTGGTTGAATAGTGTGCCTAATGGTGCTGCAAGTTCCTGACTGATTTCATGTAAGATGCAGCCTGGGATGTTATCGGATCCCATGGAGGCTGTATGTTTTGCCTTTGATAGGGCAGTCATGACTTGCTCCCTAGAGATAAGGGGAGGAGGGCAGGTAATGGGGATGTCCTGTTTTACTGATTGGGGGACAGATGAGAGAAGTTCTCAGTGAACCTGTCTGCCAGCAGGTTGGCTATATCTACAGGGTTTGTGTATGTGGTGTCCTTGACAACCAGTTCTGAGCAGATCTCAGTGCTTCCCTTGAGATTGTGGACATATGTGAATAAAGCCTTATGACTGTCTTTAGTAGATGTGGCCAGTTTGGACTTGAAGTTTGCTTTGGAGGATTTCACTAGTGTTCTTATTTGCTTGTTCAGGCTAAGGAGAGATTGTTTCCAATTAGACACCTGCTCCTTCTTGGTCCCAGACAGCATTTTTTTTTCCTTTTATTATAAAGTTTATTTATTCTAGATGTCCAATAGACAGAATTACTCTTCCTTGAGGAGGATGAGTTTGTCCTGTTTGGTATGCCTGATTCCATGCAGCTATATAAATGCTCATATAGTACTTTGGTGTAGGTTTAGCCATATGTGCCAGTTCCTGTGGAGGGGGAGGGGGCTGTGAAGCTTTTCATACCCTCAGGAGGTTGTAATCAGCTTTGGAGAAGTTTTTTTGTTTGACCCTAGCTGGGGTGGGGAGGGTCAGGGGAGATGGTGACTTCGAATGTGACTGCTTTGTGGTCGGATCTTACCAGGGATGATGACACTGTAGGGATGCTGCAGTGGTTACTCATGTTGGTTAATACCAAGTTCAATATACTTTGGGTCTATATTAAATCAGCGAATGCTTAAAAAAGTGAAAGCTGATTTATCGACCCTCTTTAAGCAAAAGCTGAAAATCCCGAACATTCGGAACAGCGATTTTTTTCCCAGGGAAAAAAAAAATCCCTGGGCCATTTTCCGGACTTTGCCATTTCCTCCACTGTAGTGTGATCTTGGAGTTGGTATATTTAAGTAGGGGGGTGTGGGAGCAAAACCCCCCACTTTATTTACTGTTTTGAAGGGTTTTTTTTTTTTTTTTGTGGAACAGCAGTTTTTTTCCCTGGGAAAAAAAATCACTGTTCCGAGTGTTCGGGATTTTAAGCTTTCACTTAAAGAGGGTTGATAAATCAGTGTTCACATTTTAAGCGTTCGCTGATTTAACATAGACCCTATATTTTCACCTCTTGTGGGGGGTGTCAGAAAACTGGTCCAAGGCATTTGCAATGACGAAATCAAGGAATATCTGGGCATTTGTGTTTTGGCATGAGTATTTCTTCCAATCTATGGCTGGATAGTTAAGTCACCCAGAATCACGGTAAAGTGTTGAATCTTGATAGACTCAAAGAGGTCCAGATAGGGGGAGTGGGCATCTTGAGTCAGAGTTGGAGGCCTGTAACTAGCTATGATTTGAATAGGGGTCTTGTCAATTGTTAATTGCACCTGGAGTATTTCCTATGCATCATACTGTTTGATCAGTCTTTGTCTTTTATATATAATGCAACTCCACCTCCTTTTTTTCGGGTCTATATTAGATCAGCGAATGGATAAAAAAGTGAACGCTGATTGATCAACCTTATTTTCGCGAAAATGAAAAATATCGAAGCAGCAGAAACTCAAAAGTTTTCCTAGGGAAAGAATCCGGTTGTCCGTTTCTGTTGCTTCGGTATTTTCAGTGTTATGGTGGAAAGTTACTGGTCTGATTCAGGTAAGTGTGCGATTGTGTTGATGTGAGTGTTAGGGTGATTTAGGTGAGTTAGGGTTAGGGCTTGGATTAGGTATGTGTGCGATTGTGTGGACATGAGGGTTAGGGCGGATTTAAGTGAGATAGGGTTAGGGAGCGGGTGAGGTGAGTGTGCGATAGTGACTGACCTTAGGGTTAGGGTTTGGGTTAAGGTAAGTGGGTAGTTAGTGGTGTGTGCATAGTTTAGTGTAGGGTTGGGTGTCAGATTTTAGGTGTATGTGTGTGGATTTCTGTTTGTTTGGTGTGCTTGTGTTGCGTGTATGTGTTTTGGATCAGTGATTTTTTTCCCTAGGAAAAAAATCGCTGATCTGACAGTTCGAGATTGTAAGCTTTCGCTTATAGAAGGTCGATCAATCAGTGTTCACTTTTTTAAGCATTCGCTGATATAATATAGACCCTTTTTTTCTGCTGCCCACAGTTTGGGGTCGGAATGAATGACAGGATAAGTAACCTGGTATGGCTGGGGTGCTGTCCACAGCTTTGAAACAGGTTTCTGTGTGACTACACAAATGTCAGCTTCTTCCAGGGTTAAGAATGCTTGCAATGAGTGCAGTTTCATGTTTAGATGCCTAGCAACAGAAAAGACTTTTCAATGTTCTGGAATCCCACTGTCTCTTGGAGATCTCTCACCAAGTGAGACATCCCTGACTCTTTGAAAAAGACTCTGCAAAGATAAGGAAGTTGTCTATATATGGAAAAAGGAGGAAACCCCCAAACCCTGCAATGGGCTATGACAGGAGTTAGACACTTTGTAAACACTCTTGGAGCAGTGGATAGCCCAAAGGGTAAGACAGAGAACTGATAATGTGATACAGATACACAAAATGAACAGGAATATGATGATATGCATTTTTTTAAATATAAGGTTACTAAAAAAACTCAACTGAGGGAAAAGGGGCAACAGGTTGTAAAGTGAAAGCATTTTGAACTTGGGTACTATCACAAACTGATTTAGGAAGGAAAGATCCAGAACTGATCTCCAGGCATTTTCTTTCTTTGGCACTAAAAAAAGAAGTTATATACTCACCATAACATTCCATCTGTGTTGTCCATTTTCATTCTTCCTCACCTAATTGGTTTGGATACGATCCTTCAGATCCAACACAGCCATTGCTAAAGCTCATGGCAACCAAAAACTCTCAAGCTTTTCCCTTATCCATAATACTCCAACCCCAAGTACCTCAGATCTTGTTTGCTGATTACTAGAAAGGAAATATTTGTAAGCAAATTGGAAGAAGACTATATCTGAAACTCAATATAAAAGACAATAATGTACATAAATCTTATTCTTTCAGGAGTTCGGAAAGAATGGGGGTTGGTGGATGGGGAGTTCAGGAAGAATGAAAATGGACAACACAGATGGAATGCTATGTGAGTACATAACTTCTTTATTTGATGTTGTCAATTTTCTTTCTATCCTCAACTGATGGGACAGAGTCCCCAGCTACCTAATATCCCAGGTGGATTCAAGGAAGAATATTTCTGAGCACAATTGAACCAAATTATGCTCTACCTCTGGAGACCAAATCCAATTTGTAATGAGTAACAAAGGTATGGAGAGTGGCCAAAGTTGTTGCAGCACAAATATCATCCATAGACATTCTAGACTGAAAAACTGAGGACATTGCCATGGATCTAGTTGAATGAGCCTGTAACAGTTTTGGTAAGTTAATGCCCATTTTATTATAAATCAATGAAATACAATCAGTTATCCATCTGGCTAAAGTTACTTTGGCAAATGGCTTTCTCAATTTTACTTTTGCAAATGAGACAAACAATTGGTTAGATTTTCTGATGTCTTTTGTTCTATCTAGGGAAAAACGTAATTGTCTTTTTACTTTTGCAAATGAGACAAACAATTGGTTAGATTTTCTAATGTCTTTTGTTCTATCTAGGGAAAAACGTAATTGTCTGCGAACATCCAATAAATGTAGTATGGATTTGCCCTTGTTAACAAATATAGGAAAGAATACTGGCAAATTAATGGACATAGTGATATCTGATACCACCTTAGGAAGAAATAATGTGTTAGTTCATCAGGTACCTCTATCCTTGTAAAAAATCAAGTATGAAGGTTTTGAGGACAATGCCTGAATCTCAGAAATTTGTCCGGCAGAAGTAATGGCTACCAGAAAAATTGTCTTCCAAGAAAGGTATTTAAGGTTACACTTAGCTGCTGGCTTGAATGGGGAACGAGTAACAGTTTGCATTAGCAGAGGTAGGTCCCATGTGGGAGTAGGGTCTTTAAAAGGAGGTCTTAGAAGAAGAGTGCATCTCAAAAAAGATTTGCAGATCCTATGAAAAGCAACCGAGAAACTCTGAAATCCAACATGAAAATTCAATATAGCTGCTAAATGAGCCTTAACTGAACTAGCTCCTTCTTTAAAAAGTTTAGCCAAAAATTCCAGGATGTTATGCAGAGGAGCTGAAAAAGGATCAACATTATTTTGGCGAGCCCAGTAAACAAACCTTTTCCATTTACTGGAGTAGAACTCTCTATTCATATAGAGGGTTTATGAGAAGATAAAAGTATATGTCAGACAGGTGAAGAGAGCATAGGTTGTCTGACTATTAATAGAATTGAAGAAGCCAGGCTGCCAGCCTCAGGTTTTATAAGTCTGGATTAATTATGCCTGTCCGATGATACAGGAGATCTGGAGTCAGATCCAGAATCCAAGACTGGTGAAGTAAATGACGCCAAAGGAAGGGGAACAAAATATGTCAAGGCCAGTAAGGTGCAAGAAAGATGACTTTGCCCTTCAGTATGGCAGCCTTCTGTAGGAATTTTGGAATTAGCGGAATTGGAAGATAAGTGTAAAGTAACCTGGGGGGGGGGGGCAGCCAATTGTGAAGGAGAGCATCCCTCAGTGATTCCTCCTGTGGGGGTTTAGGGCAAAATAGCTGCTGCATTTGTTGTTTAGGGGAAAAGTAAAAAGACTGCAACAAGGCTGGCCCCACTGATGGAAAGTCATTTCCTCTATGTTCTTAATGACAGACCACTCATGAGGTAGAAGAATGCACCTGCTCAGCTTGTCCTTCTATCATATTAGATTTCCCCAGAATAAGCATTGCTATGAAAAAGCAGTTGGATGACATGACCATTGCCACACTCTGAGCGCTTCTCGACACAAGGGATAAGATCTAGTTCCTCGTTTATTAATGTACCAAACTACTGACATATTGTCCATTTAAATTGCAATTGTCCCCACAGGGAGATCATTCTGTAGGGCCTGCAATGCTAAAAGCACTGTTCTCATCTCTAGGGCATTGATATGCAAGTTAGTCTCTATGGGGGACCAACTGCCTTGGACTGTTTTCCCCAGAAAATGTCCCCCATCCCCACCCTGACTGGGAAGCATCCATGATCACATTAGCCTTGGGTTGAGCGGGAATGAATGGACAACCTTGCAGGACCTGGTCCACTTGAATTCACCATTCAAAATCCCACTTGAATATGTGGATGATTCGTATTGAGGTTGAAATGGGTTAGTAAAATATGTGTTGCTAGCACCCACTGATGGATCCTCATGTAAAATCTGTGCTATAGCCACTGACATTGATCCTAGAATTTGTAAGAACAAGCAGGCTGAAAATGAAATCCTGGTACTGCAGATTATTTTTCTGGCCTGTGACCTTATAGTCTGAACCTTGAAAGAGGTAGTAAGGCTATCACTGACTTTGTGTTGAACAGTGTTTATATAAACTCTAAATTTTGGGTGGGTTCTAGTTAAGACTTCTTGTAGTTTATGGTTATCCCCAGATGAGAACATGTCTGGGGAACCTGATCTCTTGTCCTTGTTAATTGATGCCTGGTCAGTGCAGTAATAAGCCAGTCATCTAGATATGGAAACACCTGGAATCCTTGCAGTCTCAAATCAGCTGTTACTACTGCCATACATTTGGTAAACACCCTGGGGGCTGTGGTAAGACCAGGGGGCATAACTCTGAAATGGTAATGACTGGCTTCCAGCCAGAAGTGTAAATACCTTCTGGATTGCTTTTTCATCTTTATGTGATAGTATACATCTTGAAGGTCTATATAGCACATCCAGTCATCCTTTCCCAAAAAAGGGACAATGGGCTGAACCGTGACCATCCGGAACTTAGTACACCGGACTGACTTGTTCAGGTTGCTGAGCTTCAAAATTGGTCTCCAGTTCCCTGTTTTCTTTGGCACTAAAACGAATCTTGAGTAAGTTCCGGATTCTAACTTGTCTGGTGGGACCTCTTGGATGACTCTTTTTGCTAGCAGCTTTTGTACCTGAATTACTGATTGTTCACTCTGACTGGGTGGAACATCAGGGATTTTTCATGAAATTGGAGGAGGAAGAGAAATGGTATTATATAACCTCTGGAAATAATCCTCTGACTCAAGTACCTGTTGTTATTTCTAACCAGGCTCTCTGGTGCAGGGATAGTTGACCCCTGAGTGCCTCCAGAGGAGAGCAATCAGGCCTCCTTTCAGGAGCGCTGGAAGGGTCTGTCAAAGAATGAATCTCTGGAGCTCTGGTTTTGCAGGCCAACTCTGATGCAGGGGTGGCATCTACCATTAGATTTCCCCCCTTTATCCTTGGGGGGAACTTCCTCCACATGTTGTCCTGGAAAGGTCCCTGTGACTTTTTGAACCACATCTTTTGACTACCCCATGGATTCCAGGAAAAGGATATTTGAGGGGTTGAAAAATGTACTCCTATGGCAGACAGCGTCTTTCCATCCTTCTCACACCTGGATAATGTGTCTTTCACTTTCCGGCCAAACAAAGACATGCTGTCAAAGAAGCATTGCTGAACAAAGATTTGAAGGGCTCTACAAAATCACATAATTGTGTCCAGGCATGCCTCCACTGCCCTTGAGGTTCCTTCAGCTACATGTCAAATGAGTCTTATGGATGAATCGGAAATAGATTGCAAGGTAGCCAAGTGAGAAGTAACAGACAATTGTACTTCCTCAGAAATGGATCCTGACAGGGTATTTGAAAGCTTCATAATCAAATCCCTATGTAACCTTGTGAAATGTGCCAAATAATTCAGTGCGACCATAAAGCGAAGTTTGCTGAAGCATAAACATGCTCCCCAAACCTGTCCATCAGCCAAGACTCCTTGTTGGGGGGATAAACAGTGGAACTCTCCACAGCAAGTACTGTAGATGTTCAGCAAAAAGCAGTGCAAGCTCCAGACATGACTTCCAGTACCTAGAAGAAAGTATAAAGCAACTACACACTGACCTGACTAAAATAAATGAAACACTGATGGAGTATATCAACTCAAACAATAAAAGGCTTGAAAAAAGGAAAAAGCTTTAAACAGATATTCAGACAAGGTGATAAAACTGCAAAACTCAGGTCAAAATGAAAAAGGCTAGCTGAATATGAGACTGCACAAGAAGGGTATTTCAAAATATAATAGAATTAGAGGAAAAAGCACGTAGGGAAAACCTGAGATTTCCTACTGTACCCAAGAAGCTGGAATGAACAGACTGTATTAATTTTATGAAAGCACAAATAAGCAACTGGACTGGCATTCCACAACAGGAATTCTTAATTAAAAGGGCACATTGTGTGTATGCTTCAAACCTGGCTATTAGAAAACAACGTAGACTTCTATTAGTAAAGATGCAATCTTAACAGCAGGATGAGTTGATTCTGACAAAAATGTGGCAGAAGGACAAAGTACTAAAAGGGGAAGACAGTAGAGTGTTGGTGGAGAATGACTACTCATTGTACACCAAGAGGAAAGGGGTAAATTTATTCATTATTTAGAGATTGTCAGGAAGCAGGTATGAGATTCAAACTGCATAACCAACTATCTTCAAAATATTTTTTCCTGGAGGAACAAAATCATATTTTTATGAAATATATACTAAGGAAGAAACAGAAATCTTTGTCCAACAAAAAGTGAGTTGTTAAACAAAAGGAGACTCTGCTTCTTGTTCTTATGGTAATAAAAACAGAGAAACTGTGCCAGTGAACCCTTTTTCAGTGTTTCAATGGAAAATGTTTGAGAGATGGAAAAAAACACAAGAATTGACTAGAAGAATTGACAATACACTGGAAATGAAGTAGATATGGGGTTTGGGAAATTGAGATGAAGAGGAATAAAACAAGAACATCTGGAAATACAGCACTTTTTTGACATTGTTAAACGTCTAGGAGACTCTAAAGCATATGCCCTACTTCATGTTATTAATGTTTGGAAAAATACTCAGGAGAGGGGAAGAGGAAGGAGAAAGTTAATTGAAGTAAAACACGTTTTTTTCTTAGTAGTACCATTTAAATAGTGCATGATTTTCTTTGCATGTTATAAAGTTTTTTTCAGTTATTTTACGTGTAATGGTGATATTAATGTAAATATGTGCTCCTGTTTTGTTTTTTGTTTTATTTTTTTTTCTTTCTTCCTTTTCTCTTTCTCCATGTTCAGTTTGACAAATGTAGGCACTGCAATGTAAAAAAAAAAAATAAATAAAAAATAAAAAAAGGTCTGGTTAAAAGAGCACAACTACAGAAAAATAAGAGCGTTTTTTTCTCATTCTTGCATAGGGGAATGACTGAGTTAAGGCCATTAGTTTAATTTAGTAACAGATTTTAAGTGAAAGCAAGTTAAAGAAAAATAATATTGAATATTATAAGGCTTTTTTTTCTAATAAACAGTTTTGTGTCTGGTTCTCATATCTCTGGAAGACAATCAAATAGAGGAATAGCCGGGAGAAAATGTTTTCTGAAAGCATTCAAGTGTTTTCCCAGCTGAGAGAGTTATAAAGATAAGACAAAACCAGACAGCACTTAACAAAACCACAGCCTGTACCATGCGTCTTAGAATGGATAACCTTTCTTTTAGGTCACCTTGAGTCTGTGTGTGTAGCTGTCAGTTTGGAAAAAGAAGTTATGTCTTACCATAACGTTCCATCTGTATTGTTGATCCTCATTCAGTCATTACGTATGGGTATCGGTTCCGACCTCGGAACCGAGCCAGCCATTTTCCAAGCTTGCATCAGCTACAAACTCTCGAGCTAAACTCTTACCCATAATCCCCCTCTCTCTATTGCCTCAGATTGAGTTCGTAAGTCAAAAGAAGGTAGAGGCTACCTCTGGTCAAATGACCAAAGAGAACCGGATGGTGAGATCCACTAGAAGCAACAGGAGGGGGAAGGAGGGATGGTCGTAATGACTGAACGAGGATCAACAATACAGATGGAACGTTATGGTAAGACATAACTTCTTTATCTGATATTGTTAATCCTCGTTCATTCCTTACGTATGGGACAGACTCCCCAGCTACCTCTATTCCTGGGAGGCTCTCATGGAAGGACATTCCTGAGCACCATAGAACCAAAAGATGCTCTTCCCCTGGAGGCCAAATCCAATTTTTAATGATTGATGAAGGTATGAGGCGTAGCCCAAGTTGCAGCTGCACAGATGTCATGTAAAGAAGCTCTTGCATGAAAGGCAGCAGAAGTTGCCACCGACCTTGTCGAATGAGCCTTCATGGTTGTAGGCAACGGAATATTACGTTGTGTATAAATGAAGGTCACACAGTCTTTCAACCATCTAGCTAATGTGACCTTAACAACAGCAGATCCGAATCTAGGTCCAGAATAGGCCAAAAATAACTGGTCAGATTTACGAGAGGACCTAGTCCTGTTTAAGTAAAAATGGATTTGCCTGTGAATATCTAGGGTATGTAGGCAATACTCTCCTCTGTTTGAATGATTGGGAAAGAAAACTGGCAATTCAATGGTTTGATTAATGGACATTTCAGAGATCACTTTTGGCAGAAATTAATAATTAGTTCTCAAAGACACTCTATCTCTATGAAAAATCAAGTATGGACTCTTGATGCATAAAGCTTGAAGCTCAGAGATACGTCTGGCAGAAGTAATGGCGACCAAAAACAAGGTTTTCCAAGACAAATATTTGAGGTCGCAAGAAGAAGCTGGTTCGAAGGGTGGCATTGTCAGAGCTTGTAGAACTAATGACAGATCCCATGGTTGAATAGGTCCTCTAAAAGGTGACTTCAGATGATTCACACCTTTTATGAAGGTCTTGCACAATTTGTGTGACATAAGAGAGGAGTCTTGGACACCCTCATGGAAATTAGATATTTTGCAGCCAAATGAACTCTAATGGTAGAGGCCGACAGACCCGATTGAAAAAGGTTGGCCAGATACTCTAGTATTATCGACACTGGTGCTGAGAAGGGATCTACTTGTTTTTCTTTCAGCCAACAGGTAAATCTTTTCCACTTGCTTAGATAAGTAATTCTAGTGGAAGACTTATGAGATGCAATGAGAATGTCACGTACTGGTAAAGAAATATAATTCTGCCTGGCAATCAAGGGAATTGGAGTAGCCAAGCTGTGAGCTTCAGGCTCTCCAAGTTGGGATGAATCAGGTTCTGTGGATGTGAGATCAACTCCGGGGTTGGATGGAGAATCCATGGTTGATCACTCTAGTAGGTGAGGCCAAAGGAAGGGGAACCAAATCTGATGAGGCCAATATGGTGCTATGAGGATCACCTTGCTCTTCAACCGATGGGCTTTCTTCAGAAACTGGGGAATGAGGGGAAAAGGTGGGAATGAATAAAGAAGACCCGAGGGCCAATCGCAGACTAGAGCATCCCTGGGTGACTGTCCCAGAGGGGGAATCAGGGCGAAGTAGTTGCTGCATTTGTAGTTGGTCGGGGATGCAAAGAGGTCGCAGCAAGGACGGCCCCAGCGGTGGAAGATCTCTGCCGCTATCAAGGGATTCAGGGACCATTCATGAGGCTGTAGAATGCACCTGCTGAGTCTGTCTGCTATCACATTGTAACTCCCGGGAATGTACGTTGCTAGAAGAAAACGGTTGGTAGCCGTCGCCCATTGCCATATCCTCATGGCCTCTAGACAAAGGGGGTAAGATTTGGTTCCACCTTGTTTGTTGATGTACCAGACCACCGCCATGTTGTCTGATTGAATCGCAATCATCCCAGATGGCAGCACGGGATGGAATGCTTGCAACTCCAGAAGCACCACCCTCAGCTCTAGAACATTTGTATGCAGTTGGGCCTCCAATTCAGACCAAGTGCCTTGGACTGTCTGTCCCTGACATAGCCCCCCCCCCACCCTATCAGGAAGGTGTCCGTGGTCAGTGTGGCCTTGGGTTGCTGGGGGGAGAAGGGGCGAGATCATTGCGATGGATTGTGTGTCATCCACCAATTTAAATCCTGTTTGCACCTGTGGGTTACTCGAATCATGGATGAAAGAGGATGATGAAAAGGATATCCTTGGGTGAGCAGTAGCCATTGTAGAAGCCTCATATGAAACCTGGCCAGGGGGACAATGGTAATGGAGGCTGCCATGGAACCCAACAGCTGTAGGACAGAGTGAGCTGTGGATTTCTCCCTTGAAAGGATTGGGATCAGTTGTTGCTTCATCCTTAGAATTCTGTGCTCTTGAATGGCAGCTCTGCAGTTCTTTGTATCCAAGATAACCCCTATGAATTCTGTGGACTGAGATGGGGTGAGATTGGATTTTTGCCAGTTTATGGTTATGCCTAGACTTTGTGCAGCAAGGAGAGAGTATGCCAGGGCTTCTTCCAGTAGATGTCTGGTGGGGACAGAAAGGAGCCAGTTGTCTAGGTATGGAAACACCTGGAATCCTTGAAGTCACAAGTGAGCTGTGACGACTGCCATGCACTTTGTGAACACTCTGGGGGCTGTAGAGAGTCTGAAGGGCAGTACTCTGAACTGGTAGTGACTGGCTCCCGCATGGAAGCGCAGAAATCTTCTTGATGGCTTGTCCACTTTTATGTGGTAGTACGCATCTTGAAGATCTATCAATCACATCCAATCATCTTTTTCCAAAAGCGAGATGATAGACTGTATGGTGACCATCTGGAATTTTTGTACTCTCACAAACTTGTTCAATACACTGAGATCCAAAATTGGTCACCAGTCCCTGGTTTCCTTTAGCACCAAAAATAGTCTTGAGTAGAATCCGGATCCTATCTGGTCTGGAGGGACTATTTGGATGACTCTCTTTCTTAGCAGCTTTTCTATCTCTAGTGCTGCTTCTTCCCTTTAACTGGGTGGAAGTTTTTTTGAAGGGACAGGACAAAGATTGAAGGGGATATGATAACCTCTGGTTATAATCCTTTGTACCCAAGAATCAATGGTGATGGTTAGCCAGACAGAAGGGTACAAGGAGAAACGACCTCCAACCACCTCCAGAGGAAAGGAGTTGGGCCGCTCTTCAGAAGAGCTGGTAGGATTGGCTAGGGAAAGAGTCCCTGGAACCCTGGTTACACAGACCCCCTCTGCCCTGAAAGGAGCGTCTTCCTGTGAGTTTCCCCCTCTGCCTCTAGGAGAGAACTTGGCCTGTGTCTCATGGAAAGGACCCTGAGATTTCTTGAACCATATCTTCCCACTCTTCTGGTTTCGGGAAAAAGCATGTTGAGGGGAAGAAAAATGGACACCTATGGCAGAAAGGGTCTTACCATCCTGTTCACATCTGGCCAGTTTGTGTTTAACTTTGGGTCCAAATAATGAAAAGGCCTCAATGGGAGCATTAAGAAAGGAAGCCTTAAAGGGTTCCACAAAATTGCACAAGTGCATCCAGGCTTGTCGTCTGAAGGCCACAGCTGAACCCGCCACTCTAGCTGCTCCTTCTGATGCGTGAGATATCAGTCGCATACAGGAGTTAGATATTGACTCAACGGTGGCCAGCTGAGAGGCCACTTTGTCATGGACCTCGTCAGACATGGCACCAGCCAAGGTTTCAGAGAGCTCGGAAATCAGATTCCTTTGAAGCCTGGTAAAGTGTGCCATATAATTCAGGGACATGATAATAAAGGTTGCTGATGCAAAGGTGCGCTTCCCTATCCTGTCCAGGGCCCGGGACTCTGTTAGGCGGATGGACAGTTTGGCTTTCTTCTTCCGACAGATCCTTTTTTGTTGAAGCTGCCACCACCAGAGCATCCACAGGAAGACCTTTAGACCAATGGGGATCCATAGCAGGAGGGGACAAAATCTTATCTGTCCTCTGGGGAATAGCCTCGATGATGTCAGGAGCCTTCCATGCATGCTGCATGATGAGCCGGACAAGTTCATCAGCAAGTGGAGTAACCCAGGAGGTAGGGGGCCGGGCGCAAAAGGCCTGCAGGAACACAGACTTCTCAGAGATTGGATTAGAGGCCTGCCAGTCACCTCTCTGTTTAAGGATTTTGAGGATATCACCAAAGGATACCTCAGAGAGTGACCAAGGGGATCCTTCCCCCTCATCAAAGTCTGTGTCTTCAGTGAGGGACTCCTCCGTGGAATCCATGTGCTTCCTCTTACACGAACATTTCTGGTGGACTTCCTCAGAGGGAGAAACAGTGGAAAAGGGATTTCCTGTGGGAATATGTCCTGAGGCCCTTGCACCCGATGTCCGCTAGGTGCGACTTGTGAAAAAATTGTACCAGGGCGGGGGGACAGACAGCACAGTATCACCAGCAGAAGCCAGAACCTTCTCCATCAGTTGAAAGGCTGGTCCACCTGAAGAGGGGCAAGTGTTCAGGACAGGGGTCACCCCTCCCCTAAGTGGTTCAGCCTGCTTACTCAGAGTCCCCGGATGGCTGTGGAACAGCAAATTACGCATGTCACAACTGTCATCCTGGGTCATAGCAAAACTCTCCTGCCACGAAGGCAACTGTGGTTTCTTAGTGAGATCCGTAAAGGGAACCACAGAGGGGAAAGACTGTGCTATATCAATGGACTTCAAAGGCAATAAAGGAGGAGAATAAGAAGAGGTCTTTGGAGATGGGTGATCACCTCCCAAGGAAGGATAGGCCTGGGAATGGGATACCTCTGGCCAGAAGCACTTGATCCACAAGACGCAGCACATCATGTTTGGAAAGGCTTCTAGTGGACCTCATGGAGACTGAGGGAGAAACAGGTCTATCAACAGAAGAGACAAGCTCGGTGCCCACCTCACCAGTCTACACCAAGAACAATGGTGCCGAGAGAGACTGGACTACGGGTGTCTGCACTGAGGTAATCATTGGTGCTGAGGTCACGGTCTGCACTGACACAAGGATCAGTGCCAAAGTAGTTGCCAGTACCGAAGCTGGAACCGACAAAATTGGAGCCAATAACTGAGGTGTCGGTTCCAAGTAAGATGTCGGAGCTGACGTGGTCAAGGTCTGCGCAGACTGAACGGTCGGTGCTGATGCAGTAGTTGTAATAGTCTGAACCGAGGAGCCCCTCGGTGCCGATATAGTAAAGGCTACAAGAGAAGATGGAGTCGAGATCACTGATGGTGCTGAAGGTCTAGGCACCAAAAGCACTGGGGCTGATTGAGTGAGCTCCAAAGCAGAAACTTTAGCCTTTTAAGGTCTTGGTTGGTGGGAGACCCCAGCCGGGGACAAAGGCAAAGACCTGGCCTTAGTAGGATTATCCAAAATTTTCTTATAGGCTTTAGGAGGGGTTGAAGCCAGAAATAGCATCTGAAAAGGGAGATTTGAGAAGTCCCTTCAGCAACAACTTATTTTTCCTTTCCAACAAGGTTCTGTTAGAAAAATATTTACAAATAGCACAGGGCGGGTCAACAGATAAGTGGGACACCCCTAAGCAATAAACGCACAAAGAGCGTGCATCTGATGTAGGTAATTTGTGTCCACAATCAGAACACCTTTTAAATCCCAGACTACCTTTCTTATCTGCCATGATAGAAAAAGGGGACAGTAGAAAGGGTACCAGCAATGGTACAAAAGAATACCCGAAGGTATGAAGAAAGGAAGAGATTACCAACGATGGTAAGGGAGAAATACCTCGCGGTAAAAAGTGTAGAGTAAAGAGAAGAAAAACTCAAGAAAATATGGTCGCTAAATGTGATAGGGTAAGAGACAACAAAATAGGAACTTTTCTGACAGAAAAAGTTTATATATATATATATATATATATATATATATATATATATATATATATATAAAAAACTAGGCTGACAACAAATATCGATACTTAGCTCAAGAGAAGCAACTTGACATGACTGAATGGCAATGCGACAAACGAAATCTGAGGTAACAGGGAGAAGGGAATTATGGGTAAGAGTTTGGCTCGAGAGTTTGTTGCTGACGCGAGCTTGGAAAATGGCCGGCTCAGTTCCAAGGTCGGAACCGATCACCATACGTAAGGAATGAACGAGGATTAACAATATCAGATCATTTGTTCAAATTAGGAGGGGTAAACCTTTAGTATTTGAAAATGTACAGAGTTTTGTGTTATTAAGTACATAGATTTTATGGGGTATTGGGTGTATGTGTGTATTTTTATTTGAGGGTTTTCAATAAAACAAAAAGTTCTGTAAGATGTGGCATAGACTCAAATAGAGATGACAAGAAGCAACTGTATAAAAGATTAACCTGCCAAACAGTACATGCATGTAATACAAAAGCTAGAACTAGACATTTAACAAAAAAGCTGTTATAAATAAAAAGTGGAGGTAATAATTTCTCAAGAACATGATGCTTTTTATAATGTCTTTAAAAGTTAATGAACTCACAGATAAATACAAAAAATAAACAGTAGTGAACTATATTAAAAAAATGTAGAGTGCAAATAGCTATGATACAGGAGAGACATCTGGAAAGAAATGAACATGTAAATTTAATAAAGAAAGGTTTTCGGGATGGTTATTCAGCTGAATACCTGGGGCAAAGGAAGAGATGTGTACCTATATTAATTGCAAGAGGAGCTCCAACGGTAATACAACAGAATAAAAAAGACAATAATGGTAGATTTGTAGTATTAAAAGGACTACTGACAAGGGAGAAAGATTACACTGGCATGTATTTATATTCCACTGAAAACTGCTATAATGGAGCTTAATAAAATTCTGAGAGAAATAATCCGCTTTCAGCAAGGAATATTATTTATAGGTGGGGACTGGAATTTGATTTGCAACAGTGAAGATGTCTCTAGGAGGCCCAGAAGGAAACAAAGGATGTTAGATTTCTCAATAAACGTATGAAAATATTTGACACAGAAGATTGACAGACCATGCTGCTTTGCCAGAGATGATCTTCACCTGTTGCCTCTTGGCTTTTGGTTACTGGCAAAGGTACTTGCCTCCCCCATAGTGCCTTTTTCAGGCTGTGTCATAACAACAAAATTTGTGACGTAAATAAATTCACTGGAGACAATCTCCAGGTTATTTTGCATAATGCTAGCAGTCTAAATTGGAAACTGCACTCACTAGAAGCACTCCCTACCTTGGAATATGCCAATGTCTGTGCAGTCACAGAGACATGGTTCAATTTCACAGACAGTACCCCAGCCATACAAGGCTAAAATGCCTTCCACATGTTCAGACCTCAAAATGAGCATGAAAGAATCAAAGGCAGAAGTGTATCCATCTTCATTAAAGACAAATACACCTCCAGACTGGTCAAACAGTACTACTCCCTAGAGCTACCCTAGGTCTAACTACTGTAGGTAAACCCCCCTGTTCATATAATTATTAGCTATAGGTCCCCCACCATGAGCCACGAGAACCACTCTGCCTACCTGGACATACTTAAGTCACTCACTGTACAGCCAAACACCTTGGTCAACTATCCTTCCAGTGACTGGGAGTCATATATAAGTACAAACACTATGCTCTGGAACAGATAGTCTGCACACCCACAAGGGGGATCAAATGTCCTAGACTTAGTATTCACCAACATAGGGGTCTCTGCACTACCCACTGTGTGTTGCTCTCCCTGGTAAGGTCTGATCATAAATCAGTCTCATTTGAAGTAACAATCATATCTGACCCCCACCAATCAAGGGCAAAAAGGATGAAAATTTACTCCTAAGCAAACTATAACCTTCTAAGTTATGGCATAAATAGTTTCAAACCCCCCTGCTACCACTGTCAGCAATGAATCCTATACAGAGGTGTACACAACTCCCTGTATAAACACCTATACAAATGTATAGACTCTGCTGTACCTGACTGTATCAAAACAAGGTCCTCACAAAAAAAAAAAAAAAAAAAAAAAAAAAAAAAAACACGTCACCCTGGTGGACATCAAGCATAAATGGGTTATACAACAAGAAGAAGAAACTAATATCTAAAAACAAGAGGGAACTGATTGAGCAGAGGAATGACACTCTCCACAGCTTGAGCAAGCAAATTAGATATCTTGTAAAGTCCACAAAAGCCAGTTATGAAGCTACACTAGCATCCCTAGTTAAAGGTAATCACAAGACATTCTTTAGTTACATTGGAAATCTAAAAGGGAAGACCCAGCTTTGTGCTGAACTAGTAGTGGATGGTACCACTCATACTGACCCTGAGGACATCACCAACCTGCTAGAAGACAGGTTTGGTGCAAACTTCACACCCCGCCTTTCCCCACCAGACATAACCTAAGGCATACCTGTCACCAATCCTCTACCCACTATCTCCAAACAGCAGGTCATAACTGCACTCTCCATGGTCAAAAACACAGCCTCTATGCGACTGGATAACATTCCAGGCTGCCTACTAAATGGTCTAAAACAGGGCCTATTGGAACCACTTGGCACTCTCTTCAACCACAGTCTTCACACAGTGGTTTTGTCCCAGCAGAGTGGAAAACAGCAACAGTAATTCCCTTGCACAAAGAGGGTCCATCAACCAACCCTGGGAACTATAGACCCATAAGTCTAACCAGCCTTATCTGCAAGACCATGGAGAGAATCATCATGGACCTTATCAACAAAGATATAGGTGACCTTCAAACTCTTGACCCGACCCAATATGGCTTTGTTAAGGGTAGATTGTGCTTATTAAACCTGGTGGACTTCTTTGAGAATGTCATCAAAGCCCTGGTTGAAGGTAAAACAGCACATACAGTCTACCTTGACTTAGCCAAGGCATTTGACAGAATCCCCCACTCAGGCATAATTGAGAAACTCACCCAGCTGGGAAGTAACACATATTTCATTAGATGGGTAGCCAAATGGCTCACCAACACAACACATACAGTCAAAGCTGGGGATTCCACTGCTACCAGCAGACTAGTTACCAGTGGTGTACCACAATGATCTGTGTTGGGCCCCCTATTGTTTGGAATCTATTTCTCAGAAGTCCAGGCAAAAATAGATGGCCTGTGACTTCCCAAGTTTGCTGACTGCAACACGCAGAGAAAACTCATGCAAACTCTGGGAGGACATGCAGACTCTGCACAGAAGGTACCCCAGCTGAGAATTGAACCTGAGAACTTCTTTCTGCGATGTGACAACACCAACCACTGCACCACTGTACCACCCAAACCTTTTCTTACAGTTTGCTTCCCTCCAGATCATCAGTGTTCTGTTAATGTTGTCAAATGTTAGCCTGCCCTCCACAAAACCACACTGATCCATGTCTATCAATTTTGGCATCACCTTTGCCATTCTTTTAGCGTTTATAGACATAAGCACTTTATAATTATCGAATCACAAAAAAAATGTTCAACACCAAGAAAAGCAAGTGCGGAAGCTCACCAGACCCAAGACCCTCTGAACACACAGGTCAAACAAAATACAAGGAAATAGCTGACTTGTATCCAAAAAGTTTAACAGCCTTGTTGCAGTAAGACCAAAGAGAGGTGCTGAATCCTGTAGAACTCTGTTTATTGTCACAAATGAAGTATAAAATCCAAGTGAATAAAAACTATTGTTGCCAACAAAATCCAAGCAAAAATAAGAATAAGACAAGCGCTTTCGCCCAGTGATACTGGGCTTTATCAAGTACAAATTAAATAACAAATCACATTGACTTATATAGTCTAACAAAAAACAACATCAAATTATTACTAACTTAATTAAATAATTGACTTCATTCCATGTTTTAATAACTAAATATTAAAGTTGCAGTCCTAAAATCTAGTGTAGCATACTGAAATTCAAAAACCTTTGAATGCTGATTAAAATGCAGTGAATTAATAATATCCATATAATACTGTTAATAAATATTGTTAAAAACTGAGTTGTTTAGCATTAATATATAAATCAATAAATAAATGAATCACCATTTCCTACCTATGGCTATTATAAACAAATTTAACGTCGTCATAGTTAACCAAAACCACCTCTCATAACTACGGTGGTCAGATATCGTAGTTGTTGCCATCACCCTTATTGTATTTTTAAGTGCCACTTTTTATAACTTTTTATAAATATTATAAACATATATTGTGATTCCAAATGTCTGTGTGTTTTGTAATAATAGATTATATATTATAAATAAACTGATACAAATATACTATAACAATAATAATAATCTATAAGAATCCTAAAAATCCTATAAGGTTCAAGCATTAATACTGCTTCAAAACCTGTTAAAGTGCTTGTGCTATTTTTAATTATTGTTAATAATTCATTTACTACCAATATTAAATATATTAATAACAAACTAATAATAAAAATGTTCAAACATGTTAAAAAGTTAAAAATTACTCTCCTTTTACAGTGCGAAGAAAAAAATGTTGTACCAACTATAGCACATTTCTCTTAGTTTTTAAAATACTAGACAAACTAATGCTTTCATTAAGCCCTGGATATTTGGTGGCATCCAACTTCAATTGCCAAATAAGTTCCCTATTACTCAGCCTAGTTTCCCAATCTCCTCCCCTTGGGTCTTGTTGTACCTTTTCTAAAACCCAAAACTTCAGAGACATACGCGGGCAGACCAAAGAATGTTTAAAAAACGCATTAGTATCTTTCTTTTTGTCCACTTCATAAAGATGCTCATAAATTCTGCGTTTAAGTGTTCTTTCCGTCTTGCCCACGTAAAAAGCTGAGCAGACCTGACATAAACCCAAATAAACTACACCAACTGATGCACAAGAGTAATAACTAGAAGCTTTCAAAGTGAGCTTTCTAGAAGATATGCCCACCTGATCTTTTTGTAAGACATGGGGACATTGATGACATCTCCCACAACTATATGTACCCAGTCTTTTCGAGAAACCATTTGTGGCTTGCGCCAACATGGGGTGTGAAGTCTGTTCAAAAATACCCTTAAGGTTGATGTCCCTCTTTCTTGTGAAATTGATAGTTTTAGGAAGAAAACAACTAATATCCTCTTGCATTGTAACAATTGGCCAACAAGTTTTAATGATGTTCTCTATTAAATAAGAATCACTAGTATATGTATATGTGAAACTCTTATGCATGCTGGTTTCCACTTTTTTTGGTGAGGCTATTAATGAGCCTACCCCTAACAAAGGGGGGTAAAAATTGTCTCTCTTCACCAAGACTTCTGTTAATATTGTTTGAAACAATCCAACAGGGTAACCTTTTTCTACGAATAGTGTTCTTAAAAAATCTACTTTATGAAAGAACAACTCCAAAGAACTACACATTCTCGAGGCCCGTATTAGTTGTCAATTGATAAGCCCTTTTTTAATATAAAATGGATGTCCACTATCAAAATGCAAGAACATGTTCGAGTATGTGCTTTTTCTATAAATTTGTGATTGAAACCATCTGGTATTTGTATCTTTACACAAAGCCACATCCAAATAATGTAATGAATTATTACTAATCTCATATGTAAATGAAAGAAAACCTGTTGACTTGTTTAAATAATCTAAAAATTCTAGAAAATTCTCTTTTGTACCATTCCAAAGAATACAAATGTCATCCAGGTATCTTTTGTAATAAACTATAAATTGTTTCCAGTTAGTGGCATGAATGCAGTGCTTTTCCCATCTATGTAATACAATGTTGGCATAAGCTGTGGCACATGGAGCCCCCATTGCAACACCACTTCTTTGTCTGAAAAATTCTCCATTAAAATAAATAAAATTATTTTGTAAAATAATACCCATGAATTCTACAAGCAAACTGATTAAGTTGTTGCTCAACCCTGATTCTGTAGCTAATATCTCGCTGAACCATTCTATACCTATATCATGGGGTATACTGGGAAAGAGTTCAACTATATCTATGGTTACCATAAAAATGTCAGATGTATCTATATCCAAAGGAATAGTTGCTAAAAATTCCCATGAGTCTTTGCAGACAAAATCCAGGGTAGACACAAAATCTTTCAAATAAAAATCTACAAATTTACTTAAAGGCTCCGTGATGCCCCCTGCTCCAGCTACAATGGGTCTAAATTTAAGTGGTTCCAGCCCTTTATGCACTTTTTTGGTTTAGGTACCATCAAATAATTAAAAATTTTTTCATCAATTGTACCTTGCATCAGATGATCATAAAGAAGATATTTTATATTAGCAAGTGCGATATTCAATTCATTTAATGATACTGAGTCATAAGTATTAATGTCCTGCAGAAGGTCATGCATACAGTTGTCATAATCAAAGTTGTACATTAAGACTATGCCACCCCCTTTGTCTGGCTTCATTACTCTGATTTTTTCTTCTTTGAGTTTGTCAATAACTTGTTGTAACTGTGGACTAAAATTAGAATGTTGTTCAATGCATTTACCTACATCATTCTCTCTCCACATTTTTTCAACTAACTCTTCAAATATTTTTAAGGTTGGATGCGTAGGAGGGTTGAAAATGCTACTTCTAGATAAAGAGTCATTGAAAATATCTTGCCCTTTAAAAAATAAAGCTAAATTTAAATTTCGAACAAACAATTTGAGTTCTATAAGTAACTTTGGTAAATATGCCGATTTCTTAGGTACATACTGCAAACCTTTGGTAAATAATTCAAAAAAATCAGCAGTCACCGCCACATCCGTAAAATTAAAAATGGTAAAATTGTCCTTATTTATAATTCTGTAACCTTTGTTCCCATTTTCCAATTCTAATTCTTGACCTGAGTGTATAACAAAATGAGTGGGGTCTACCTGCAGCCCCTTCCCCAGTTCTGTTGCTGATAATGACTTGCTTTCCCCCCTGGTCTGCCCTGGGGGAAGTGAAAAATTTGTTGCTGATTGGAACCACCTTTCTGGGCTAATCGTTCGCTTCTTCTAGGTGGTTCTAAATTCGGAGTGTTAGCTTGATCATTGTTGTCCTGAGCATTACTTAATACTTCTTTGTCAAAAGAGGCCCTTTTGAATCTCCCTGGTGCAGAGTAGGCCACCCCCTCCCTGTATTCCACCAGGTCACTTTCCAGTTTCCTAGCTTTCCTGTCTAGTACTTTCAAACAATGTGAGTCAACCTCAACAAATATGTCATCATATCTTTTCTTAAAACTATTAAACTTATCATGTTTATTTATATAATCATTCAATGTTGTTAACTCATTTAAGGTAGAGTTAGCTTTCTTCTGGTAATCATCAATCATAAGTTGTAACATCTCTAAACCAGTTTTATTAAATAACTCCACCAGTTGTGCATGTAATGTGGAGCCCAAAGGCGCGTTATTGGGAAATTTGTAAAAACGCAGTCCTTTGGGCGCCCGCTGCACTTTTATACACTCTTTCAAGTAATTGATCTCTAATTGAGAATTTTTATATGCATATAACTTGTTAGAAAAGACTTCAAAGTCATTTTCCAGTTCCTCAAAATAAGAAGCCACAGTACCTTGTTTGAAAAACACTTGGTTCTCTGTCCAAGCCTTAAAATTAAAGCTTCCGTTTCTTGAAGCTGGTAAATCCTCACTGTCCTTCCCCGCGTTGCTGTTTTGAAAAAAATGAAGCTGCTTTTCAGCAGTTGCTATGTGTCCTGTTACTGCTGCGCCCTTCGGCTCTCCTCGTTGCACACCATCCGACACTTTATTTACGTTGCCCTGCTGGTTGCAAGGCAAAGAATAAACATTATCGTTGTTTGCGGCTGCCAACGTTTTGTTTAGTTGTGAAAGCAAAACCAGGACTTGGTTAAATTCTTTTCTGGTTACCAGCGTATCATCCGGCTCCTCCTGAAGCACTAAGGGTGTGTCCTGAAAATCTGGATGCTATATGTCCTCCGCCATGTCAACCAACGAATCACGAAAAAAATGTTCAACACCAAGAAAAGCAAGTGCGGAAGCTCACCAGACCCAAGACCCTCCGAACACACAGGTCAAGCAAAATACAAGGAAATAGCTGACTTGTATCCAAAAAGTTTAACAGCCTTGTTGCAGTAAGACCAAAGAGAGGTGCTGAATCCTGTAGAACTCTGTTTATTGTCACAAACAAAGTATAAAATCCAAGTGAATAAAAACTATTGTTGCCAACAAAATCCAAGCAAAAATAAGAATAAGACAAGCACTTTCGCCCAGTGATACCGGGCTTTATCAAGTACAAATTAAATAACAAATCACATTGACTTATATAGTCTAACAAAAAACAATTAACATCAAATTATTACTAACTTAATTAAATAATTGACTTCATTCCATGTTTTAATAACTAAATATTAAAGTTGCAGTCCTAAAATCTAGTGTAGCATACTGAAATTCAAAAACCTTTGAATGCTGATTAAAATGCAGTGAATTAATAATATCCATATAATACTGTTAATAAATATTGTTAAAAACTGAGTTGTTTAGCATTAATATATAAATCAATAAATAAATGAATCACCATTTCCTACCTATGGCTATTATAAACAAATTTAACGTCGTCATAGTTAACCAAAACCACCTCTCATAACTACGGTGGTCAGATATCGTAGTTGTTGCCATCACCCTTATTGTATTTTTAAGTGCCACTTTTTATAACTTTTTATAAATATTATAAACATATATTGTGATTCTAAATGTCTGTGTGTTTTGTAATAATAGATTATATATTATAAATAAACTGATACAAATATACTATAACAATAATAATAATCTATAAGAATCCTAAAAATCCTATAAGGTTCAAGCATTACTACTGCTTCAAAACCTGTTAAAGTGCTTGTGCTATTTTTAATTATTGTTAATAATTCATTTACTACCAATATTAAATATATTAATAACAAACTAATAATAAAAATGTTCAAACATGTTAAAAAGTTAAAAATTACTCTCCTTTTACAGTGCGAAGAAAAAAATGTTGTACCAACTATAGCACATTTCTCTTAGT
The DNA here is from genome assembly GCF_019279795.1 of Protopterus annectens. Taxonomy (NCBI): domain Eukaryota; kingdom Metazoa; phylum Chordata; order Ceratodontiformes; family Protopteridae; genus Protopterus; species Protopterus annectens. The sequence goes on from NC_056729.1 coordinate 1,392,591,658, forward strand.
TTTTAAAATACTAGACAAACTAATGCTTTCATTAAGCCCTGGATATTTGGTGGCATCCAACTTCAATTGCCAAATAAGTTCCCTATTACTCAGCCTAGTTTCCCAATCTCCTCCCCTTGGGTCTTGTTGTACCTTTTCTAAAACCCAAAACTTCAGAGACATACGCGGGCAGACCAAGGAATGTTTAAAAAACGCATTAGTATCTTTCTTTTTATCCACATCATAAAGATGCTCATAAATTCTGCGTTTAAGTGTTCTTAACTGTTCATGTTAGGTTTACTACTACTCCATACACACCTACAAATAAGAGAAAACAACCTAGATCAATCCTAAGAAGGCACGATATTGAGACAATATCCTCTTTTGAGGATATTTCCCCATGCACTGATAATGAATCTCCAGCAGTCTCAGGGTCACCATCTCCAAAAAGAACTCCAGGGTCAACCCCTTTAGGCCTAAATTTAAGCGGGGTGGGTGCAAACACCACAGAAGTAGAGAACATTCAGGGTCTACTGAACATTGCTTTGGCGAAATGAATACATCACATTATAATGTTTTAAACCTGTCGGAATTTGAACTATCTCCTATACAGACTAAAATGTTAAATAAAGGCCTTACATTCATACCAGGTTTTACTGTTTCTGAAGAGTCATTTGCACAGGATGTTGTCAGTTTCTGTCGACTTTTGAATTTAAAATTGTTTTTTGGTGATTCAGATTCCACTTCTAACTATGATAGGTTTACATATCATAAATCTAATTTTTCCCCACCAATGCATCCGATGGTCCATCAGTTCCAGAACAGCGTACTTAAGGATTTACATTTTTTTGGTTCAGACATTCCATTAAAACATAACAATTTATTCTTTATTGAAAGACAAGCTATTCTGGAACTCCAAAATAATAAAGACATTGTCATTATTTCAGCAGACAAAGGAGGTGCTGTGGTCGTCCTCAATTGGGTTGATTATGACAATGAGGCCAAGCGACAACTTTGGGACGAAAGATATTATTCTCATTTGTCGGTAGACCCAACCACTATGTTCAGTAAACAGATTGAAAGGTATTTAACACAAGCCAAGGAGGATGCTATTATTACCAGTGATATTATGAATCAACTTCTGGTCAAAGATCCAGTAACTCAGTACATTTATTTTTTACCAAAAATCCACAAGGATCTTTTGCATCCACCAGGCAGACCAATTGTATCTGGTAGGGGATACATTACGGAGCCTCTTTCATTATTTTTGACCAACTATCTAAAACCTTTGCTACCTTACGTACGATCACGCTTACAGGACACCACAAACTTTCTGCAGATTATTTCTGACACACAACCTGAGCCTGGTTGGCTATTATGTACATTGGATGTGAGTGCCCTATATACTAACATTCCGCACCAAGATGGGTTAAATGCACTAGCTTATTGGCTCGAAGTTTCCAACTTGTATAGCTTGGACTTCAATGCCTTCTTGGTTGGCTTAGCACAATACGTTCTCACCAGTAACGTCTTCTATTACAAAGAACAATGTTTCTGGCAAACCAAAGGGACTGCTATGGGGGCCTCTTTTGCCCCCATATATGCTGATCTTTTTATGGCTTATGTTGAGAAATACATTCTATATGACAGGGACAGAAACACCTTTCTATCACAGATTGATATATGGAGACGTTACCTTGATGATGTTTGGTTGGTATGGAAGGGGGACGAATGTTCATTAATGGAATTTGTCACTTATTTGAACAACAATGTATGGGGACTGCATTTCACGGTTAATTTTGATAGGGACACTATCACATTTTTGGATGTATTAATTCAGAGATCTTCGGATCATACTCTATGTACAGAGGTATATAGAAAGTTTCCAGAGTATAACTCCATCTTACATGCTTCCAGCTACCATCCACCCCACATAGCACGCAATATTCCAAAGTCCCAATTCATACGTGCTAAACGCATTTGTTCAGATGACACCACCTTTCTCAAACATAAAATGGATTTAACCACCAGATTCAAACTTCGTGGTTACAAGACTGGTGATATATCTATGGCCAGCAACCAGGTTAGTTCCATGGTGAGATCAGACCTACTCACATACAGGACACATACCAACAAGTCATCACAACCCCTTAGGCTCACGACCACATATGCCCGAAACTCAAATTGCCTCATTCAAAGTGTACGTAGGCATTGGAATATACTTCAATGTGATTCAGATATTACCAATATCATTCCAGACAATTGTTTATTTTCCTATAGGAAAGGTAAAAACCTAAATTCCTTTTTCAATCACTACAAACACAGGGACACTGATACACATGATTTACTACAAACAACATTATCTGGTGAACCGCTATATGGTTGTTTTCCTTGTGGACATTGTACCAACTGTAAATACATTCATAAATCCAAACAATTTTCCAGTCGTAACTGTCCCAAGGTTTTTGACCTAAACTTTTTTTCTAACCGTTCAAGTGATTGGATTATTTATTTGGCTTCTTGCAACTGTGGCTCCTTTTATGTGGGACAAACGTCACGACCTTTAAGAATACGTATTTCTGAACACATCAGTAACATCAAACAAAAAAGAATGCATAATGCCCTTTATAAACATCAACTAGTTCACCCAACATCTAAATTTAACTTTATTATTATTGATATAATACATGGAAACCAGGCCAACAAAACAGGATGGCATTCTATATTAAATGTTAAAGAAAAGAAATGGATCATTAGACTGGGTGGGCTATTCCCCCTGGGACTTAATGAACACCTCTAAGGTTTAACCAATAGGATGTTTGCATATTAGTTAAAAACAGCTTTGCTCTTTGTGATTTTTTGTACACTGAAGAAGGCTGTGCCTTGCCAGCCGAAACCGGTCTGTATTTGCTGTGAATATGTTCACTTAATATATTATTTTATTTCTCTAGTCACTGTTTGCTGGCTCTCCTTTTTTGTCTTTGAATGATTCTGTTTCCTTGAGCGCAGGAGGTTCGTTTTTGTTGCTGTAGTAGAATGAGCACAAATGTTTTTTGTCACAGTGATGACCAGTTTGATATACACAGAGGAAATGCAATTTATTATCCATTTAGACAGTGTAACTTTGGTAACTGGTTTACCCAATATGGGTTCTGTAAATGAAACAAACAGGTGATCCAATTTTCTGATGTCGTTAGTCCTATGTAAGTAAAAATGCAACTGCCTGTGAACATCCGGTTAGTGTAGAGCATATTCACCATTGTTAGAAAACTTGGGGAAGAATACAGCCAAATTGACAGACCGATTAATATTGGATTCTGACACCACCTTTGGAAGGAATGATGCATTGGTACATAAAGTCACCCTGTCTGTATGAAAAATCAAGTATGGGGGTTTTGAGGATAATGCTTGGATCTCGAAAATTCTACCATCTGAAAATTGTCCTCCATGAAAGATATTTAAGATCACACATAGCTGTGGACTCAAATGGGGACTGAGTAAGGTACTGCAGCACTAAATTCAGATTCCAAGGAGGAGTCGGATCTTTAAAGGGAGGCCTTAAGAGTAGCATGCCTTTTATAAATGCTTTGCTTAACTTATGAGATGCAACTGACGAACCATTTATTCCAACATGAAAATTTGATATTGATGCTAACTGTACTTTAACTATGGAAGAACTAGCTCCTTCATCAAACAGATGCGATAGAAATTCCAAGATAATGTGTATGGGGGATGTAAAGGGTTCAATGTTATGTTTCTGAGCCCAAAAGCAAACCTTTTCCATTTGCTGGAGTATAGTTTCCAGGTAGAATGGAAAGACAACAGAATATGCCAGACAAGGGAAGAGAGCGTAGGTTGTCTGGCTATAAATGGAAATGGAGAAACCAGGCAGTCAGCCTGAGATTTACAATGTTTGGATGCATTATGCCTGTCGAGTGAGACAGGAGGTCTGGAGTTGGATCCAGAACACATGGAGGTTGAATCAGATGAGACCAAAGGAACGGAATCCAAATCTGTCAAGGCCAAAAGGGGTACTAAGGATGACCTTGCTCTTCAACCTGGTAGCTTTCTGAAGGAATTTGGGAATTAATGGAATGTGATGATACATGTATAGGAGACTGGGGGGGCCAATCGTGAAGTACAGCATCCCTCGGAGAGTCTGCCTCTTGGGGGAATTAGGGCAAAGTAGCTGCTGCATTTATTGTTCAGGGGGGAGGTGAATAGACTGCAGCAAGGCTTGCCCCATTGACAGAAGATCTTGTCTGCAATTTTCCTGTTGAGGGACCATTTGTGGGGTAGAAGAATGCACCTACTCAATTTATCTGCTATCACAATGAATTTCCACAGAATATACATTACTAGGAAAAAGTGGTTGGAATAGATCATCCACTGCAGACCCTGAGAGCTTCTCAGCAAAATGGGTAGGATTTGGTTCCTCCTTGTTTGTTTATGTACAAGACCACTGACATGTTATCCATTTGTTTTGCAATGTTCACTAAGGGGAGAGCATTTTGGAATGCCTGCAATGCTAACAGCACTGCTCTCATCTCTAGAACATTTATATGCAATTTGGCCTACTCAGAGGACCATGTGCCTTGGACTGTCTTCCCCAGATAATGTCCCCCCCCCATCCTAACTGGATAGTGTCTGTGGTCACTATGGCCTTGGGCTGAGGGGAAATGAATAGATGGCCTAGAAGAACTTGATCTGAATAAATCCAGCATTCCAGGTCTCTGTTGCACGTCTGAATGATTCTTATCTGGTAAGACATAGACTGGTAAAGAATTGGTGTATATCAGTAGTCAAAACGCTCATAAGTTCGAAAGCTGAAAATTCGAACTGGGAAGTCCAAAGACTAAAAATAATGAAGCCACGGAACATCAAATTCTTTCTCAGGGAAAGAATTTGGTGGTCCGGTTCCATGGCTTCGCTATTTCCTCCACTGTGGTGCGATCTCAGTGTTGGTATATTTAAGTAGGGGGGTGGGGGGGTGAAGCCCCCCTCCCAATTAGAAACAGTATGTAGTGTTTGGGTTTCCATGTTTTGTACTGGAACAGCAATTTTTTTCCCTGGGAAAAAAAATGCTGTTTTCAGTGTTCAGTGTATTTAGTTTTCGGAGTTTTGGATTCGATATTTTCATAGTAGAAGTTTTTACACTTTGAGTATGTGATATAGACCCATAAAGAACTGACCATTGTGTAGCTAGCATCCACTGAAGAATTCTCATGTAAAATCTGGCTTGCTATACTAATGTTATTGCTGCCGCCATTGATTTCAGAGCTTGAAGGACCAGACAGGCCAAAATTGTGGCACTGTAGATTATCTTTTTGACTTGTGACCTTATTGTTTGAACTCTTGATAGTGGTAGGGATGCAATGGTTGTTTTTGTACTGAGAATTGCTCCTATAAACGTTAGGCTCTGGGTAGGCTGTAGATAAGATTTCTCATAGTTTATGGTTATCCCCAGATGAGAGCAGGTCTGGAGAACATGGTCCTTTGCTAATATGTGTTGATGCCTGGTCAGAGTGGATATGAGCCAGTCATCTAAGTGTGAAAACACTCAGGATCCCTGCAGTCTAAAATGAGATGCTACTGCTGCCATTTATTTGGTAAACACCCTGGAGGCCAGTACTCTTAAATGGTAATGAGTGACTCCCAGCTAAAAGCGTAAATACCTTCTGGATCATCTGTTCATATTTATATGATAGTACGCATCCTGAAGGTCTAGCACATCCAGTCATCCTTTCCCAAAAAAGAAAGAATGGACTGAACCATGGCCAACCGAAATTTGCTTCTTTGAACTCTCTTGTTTAGTTTGGTGAGATCCAGAACTAGTCACAAGTCCCCTGTTTTCTTTGGCACTAAAAAGAACTTTGAGTAAGTTCCAGATTCTATCTGGTATAGCGGGACCACTTGGATGACTCTTTTTTTTTAGCAGCTTTTGTATTTGAATTGCTGCTTGTTCCATCTGACTTGGTGGAACATCAGGGATTTTTCTTGAGATTGGAGGTGGAAGGGAAAAGGTATTACATATTCTTTTGAAATAGTCCTCTGCATCTAAGTATCTTTAGTTATATCCAGTCAGGCTCTATGGTGTAGGGATAATCATCCCACGAATGCCTGCCGAGGTGGGCAATCGAGCCTCCTTTCAGGAGCACTGGTAGGGTTTGTCAAAGAACAATTGTCTAGAACCCTGGTTCTGTGGGCCACCTCTTCTGCATGAGTGGTGACGTCCATTAGAGTTCCCTCCTCTGCCTCTGGGGGAACCTCCTCCACATGTGTCCTGGAAAGGACCCTGAGACTTTTTGAACCACATTTTCTGACCACCTCACTGATTCCTGGAACTGGTTCTTTGAGGGGTTCACAAATGTGCACCCATGGCAGACAGGGTCTTTCTATTCTTCTCACACCTGGATAAAGTGTCCTTTACGTTGGCACCAAATTAACAAGTTCTGTCAAAGGAGGCAGTGACAAAAGAGGACTTGAAGGGCTCTGCATACTCACAAAGGTGCATCCAAGCATGTCTCCTTATGGAAATGCCTGAACCCATTGCCCTTGAGGTTCCCCTGCTACATTTCAGATCAACCTCATGGATGAACTGGATATGGACTATAGAGTAGTCAACTGGGAAGTTACAGAGGCCTTAACTTCCTCAGACAAAGCACCTGAGAGGGTATTTGATAGCTTCTTAATCAAATCCCTCTGTAATCTGGTAAAATGTGCCAAGTAGTTGACAAACCTCAACACAAAAGTGGATAAGGAGTATACACACTTCCCAAATCTATCCATTGCCCGCAACTCCCTGTTGGGGGAAGGACAGTGGAACTTTCTTCAGCTAATTCCTTCTTGGTGGCCACCATAGTGACCATGGCATTAACATGAACTTCCTTATTCCAGAACTGTCTGTCCGCTGGTGCTGCCATTATCATGTCCAGTGTCCAAGGAATGGGTTCTATGGTGTCTGGATCTATCCATGCCCGGTGTGAGATCATGTCAATGAGCTCATCAGTGGGTGGAGTAACCCAAGAGGTACAGGGTCCAGTACCAAATGTCTCCAGGAGAACAGACTGCTCAGCCGTAGGGTTACTGGGCTTCCAGCCTCCTCTCTGTTTAAGGATTTCCAAAATGTCTCCAGATGAGACATCTTCGAGAGGTGACCATGGGTACAATTTGCCCTCGTCGAAATCTGTATTCTTGGTGATGGACTCCTCTGGGGAGGCGATGTCCTTCCTCTTCCATGTCCTCTTTCTGGGGACCTCCTCAGTGGCATGTTCTAGGGAGCTATCAGAGGGAGCCTGCGGCTTCTGTACTGGCTGCCCCAGTGGGAACGAGATGGAGAGGCTCTAAGTGCTGGGTCATCATGGTGGATGATTTTGGATCCGAGGGGGAAGGTTCCATCAGAAATGTTGGAGCAGAAAAGACCCTCTTCGCAGCCTCAAAGGTATAGCGGCCCGGAGAAGGAGAGGACATCAGACTTGAGAAGACACGCTTCTGGATCGTAGCCCTGTCCTGCACTGAAGAAAAAGTCTCCAGGTCAGAAGCTAAAGCTGAGCAATCCAGTGCTGAGGCTCCAAGGTGCAGAGACAGATTTGAAAATCTTGGAGTCGAATGCAACACCTCAGACCCAACAGGCAGTCTACGGCTCCAAGAGCTCTCTAGATCTGATGGTACCGGAGCTCTCACGGATAATTTCAGATCCAGTGATAAGGTTATCCTTGGATTCAAAACTGATTAATTTGTAAAAGTGGAATCTAGAGACTGACGCTACAACTATAGTCAGAGGAGGAACCTGCAATGGGGGAGTTGAAGAAATTCGGACTGGATTTCCCGACGCATGAGGAGTAAGAGCCAAGGAAATCCCAATCTGTCTCTGCACTAAGAGGTCTCCTTAAGCAGTTTTTCCATGTCTTCTTCAGTCAGGCTTCTAGAAGAACAAGCAGAAGCTTTGGGGATCTCCAAAATGGGTGAAGGTACTCTGTCTGGGTCAGGATCCACGGAGGAAGAGTACCTTATATTAGGCAAGGACTTAAATGTCAAGGCTGGTGATATCAGATCCGATGACCTAAGATCCCATGACTTAGAACTTGTTGAATCCTGTTTCCAAGCATTCGGATCTGAAGTGGTCAGATCAGCTGATTTTGCCAATTGTGGATCCACAGACAGAGTAGGATCTGTAATTTTGGATTTCTTAGGATCCGGGGTTGAGACTGGATCTTTTGCTGATCTTTTTATTGAGGAATCCAAGGAAGATGAAGTAAAAGGCCTCGGAGATAAGTGTTTCCTCAGCTTAGTCTTAGTAGAAGGAACTTCAGAAATAGTTTCTCCAAAAGAGGATGAGAGAAGGCCTTTTAATATTACTTTATTTTTTCTTTCCACTTAAGTGCATGGGTTGAAACTGTGGCATATTGAGCAGTCTTCCTGCAGGTGAAGAGAGCCCAGATAGTAAATGCATAAAGTGTGGGCATCAGAGAGAGGCAACTTGTGCCCACATACACACTTTTTGAAAGCTGTCAATTTTTCTGACACAGTAAAAGGGCAGAAATAAATGCAAACTGAGACGATAGTAACAGCCTTTAAAAAGTATTTTTTTAAATAGATGCAGAAATAGAAATTGAAGTATTTAAGTAGAATTATTCAAATAAAAATATTTAAATAGAAGATGGGTAATACCAGCAATGGTACCAAATAACTACTTTCATAGGAGAATTAGTGACAGAATAAAGGGGAAATGTCAGGAAGAAATGCTATAAGGGCTTGATAGCAGAAAAAATAAATATATTAGAAGAGAAAGAAAAAAAGTTAAATTCACTTATCTGAAAAGAAGCTCGAGAGTATGGCTAGACCATGTCTTTTCGCTGGAGTGGCAAATGTGATCTGAGGTAATTGGGGTTGGTGCATTGTGAATAAGGGAGAAGCTTGAGAGTTGCTGGTTACCACGATCTTTGCCAACAGCCAAGTCGGATCTGAAGGATCGGATCCGAACCCATCAGTTGAGGACAGAATGAAAATTGACAAATCAGATTGAAAGTTATATACTTAACGTAACAATAGATCTGTGTTGTCCATATTTTATCTAGTTCAACAGATGGGTCTTGGATCCGATCTCAGATCCAGTCTTGGCACTTCTAAACATGTGGAAGTGGGACTCTGACTCCACCCTTATCCATAATGCCCTGCTGTCCTCCTAGTTTCAGATCAAGTTTGCTGACTACCATTAGTATAGATATAACCTGACAATGCAAATCTCTAACCAAAAAAAACATAAGAAAAACTCTTATGAGGTGCCCAGAAAATTTGGAAGAGGAAGGGGGGGGGGGATGTTGAGCTACATGAAATATGGGCAACACTGATCTATCATTATGGTAAGTACATAACTTTTGTATTCGATGTTGTCTAATTTTCTCATGTTCAACAGATGGGATAGAATCCCAAGCTACCTTTTTCCTGGGTGGTCTCAAGGAAGTACATTAATGAGCACGGTGGATCTAAAAGAAGAATGGGATCTGGAATGTACATCCAATTTATAATGAGATACAAAGGTGTAAACTATAGACCATGTTGCAGCTGCACATTTCTTGTTAATAAGCAGACTTTTCTGAAAGGCTATTGATGTCGATAAGGATTTGGTGGAATGAGTAGCGTGTTTCTTGGCCAAGGGGAATATTCAGTTTATTATTGACATAAGAAATGCAATCTGCTAGCCATTTAGAAAGCATAACCATGGATATGTTTCTTCCCATTTTGACTTTTGAGAAGGGCAAAAAAGCTGATTTGATTTTCTGAAACTTTCATGCAATGAAAATAAAATCTCAACTGCCTGTGAATGTCCAAATGAAAAAGATATTTGCCTTTGTTGAAATATTTTGGAAGAAAATCTGGTAGATTGATAGACTGATATTTAAGTTCGATTCAGATTCTACCTTGGGAATGAAGGAAGGATTCAGATTCAGAAAACTCCTTTTGTTATGAAAAATTAAGTAAGAAGCTTTGCAGGATAGTGCTTGTAATTCAGAAGTTCGCTTGGCAGATGTAACTGACACTAAACATAACATCTTCCAAGATAAAAATTTTAATTCTGCAGTGGTTACTGGTTCAACTGGAGAGTGAGTCACAACCTGGAACATGTTGGTGATATTTCATGGAGAGGCCAGGTCATGGACTGGAGGCTTAATGAGAAAGGTATCTCTTAAAAAGTCCTTAGAAACCTTTAGAGCAGCAATGGGTGTTTGATCTTGACCAATATGAAAATTAGAAACTGCTACTAGTTGAACCCTGATGGTAGAAAAACTAGAGTCATTATGAAAAAGTTCTAATAGGAAATCTAGAATAACAGTAGAGGAGCCAAATAAGGATCTATCTGTTTTTACAGGCCCAAATAAAGAACCATTTCCACTTACTTAAATATAATTTCCTGGTACTAGACTTTTGTGAACCTGACCATCTCTGGCCATCATCCGAATTGAAGAAACCATGTGGTTGGTTTGATCATGTGAAGGTTCAACAGTGGATACTTGGATGGGTGAGACAGAAGATCTGGTTTATGGGCTAACGTCCTTGGTGGGCAAAGTAGATGAGACCACAGTGAAGGAAACCAAACCTGACAGGGCCAAAAAGGGTGCAAATAGGATTACCCTTGCTTTGCACAGCTTCACTTTCTGGATGAACATTGAAATTAGTGGAAAAGGAAGGGAAGACATAAAGTAGACCCAGGGGACAATTGTGGAGAACAGCGTCTCTTGGTGACTGACCCTGTGGAGGATCTATGCCAAAATAAGTGCTGCAGTTGTAATTCAGAGGAGAGGTAAATAGGTTGCAGCAAGGTTGGCCCCATAGGTGAAACAAATCATTCGCTTTGATCTAATTCAGGAACCACTTATGGGGGAGCAAAACAGGGTCTATATTATATGTTTGAAGTTTCATAACTTCAAACATCATAAAATCGAATTTAAATGTTTGAAGTTATAAAACTTCAAACATATGTACTAAAAAAAAACCCAAACCCAAAACAAACTGCTGTAGGCAGGAGGGGCAAGCCCCCCTGCATAAACCCCCACACCCCCCGCTCTTTAAATATATCAACTCCGAGACCACACTATAATGCGGTAAAGGTTCTCCACACCCCCCGCTCTTTAAATATACCAACTCCGAGACCACACTATAATGCAGTAAGCATTATAGTGTGGTCTCGGAGTTGGTATATTTAAAGAGCGGAGGGTATGGAGGGCAAGCAGGGGGGCCTACCCCCCGGCTTACACCAGTCAGGTAAGTTCCGTTTCTTTGTTTTTTTTTTTTTTTTTTTCATATGTTCGATGTTTGAAACTTTGAACATTTAATTTCGATAAATTAACGTTCGATGTTTTCAAACGTCGAACACATGATATAGACCCAGCAAAACATTCCTGCTCAACCTGTCCACTAATACATTTGACCTCCTGTGAATGTACATTGCTACTAGAAAACAGTGAGAAGATGTTATCCATTGCCAAACCCTCATGGGTTCCCATCGTAGAGGACAGGATCAGGTTCCTCCCCGTTTGTTTAAATACCAGACCACTGACATGATATCTGTCTGAATTGTTATCGCATCTTCTGTGCAAGAGCTCTGGAAGGCCTGCAACACATAAAGTACAACCCTCATCTCCAGAACACTGATGTATGTACGGGCCTCAGATGAAGTCCATGACACTGACATACAAGGAATTGTCAGACCCCACTCTGATGGACCTCCTGCATACCAACAAAACAAACAGCACCAGAATCACCCATTCTAAAGACTTAAACCTTATCTGTGATATAAATAGGACCTGCTGGAAAGATAGGTATGTATCCCAGAGATTACCCTGTCTATGGAACAGACTCCCCGTCCATGTGAAGCAGAGTTCCTCCCTAAACCAATTCAAGTGCAGCTTGGGCAACTGGATGGGAAACTGTAAATTCATCCCTGGGTTGGTACCTCTGTCTCTAATGGACACAGGTAACCTGTAAATGGTTCATCTCCTGGGTCCAAGCTTACACTTATCAAGGGCAGCAGAACTTGTCAAAGATTTGGGATGCATGGCTAGGCTTAAAAAGGCCTTTGTGGTAATTAGCCTAGTAAACACCTGTGAACCTATGAACCTTGAATGGTCTTCCCTTCATAATGCTCCCACACTAAAAGGGAAGCATCCATGTTGATAACTACTGTTGGTGTGTCGAGAGAGAAGGGGGAAACCTTAGAGGATTTGAAGATAGGAGCTCCACCACTGAATGTGCTGTCTGAAGATAGGGGTAGCCTTACTGGTGTCTTCATGGAATGATAATGTTATGACCATTTCACTGCTAGTGTCCACTGGAGGACCCATATTTAAAAATGAGTTCATGGCAAAAGAAGTTATGTACTTACAATAACATTCCATATGTGTTGATCTTCATTTATCCTTGACCTTTGGTACTCAGTTAGAGCCTCTTGCCAAGGCCTTCGACACCATCCCTCACTCAGGAATCATAGATAGACGTACTAAACTAGGCATAAATCCCTATATCATAAGATGGGTTGCCAACTGGCACACTGACAGAACCCACACTGTGAAAGTAGCAGACTTCAAGGTATCGGTCCTAGGTCCTCTCCTGTTTGGCATCTACTTCTCTGAAGTTCAAGCCAACACAAAGGGACTCTGGCTGACCAATTTCACAGAGGATTGCAAACTGGGAGCCATTATTGATTCTCTAACTGATGCAGACATTCTACAAAAAGGCCTCACTGACACCAATGACTGGTGCCAGAACCATGGCCTTAAGCTCAATGCCAAAAAGTGCATTGTCATTCCCTTTGGGAAAAAGTTGGTGCCCATGAACTAGCACATAGGCAGTAGTCCACTAAACACCGAAGGTGTGATAAAAGACCTGGGGACAGAGGTTGACAGCAACCTCTCCTTTGATAACCACACTGCCACTGTAGTCAAGTCATTCTATGTGGCACATCTCATTACAAAAGGTTTCTCATCCAGGAAGAAAGAGGTCATAATCCCTCTCTACTCGTCCCTCATTAGACCTATTATAGAATACAACGCTTCATTTGGTATATACCTCACTAGACATCTACAACTGGAAAGGCCACAAAAATACCTCACTAAGAGGATCTTAGGCCTTAGATGCATGCCCTATACGGACAGACACAAAAAACTCCAGCTATACTCTGTCACTTATCGCCTACTTAGAGGCGATCTCTGCTTGACCTACAAAGCCATGTCTTACCCAGAGCTGCTAGATATGCTACACCTAAAGAAATCCCAATCCCCTCCATGCCACACGCTCCAGGGACCTAAGCCTCATTACGACAATAAACAGAACATGCTGGAGGGACAGGTTCCTAACCCAGAGACTTCCCATAATCTGCAACAAACGTCCTATTCACATCAAGCAGAGCACTTCACTGGACCTCTGGGCAATAGGAAGTTCATGCCAGGAAACACCTTAGTGGCCTTGCTTGATAGGGGCACTGGGAACTAACTTTGGGCGGCATGATGCCAGGGAATCTTCGTGGGATAGGCTTATATAGGCTCCAGGGCCATTAGCCTAGTACATACCTGTGTACCTATGAACTGGCGTGGCCGTTACACAGCTCGAGCCAGCCAAAAATTCTCAAGCTAAGACTCTACCTACAATACCCCTCCTCATATTACCTCAGATTGAGTTTGCAGCCACATAAAAAGACAGAGGAATTTTCAATAAAAAGAAGAAGAAGCCATGTCCAAGGTCAAACCTGATAAAGTTACCAGGACAAGCGTCTGATCCTCCTGGAAGTCTACAGGAGGGGGAAGAAGGGTGGAGTGCCAAGGATAAATGAAGATCGACAACACAGATGGAACGTTATGGTAAGTACATAACTTCTTTATCTGATGTTGTCAATCTTCATTTATCCTTGACCTTTGGGATAGAGTACCCAATCTCTTTAGGTCCTGGGTGGCCTTATGGAAGGATATTATTGAAAAACATAGAGCCAAAGGATACTCTTCCCTGGAAGACCAGATCCAATTTGTAATGAGTGTTAAAGGTATATGTAGAAGCCATAAAAGCCTTGGACTGGAAAACAGCTGAAGTGGCTATTAATCTGGTGGAATGTGCTCTCACAGGCTCAGGTGACTTGACATTCTTGTTATTGTATATGAAAGTAATACAGTCTCTTAGCCATTTTGACAACAGATTTTCCCAGAGTTGGACTGGAAAAAGATAAAAACAACTGGTTTGATTTTCTACATGGCAGAATTATTTTATATTTTATATTTGTGGTTTTTTTTTTTTTTTTGGCCCATAGACATGGCAACTTGATATAGCTCAGTACCATCTACCAACACACATCAGCAATCACTAATACCAGCAATAAATGGTTTTCTTGAAATGACTTTGAATCCACTTATGCAAGATGTTACTTTGGAAGATGGGAATGTGGTCGACAGCTCAGATGGACAGCAGAATTATGTATTTATAGCACTAAGCTGCATGAGTTTGAAAATCAAATGCAACAGTTTAAGAGACTGCAATGGCAGCAGCTATCATTTGATGTGTATATAAAATACAAGTTAATTCCTAGGGACCTACGCATTTTGAAAATGCCCACCTAAAGACATAAGTATCCCACATCGTTAAAACAATGGCATGCTTTAAATCTTGACTACTCGATTCAGTATATGAAACTTATGAGCCAGTTTTTTCAGCCTGTTGAAGTTCAGTTAAAATCAGAACTTGTACAAGAATATAATGACCTTATAGCAAAGACAGAAACTAATTCCCATTCAGCTCTATTAGCAGAAACTATGGAGCAAATTATTGCTTATGAAAAATGTTTAATAGAAACATAAAAAACGTAAATTTAAAGACACATTCGTGATTTTAAACTTGGACATGTCTTTGCTTGGTCAAGTCAGCTCTGATGTGCAGTCAGGAAGCAACAACAACCAATAGCAACAGATAAAAATGTTCAGAAAACACTATCGCATATGGTTCCTGTTGAGAAACCTGTTTCAGCGATTATCATTGTGAATCCTGTGAATTCTGCAAGTAATCTCCTGAATTCTATGAATGTGAACACTAATACATCAATTCTGGTAGATTCCAACGTTGTTTCAGCACTAGATCCCTTAGAACTGCCTTCAACACTGAATGAACCATACACTTTACCACTGGGATAATGGAACTTCAGGAACAACAGAGGAAGTAATCAAACGAGACAAACAAGGCAAAGGATGCAAACCAGAAACCAGTCCAAGAGATAAGTCACATTGTTTTTAAGCTTTCTCAATATAAATTAAATGAACGTGAACTAGCATTACTGAATAAGGGGTCCTACCGTTATTCCTGCAAGTATAACAGATATTTCTGATGTGGTAACTGATGTTAAACTGTTCATAAGGAATTTGAATCTTAAGCCATTATATAGTGTAAGTAATTAAACTGAGCATAGCACAAATTTGTTATCTAGAAGTAGTACTTTTCCGCCAGTGAATAATCCTCTTATAGCAGCTTTTGAACAAGCAATAAAAAATTATATTTATCAAGCAATGAAAACCAGCAGTCGTTTAACGGTTGAGCAATAACAAGCTATTCAATCTTTAACTGCTAATCCCAATATAGTTATAAAAGCAGTAGATAAGGGTGGTGGCATTGTTATTTTAAATATTAATGATTACAATACTAAAATGTATGATATGCTAAGTAGCAGTGAGTATTTAGCCATCGAAAGGAAGCAAGTCAATAGTATTATAACAAAAGTGAATAGTATGATTTATGATATGCACCTTAATGGAGAAATTACTTTGGAAATGTTGGGCTATTTTCATGTGACTGCTCCCAAAATACCAGTCATATATCAAATTCCAAAAATTCATAAATCGGTTACTTCCCCACCATTAAGACCGATTGTTTCAGCAAATGGTTGGATTAAAGAACCAATCTCAAACTACTTAGAACATAAACTTAAACATGCCCTGAGATATTCTACAATAATTAAGGATGCAACCCAATTTTTAGCACACCTGTATGACTGATCTTTGTCTAACAATATTGCCAGTTGCTACTTTGTTACATTACACATAGAGACCCTGTTTACATCAATATCGAATGATACTGGAACAGAGTACCTTCATGAATTTATAACACTGCATGCAGTTTTTTCAGAAGTTGAGACTAACACCGTTTGTGACTTAGCAGAATTGGTTTTAACAAATAATGTTTTTTCTTTGTTTCTTAAAAAATATATATAAACAGTGTAAAGGAGTAGCCATGGATACACCCATGGCTAATAGCTATACAAATATGGTTATGAATAAATGGGAACTCAAATTTATTTTTTCTGAAATCAATAATAGCTTTCTTAATAATGTTTTGTTTTATAGGCGTTTTGTGGATGATTTGTTTTTGATATGGAATGGTTCTTTTTAAGCATTGTCAGACATTTTATTATATTTAAATTCAACTACTGAATTTTTACGGTTTAAACATACCATATATTATACACAAATATACTTTTTAGATATTAGATTGCTTAAGGGAACGTCTGGTACAACTGAAACTACATTATTTAAGAAAGACGTCAGGGAAAATAAATATCTGCACAAGTGTAGTATGCACCCTCCTCGTATTTTTAAAAATATAATGAAAAATCATTTTACCCATGTGGCTAGACTGAATACAAGAAAAGAAAACATGGATATACAGTTTAATAACATGGCCAATGATTTTTTAAAAACAGGCTATAAGGAACATAATGTAATAAATACATTAACACAAATATACCAAGATAGCATTAAACTTATATTTTCTGATAATCACATTATTTCATAAAGCAATAATAATAAAGGTAATGACACAAAGCTTTATTTAGATGTGTTCTGCCCTACGATGTTCATAGTCATCAAATACAGGTTATTATTAAAAAAAAACACAGTAAGAGTGAAAGGGAAGGTCTACAAGAGGGTAGTGAGACCAGCTATGTTATATGGTTTGGAGACAGTGGCACTGACAAAAAGGCAGGATTCCGAGCTTGACATGGCAGAGTTGGAGATGTTAAGATTTGCACTGGGTGTGACGAGGATGGACAGGATTAGGAATAAGTATATTAGAGGGTCAGCCCAGGTTGGAAGGTTTGGAGACAAAGCCAGAGAAGCAAGATTACGTTGGTTTGGACATGTGCTGAGGAGGGATGCAGAGTATATTGGGAAAAAGATGCTAAGGATGAAGCTGCCAGGTAACACGAAAAGAGGAAGGCCTAAGATAAGGCTTATGGATGTGGTGAGAGAGGACATGCAGGTGATTGGTGTGACAGAGCAAGATGCAAAGGACAGGAAGAAATGGAAACAGTTGATCTGCTGTGGCGACCCCTGACGGAAGCAGCTGAAAAAAGAAGATGATTAAAAAAAACACTGGTACATGTTACAATATATTCCTACTTTTAAAGACATTGGAGTAGACAAGCTAACTTTTGGGTATAAAAAATCTAGAAATGTAAAAAACATCTTATGTTATAATGAACAGGAGACGTACATAAACACAGCATATATATCCAAGTATGGAACCCAAAAATGTAGCAATTGTCAATACTGCAGGTATGTCTCTGCAGAAACGACTTTTAAGCATCCAGTTAGTCTAAAACCATTCCATCTTAGATGCCATGGGACATGCAATACTAAAAACATAATATACATGGCAAAATGCCTGATCTGTAGTGCCTTCTATATAGGTAAAACAAATAGAAAGTTCAAAGAGAATTTGTGAGCATATATTTGACATAAGAAAGCAGCTAGACACAAATGCACTGTACAGGCATATTAAACAGACACAGCTCACAAATTTTGCTTTTTTATTTTACAAAATATACAGGAAAGCTTAAGAGGTGGTGACCTGAAAAACTACACAGAAATTATTGAAAATAAGTGAATAATATGTTTTAAAGCTTACTGTCTACTTGGTCTCAATGAAAGTGTGACAACAAAGCCAGTATTGAAAGATAACATAAGATTAAATAATTCTGATACAGAGATAGATGTAAAAGTTTTAAAAAGAAGTTATGTACTCACCATAACATTCCATGTTTGCTGTCCTTCATCTCGCCTTCCTTCTTCCTGGTTGAGTTCAGTCGCTCCTCGGCTCTGACTTGGCTGTATACTATAGCTCGAGAGCTTTTTACTGGCTTGAGGCTAGCCCCTATCCCAACATGCCTAGCGGTATTTAACCCAGATTCCTTTATGATAACCCACCAGACTAAATAGGTCAAAAATTTACTAAACTTACTTATAAGAAAACACCTGCATATGACATTGTGATCATCAGCAAAGAGAAAGGAAGGAAAGACTAGGTCTAACCAACTGGTAAGTAAAAGAGAACTCAGCCAGTGTAGCCAAAAAAAGGGAAGAACTCTTCTCATTCCTCAAGGAGGGAGAAGTAGGGTGGGATGCAAGAAGGAAGGCAAGATGAAGGACAGCAAACATGGAACGTTATGGTGATAACATAACTTCTTTATGTTATGTTGCTCCCATCTCACCTCCATTCTTGCTGGTTGGAACAGCGTCCCCAGCACCTGGGTGGCTCACTGGAAAAGACTCTTCAGGACCATGGAATCAAAGGATGCCCTGTTCCAGGAGGAAACATCTATTTTGTAATGAGAGATAAAGGTATGAGGATTAGCCCATGTAGCTGTTGCACAGATTGAATCTATAGGCAGTTTGGCTTGAAAAGCAATAGAAGTAGCCAAGGGCCTAGTTGAGTGTCCTTTAATTTTTCCTGGAAGTTCTTTGTTCCGCGAAGCGTAGACATGGATGATAGTGTCTGAAAGCCACTTTGATAAGGTCACTTTAGAGACTGGACAACCTTTCTTGTTGTCTGCAAAGGATATAAACAATTGGTAAGATTTTCTGAAATCCTTAGTCCTGTGTAAATAAAAATGTAACTGTCTAGGAACGTTCAATTGATGGAGCTTATACTCTTCCTTGTTGCCATAATTGGGGAAGAATACAGGAAGCTCTATGGATTGATTTAAAATTGTGCTTTGAACACACTTTGAGTAAGAAGGAGGGATTGGTTCTGAGAGAAACTCTATATTTGTGGAAAATCAAGTAAGGGGGACAAATAGATAAGGCCTGTAACTCTGAAACCCTCAAAGCTGAAGAAATGGTGGTTAAGAAACAGGTCTTCCATGTCAAAAATTTCAATGGACAAGAAGAAGCAGCTGGCTTAAAGGGGGAGGAGAATGAGAGTCTATAAAACTAGATTTAAATCCCAAAGGGGGACAGGTTCTCTTATTGGAGGTCTTAAGAGCATAGTACCTCTTAGGAATGCTCTACATAGCCTGTGGGACATGATGTTAGATCCCATTTCTCCTACATGAAAATTAGAAATGGCAACTAGGTGAACCCAGATAGTAGCTGCCATTGCTCCTCGTTCAAATATTTCAGCACGGAATTCCAGAATCTTAGAAATGGGGGCAGTAAAAGGACTGATTTCATTATCTGCCCAACAAGAGAACCTCTTCCATTTACTAGCATCAAGTTTTCTTGTAGTGGATTTATGGGATGAAATCAAAATGTGTTGAACTGCCAGGGAAACATCTGGGAGCCTGGCTAAGACCAGAAATGGAGAAACCAAGCTGTCAGCTTGAGAGTATGGATGGAAGGGGGGACAGCACCCGACTGATGCATCAGGAGATCTGGAATTGGGTCCAGTATTCAAGGCTCCCCTTGCAGATGAGGCCAATGGAATGGGAACCATATCTGTTGAGACCAGTAAGGAGCAATGAGGAATAACTTGCAACTCAACAACTGTGCTTTCTGAAGAACCTTGGGGATCAGGGGGAATGGTGGGAAGGCATAAAGCAGTCCCGTGGGCCAATTGTGAACCAGTGCATCCCTGGGTGACTGTCCTGGTGGTGGAACTAGGGCAAAGTAGCTGCTGCATTTGTTGTTGACGGGAGTGGCAAAAAGATTGCAGCATGGCTGGCCCCATTTTCGAAAAATCAATTCTGCAACTTCCTGTTTCAGGGACCACTCGTGAGGCATCAGAATAGCCTTGCTGAGCTAGTCCGCTATAACGCTGGATTTCCCCAGAATGTGCGTGGGAAGACATTGTCCATTGCCATACTCATAGAGCCTCTCGGCACAAGGGATAAGACCTGGTTCCACCCTGTTTGTTGATATACCATACTACTGATTTATTGTCTGTCTGAATTGTTATACTCCCCATAGGTAGAGAGTCTTGAAGTGCTTGCAACACCAGAAGCACCGGTCTCATATCTATGACATTGATGTGCAAATGGTACTCATGTTCTTGTCAAGTCCCTTGAACAGTCTGTCCCAGATAATGCCCCCCACCCTATCTGGGAAGCATCCGTGGCCACTGTGGCCATGGGTTGGGGGGTTAGAAATGGTCTGCCCATTGATACCAAAGGGGAGTGAAGCCACCATGCTAAATTCTTCTTGCATGACTCCATGATCCAAATCTGATGTGACATTGGTAAATCCTGGAATGACCATTGAGCCAACAGGAGGCACTGCAGAATTCTCCTGCAGAATTCTCACGTGGAAGCGCAACATAGGGACCAAGGTAATTAAACGAAGACCTTGAGGGCAATCTTGCCTGGATTCTCTTTCTTTTCATGAGGAATAAAACTTGATGATGAATGGTTAACACTCTTTTGTGAGGCAGTTTTTTTGTCATGGCCCTTGTGTCTAAATCTGCCCCTATAAATGTAATATACTGACAAGGTGACAAGGCAGACTTTTCATAGTTTATGGTGATGCCTAGTTGTGTACAGGTGTGAATAGTGGAGTCCCGTGCCTCGGTCAGTTGATGCTTGGTGGTGGCAGTGAGGAGCCAGTCATCTAGATATGGAAACACCTGGAACCCTAGATGCCTCAGATGAGCTGTGACTATTGCCATGCATTTGGTGAACACCCTGGGGGTGTGGTGAGACCAAAGGGCAGAGCTCTGAACTGGTAATGACTGGCTCCCAGCCAGAAGCGTAGGTACCTCCTGGACCACCTGTCCATTTTTATAGGGTCTATATTACATGAACGAGCGATCAAAATGTTGAGTACAAGATACTCGACATACTTTGATCGACCGTTCATGTAATCGGAAACTTCAAATGTTGAAATTTGGAGTTCCGAAATGTTGTGGTTGGCCTTCCTGGTGAGTGTAGCGTGTGACATAAACACACTACACTGTCACGAATGGCTTCGTAAGAGGCTGCTTTATTTAATATACCAACTCCGAGATCACTGTACATAGGGGAAAGGGCAATTTCACGGTAATTGCTTGCACGATTACCAGGAAATTGCTCTTTCCCCAATGTACAACGATCTCGGAGTTGGTATATTTAGTTGGGGGGGGGTGTGGAGGCAAAGCCCCCCACACTTTGTTTTAAAAGTATGTCTGTTTGTGTAGGTGTTTGAGTGATGTGAGTGCATAGGGGTTTGTATGAATTGGTTGTATGTGTTTGTGTTGTATGTTTGGAGTGCGACAAACAAAATCTTTCGATTTTGTTTTTTTCAGTCTTTTTGGGTTTCGATGACATGATCGAGCAATCAAAATATGTCAAGCATGTTGTACTCGACATTTTGATCACTTGTTCATGTAATATAGAACCTTTTTATATGGTAGTACGCATCCTGGAGATTGATGGAGCACATTCAATTGTCCTGACCCAAAAAGGGAAGAATGGACTGCAGTGTTACCATCCAGAACGTTGTTTTCTTGACTGATTTGTTGACTTTGCTGAGATCCAAAATGGGCCTCCAGTCCCTTGTCTTTTTCGGAACTAAAGAAAACCTTGAGTAAGTGCTGTATTCAATTTGGTCTGTGGGGACTTCTTGGATGGCTCTTTTTTCTAGCAACCTTTGAACTTCTAAGTTTGCTTGATCCCAAAGACTGGGTGGGACATCTGAGACTGAGTGCTGATTTGTTTTAAGGGGTGGTTGGGAGAAAGGAATTTTGTAACCCTTGGATATTATCGACAGTACCCATGTATCTTCCATGACTGTTTGCCAGGCTTTTGGGTACTGGGATAATCTGCCCCCGACTGCCTCCAGTGGCGGACAGAAGGGCCTCCTTTCAGGAGTGCTGGAAAGACCTGCTAGAGAAGGTAACTCTATCGGCCTGATTCTGTGGATCCCCCTGCTACAGGATCAGCGTCTCCTGTTATTATTTCCCCCTTTGCCCCTGGGGGAAAAATCTCCACATGTGTCAGGCAAAGCTCCCTGGGATTTTTTGAACCACATCTTCCCGCTCTTCTGACCCTTAGGCTAAGGTCTACAGGGAGCGGAAATGTACTTCCATGGTAGACAGAGTTTTGCCATCCCGTTCACACCTGGTAAGAGTCTCTTTTACCTGAGGCCCAAACAGAGACCAGCCATCAAAGGGGGTGTTGGTAAAGGAGGGCTTGAAGGGCTCTGTAAATTGACAAAGGTGCATCCAGGAGTGTCTATGCAAAGCAACTCCTGTGCCTGCTGCCCTACTCACTCTATCTGCTGTGTAACAGATCAGCCACATGGAGGAGTTAACTACAGCTATCAAGGTCGCAAGCTGTGAAGCTGCCTTGCCTGCAGCTCCTTCAGCTGTAGGATCCTGTAGGCTATCTCCTAGTTCCTTTAGGAGATCCCTCTGAAGGTGTGTAAAGTGGGACAAATAATTTAGTGACCTGACAGTAAAGGCCACTGAAGCAAACATATGCTTCCCATACTTGTCTATCGTGCAAGACTCTTTGTTTGGTGGATGGACAGAAGAAGAAGTCTCCGCTAATTGTTTCTTGGTGGCTGCCGCCACCACCATTGCATCAACAGGCACACCCTTAGATAGAAAATACCTATCCTCTGGAGCAGTTATGAATTTATTGGGCTTCCTCGGAACTGGTTCCATAGTCTCTGGGGAGCTCCACACCTTCCGACTCACTAAGGCCAGCAGAGGGTCGAAAGGCTGAAACACCCGAGAGGTGAAGGGTCGGGAACCAAATGCATCCAGGTACACAGACTCGCCCTCAGAAGGGGCAAGGGATTTCTAGCCACCCCTCTGTTTAAGGATTTCCAGGATGTCTGAAAAAGCGACGTCTTCAGAGGGGGACCTTGGGGACCCTTCTGAGCCCTCCAAGTCTGTGTCTGAAGTGAGAGACTCAGGGGAGTCCAAATGCTTCCTCTTGCATTTTCCCTTCTGAGGGACCTCCTCCGAGGGGTGCGCAAGCGAGGTTTCGGAAGAGGTGGAGTTGCCCAGTGAGATGTCCTGGAGCATGGATTCCCTACTCTTGGGGGAGGGAGGATCGGAGGCAGACTCGGGCACCAAAAGAGTAGGAGCCAATGGAGCCGAGGGTGGAGCAGTCTCAGAGGACAGCATGCTCCTCATCACCTCAAAGGCACCACAGTCTTGGCCCAAAAGAGTCCCCGGCTCCAAAGAGCCCAGAGATCTCCTACAAACCAAGGGCGATGGCTCCGAGGCTGATGTAGGAGCTGAGCTCACCTGCGATGAAGCCACGAGAGGGAGAATGGGGTCAGACAAGGGAACAATACCATTCCCCCACTCAGAGCCAACGAGAGAGCATCACCCCCCCCCCCAGATCCCTCAATAGACTGAGACAATGAAGAGATCGGAGTAGTGGTCAGAACCAACAGACCAGTGGTAATTGGAGCTGACGGTTCCACCACAACAACTTCCATGCACTCTGGCTCCGAACTCGGGCTGGGCTCAATAATAATTTAGCTAATGCCTGTGTCTTGAGAAGCCTCTTCACCACCCTCTCCACATCATGATCCGAAAGACTCCTAGACGATCAAGAGGAATGAGAGGAAGACCGATGACTGCCTGCCATAGATTGCAACAGTGGGGACTGTGGAATAGACAGAGCTGGCTCCAGAGAGGGAGACCTGGTTCTCTTGTGAGTCCTGACTGGCTCCAAAACCACTGATGGAGCCGCCGGAGAAAGAGCTTTGTCAGAACCGACAAATGGATCTGACAAACTTGCAGGTTTGTCCTTAGATTTAGATGGCTCCAAAGTTGGTGCCTACAAGGACAATGGCTTAGGGGACTTTTCCTGTTTTTTAACTGGCTGAGAACCCTCATGGAAGCATCAAAGGGACTCTTTAATAAGCCTCACAAAATCAACTTATTTTTTCTCTCCTGCAGGACCCAAGAACTAAAAGCATGACATACAGAACATGAGTCCTGCAGGTGTACAGCCCCTAAGCAATAGACACAGCTCGTGTGCCCGTCCATAAGGGACATCTTCTGGCAGCATGAGTCACACTTTTTAAAACCTGAAGGTTTGACTCTTTAGGATCTTTAGACAGCCTAGCAATAACCACAACAGTGCCAAAGAGAAACACCACCACCACCAACAACACTAAAATAAAACTAAAAGTATGACTATAACTTTTAACTTTTTTTAACTGGAAAATAGAAAGAAAGGAAGGAGAAGAGCCTCTAAGTTAAACGGTGACTCCCCCAACCCAAGAGAGCCTCTAACTTAAACGGCTGCTCCTATAAGGAAAGGGAAAGGGAGACAGGGAACCCTATAAGTAAAATGGGTTCAAGGGAACAAGCTATGCCTAAAGGAAAACAATGGCCACAACAAAAACAAAAGGCAGCAGCAGAAAGGTCAGAAGAGTGCTAGTCTAAGATGAAACGCACTCTAACATTAAACTAACAGAAACTATAGCTCTCTGAATCCAAAACTTATTGGAAATATATCAAGAATAAGAAAATAAGCCAGTATGAGCAATCTCGATGCTGCAAGTGCAAACGAGATCTGGGTAACTACTGCTAGGCATGTTGGGATAGGGGCTAGCCTCGAGTCAGTAAAAAGCTCTCGAGCTGTAGTATATGGCCGAGGATCGGCTCCGAACCCAACCAGCAAGAACAGAGGTGAGATGGGGATAACATAACATCATATGTTTTTTAGTTACATGCAGATATTTGTATTTTTAGTATTCTTAGTATGTGTAAAGTATTGATTTATGTATTAGTCCTTTGTGTGCATGTTACCTCTTTAAAGGTGAAGTCACATGACTTTTTCCTTTTTGTATTTAAGTCGTGTTTTAAGTCAGCTGACTATTTCCTGAAGAAGCCTGTACTGGTGAAAGTCTAGTACTAGCAAGCACTAATAAATTTCCTGATGTTTAAATATCAAGTGTCGTGGTGCCAGTTTACTTTATATTTTGGTTTTGAACATAATGCTTGAATCTTAGAAATTCTTCTAGCAGAGGTAATGGCTATCAGAAAAACAGTTTTCCATGACAGAAATTTTAAGTGACGTATTGCTGCTGGTTCATACGGGAGGAGCCCCAAAGACTGCCAAACCAAGGTTAGATCCCAAGGGGCTAGAGGGTCTTTAAACGGAGGTTTTAATCACAAAACCTCTTTTAAGAACACTTTACATAATCTATGGGAAAATAGTGAATGGTCTTCAAAGCCATTATGGAAATTAGAAATGGCAGCTAATTGGACCTTAATTGTGGAAGCAGGAGCTTCTTGATCAGAAAGTATGGATAAAACCTCCAAAACGTTTTCAACTAGTGCAGAGAAAGGTTAAGGTCATTATCGCACACCCAAACTGAAAATCTCTTCCACTAGCTAAGGTAGAGTTTCCTGGTGGATGGTCTATGGTTAAGCCAGAAGAATTTTTTTGAACTGGGAAAGGTAAATTATTCTGCCTGGTGATTAATGGAATTGGAGGAACCAAGTTGTAAGCTTGAGGTTTTGAAGGTTGGGGTGCACCAGTCCCTGTGGGTGAGACAACAGGTCTGGAACTAGGTCCAGAATCCATGGACAGTGAATTAGATGAGGCCACAGGAAGGCGAACCAGACTTGTCAAGGCCAAAAGGGTGCAATGAAGATCACTTTGCTTCTCAGCCTGCTGGCTTTCTTCAAAAGGAGGGGAATAAGAGGGAAGGAGGAAAGGCATAGAGTAGACTCAAGGAACAGCCCATAGATGCTGAGGTTCCCAGAATTAAGGACAACTTTGTATAGAAGGCTGGAGCCAATCCAGGACCCTCAGACTTGAGAGCAGAGCCATGGCTCTGGGATTCTGCTAGTTCCAAAGGAAACAAAGAAGTCAGAGCAGACCTAGAACCAGAGGGGGAAAAGGATGTCGGCACCAGAGCAGCTGTAACTGGAGGGATTGGAGTGGGAAGCTCTAAGCCATCTGAGGAGGTTATAGTAGAAAAGTCAGCTGTATCCAATATGCTGATGACTCTACCCTGATATGCTCAGCCACATCCCCGGTAGAGTTACAGTTAGCCACCCAGGCCACCTTTAACACAATAGAATACTGGCTTTCCCAACGACGTCTGATTCTAAATCCTAAAAAAACGAAAATGCTGTTATTACCTACACAAAGGTATACTGCCATTAACTTTATAATAAAAGCAAATGATAGAACAATAATCTCCCCTAACCTCTCCACTAAACTATTAGGTGTCATTATAGATAATAATCTAAAATTTGACCTACATGTTAACCACTTGATCAAAACCATCAACAAAAAACTAGGATCACTTTACAGAATAAAAGCCTTCCTAACCCCCCCCCCAGCCAAAGTTGCCATAGCTCGATCTCACCTTCTGTCTACTCTTCTGTATGCATCCCCTCTTCTATCTAATATTAACAAGACTGTCATGAACAAACTCTCAATCTGTTATAACCACATTGCCAGGTTTGCCACTGGGCTGCCTTTTAGGACATATCACTGCATCAATCTAATCCAGCTTGGATGGCTTGAACTACTCAGTCTAATACTATATAACCAATTGGTTATGGCCCATAAAATCATATATAACCCTAACAATACCCCTGCACTTAAAGATCTCATCACCCTCTATAATAATCCTAGACCGCTGCACTCCTCCAACATACTCCTTATTCAAATATGTAAAACTAATAACTCAGCCGGTGACTCATTCTTCGTAAATTCTGTAGGCAGATCGTGGAACTCTCTACCAGCTGATATTACTTTACTCTCTTCACTTGGTCAGTTCAAAACTAGGCTCAAACACCACCTGGGAACAACCTGGCTATATCACTGTATCAAGCCTGGTTAACCTGTCTCTGGAAAGTGCAAATCTGCTAGGTAGCCTATTATGTAATTTTATCCGATTCTCTCACTGAATAACACTACCTGACGAATTGTTATAATGTTTGCTCTTCTAATCACTGAAAATATTCTATATGTAATTTGTATTGCCTGCCCACCTAATCTCTGTAAATAATATATTTGTTATTTGTAATATGTGACATGTTATGATGATTTGTTATTCCATGGAGCTTTTCTCCCCCGGCCTTAGTTGAAAATGGACATGCATCCAGTCGGACTATCCCAGTCAACAAATGTAAAATAAAATAAATAAATAAATAATTTGATGGAGTCCTTGGAGAAAATACCCCAACTGCAGAGGGGAGAGGGGTCTGAGAGGAGACAGACAGACTCCTGGCCACTAGGAGCTGAGTCACCAACATCACAATGTCTACTTCAGTGAGACTCCTGCAGGAATGGACAGATAGCCCAGAAGGGGATTCTGGCATTTCTAGGAAAGGACTGGGAAGCTGCCCCATGAAGGGGTCAATAGCGGGTGAATACCTTGTCCTGGGTATAAATATTAATTCCCATTTTAGCACCGATGGGGTTTGTAATGTCTGCTGTGGTGCAGCAGGAGAAGTCGGCACTGACTGGGAAACTGAAGAAGTCAGTACTGACGAGACCGGCACTGAGGTTTGTGGTACCGAAGTGGACAGTGCTGAGGGGGTTATCTGTTCTGAAAGTCTTGGAATCGTAGCCTTCGGTTCAGAAAAATGGAGAGAATGGAAGATTTATGCTTTTTAGCCAAGGGTGCAGAATGAGACATCAGCACCAAGTGGCTTGCCTTGGTACCAGAGTCTGTTTTAGAGGGCGATGTATCAGCCTTGGATAAGCCTACTTCAAAGGAAGATTTGACTAGCCCTTTTAATATTAATTTATACCTTCGTTCAACCAAAGCCCAGTTACTGAAGGCCTGGCAGGCAGTACATTCTTGGTCCAGATTAGGTGGTCCCAAACAATATACACAGGAAGAGAGCCCATTGGAAATGGGCATCTTCCATCCACGATCCTGGCACTGTTTAAAATCCATAGTGCCTTTTGATTTTTTAACCATGTTGACAAATGAAAATAGAAAAATAGAAGTTAACAGGTGGAAACACTCTCACACACACACAAAGGAGACAGAAGGAAAAACTACCAACAGTGGTAGATAGGGCTACCTAAAGATTGGTTAAAAGGAAAGAAATTACCAACTATGGTAACAGAGAGATGCCTAAAGAGGTAGAGAAGGAAAGATAGAGAGAGGGGTACTACCAACAATGGTAGGGACAGAATACCGTAAGACATGGAAGAGAAAACACTCACTTCTCCAGAAAGATGGGTAGAGACAAAGAAAATACATATTTTTATACATATATATATATATATATAGAGAGAGAGAGAGAGAGAGAGAGAGAGAAAGAGGATTAGCTATTAATAGCCAAAGAAATTTTTACTTAGCTGCAAGAGAAAATGGCTGGCACATCTTGTGACAAGAGCGGCAAATGAGAGCTGAAGTAATATAGAGAGGGGTTTTGTGGGTAGAGTCTTAGCTCTTGAGTTTTTGGCTGGTGCTAGCTGTGTAACATCCAAGTCGGTTCCAAGGATCGGAACCAAGAACCAAAGGTCAAGAATAAATGGAGCTTGACAACATCAGATTCAGTGTCATTTTAAAGGCCATGAGACCTAGAAGCTGTAATATGAGATGTGCTGGAGGGTGGATAAGGTATAGTACCCATTTGCTCATATGTCACAGAGTACTAACTCAAAGTACTAACTCACTGAAGAGGTAAAGAGGCAAACTGTTCCAATGAATTCAGGTGGCGTCTGATAAACTCAATGGAATGGACAGGAAGCAACTGACGTTTGTGTAGATTTACTGGGATGCCTAACCGATGAAGCAACTGGGGTAGGAATCCCCTTTGGTGAACAAACAGTTCCTTGGTTGGTGCAGTGAGGAGCCAATTGTCCAGGTAAGGGAACACCCAATAACCCTGCAGACTGAGATAGGCTGTGACTACTGCCATACATTTGGTGAATACCCAGGGTGGCAGTGGTGAGACCAAATGGCAGAGCTCTGAATTGGAAGTGACTGGCTCTCAGCCTGAAATGTCGAAATTTCCCAGAATGCTTGTTTATCTTTATGTCATTGTAAGCATCCTGAAGATCTACTGAGTACATCCATGCATCCTTCTCCTGTAGTAGGAGAATGGACTGAACAGTGTCCATCTGGAATTTTGTCTTTCTTACGGACTGAGTTAGATGACTGAGGTCGAATCTAACAGTTTTAGTACTTTTATTGTTGTGGATTCTATTTGCTGGGATAGAACTTGGGGAATCCTTTTTTCTCTTTAAGGGATGTTGAAAAAGGGGAATTGTGTATCCTCTGGAACTTATCCTTAGCACACATTTGTCTGAAGTGATGGCCTGCCAGATTGGAAGGTGCAAGGATTAGCATCACCTGACTGCCTCCAGAGAGCTCCTCTGCCCCTGGGGGTTCATTGAAACCATTCCCTCCTCTGCCTTGAGAACAGCTGATCGGGGAAGTATCTTGTTTTGATCCCTGTGACTTTCTAAATCACATCTTTTTCGCTCCACTCTGATTCCAGGAGTATGAATATTGGGGAGCAGAAAAACAGATGCCTATGGCAGACAGG
This sequence comes from Protopterus annectens, assembly GCF_019279795.1. Lineage (NCBI taxonomy): Eukaryota > Metazoa > Chordata > Ceratodontiformes > Protopteridae > Protopterus > Protopterus annectens. Next base: position 1,392,621,355 of record NC_056729.1, read on the forward strand.
GACTTGCTATCCTGTTTTTTAAACAAAAGACATTGTTATTAAATTATCATGTATGACATAGGCAATCTTACATTTATATAAATTAAATAAATCATACAGATACAATCTCAGTTGCAAACATTACACATTACGAAACATGATGACACAACTGTAGCTGCAAACATTATACATCACTTATAATATATCCAGTCTTTGTCAAACAGCTCATTCAATTCCTGTCTTCTTTTAAACCTTGTTCCCGCACCTTTTTCCTTTGTAATTTGTTCCTACCAGTTGTTCTATCTCTGTTACTATCTTCGTTACTTCTAGTAAAGTTGTTTTACACTTTGATTTCCATTTTCTAGTGATTGCTTTTTTGGCAGTCATCATAATTATAGTCAGCAAGGTTTTACTATGTCTAGGCAATTCCAATTCTGAATCAAAGCTCAAAAAATAATTCCTTAGTTATACCAATTTGCTCACCCAGTATCTCTGACAGAGCAGTCTGCAGGGAATCTTTAAAATCTCAAATGTAAAAACACAGCAGCAGACAGAAGGGCAGCCAAGTAAACAAAGTAAATAATCCACAAACACCAAGGCTAGGCCGCCAAGGAGAGTAAATAAAATGTAAAGTTAAAACAGCTTAATAACAAAAATATCATTAAAAATGAGCTCAACAAACGATGTATCGATACATTCTCTATGGTGGCCTATCCTTTAATGTTTGTGCATTAATCTTTAAAGGCTGGCAACTCATTACACTTCCAGAAAATATGGTCCCAGTTACCTGTTTCTTCCCCATCACACCTGCAACATCTGCTGTCTACCTGCGGAAAAAGTATTTGTAGTCTACTTGGTGAATATAAATACCTATGTAAACACTTCCAAGTAAAGATCCTAAATCTTCTAGACTTGGTTGCATATTTGGGAGACAAACGTATATCCCCCATTGCTTCTTTGTGAATTGCTTATCCAGTCTCTCATCCCAATCTTTTCTAACCTCCTCTGAATGATTCCTATAGTTATCATGCAATATTTTATATCCTCTATTAATTATTCCTTTCTTAAAGACAACTTCTGTTCTAGACCAATAACAACTCTACCATTGCTGGTCTTTTATTTAAGATCCCCTTATTTCTTTCTTTTTTCTATTCTCTGATATCAATCCTTGATAAGGAAGGCTATCTCTTACCTACAGTCCAAATAAGTTCTTGGTGTCTTTGCATTCTATTACATTTTCCTTTCTAGTTATTTGCTCCCAATACATTGGTTCCTGTGCTAGTTTTCTCCAATAAATTCCAGCCCCCTCTTGCCCCCCCTCTTGTGAGTATCCCTAATTGCAGTAATCCCTATTGGCAGAATCTCCTTTCTCTATTCCCATGTTGGCTTAATTCTTAGAATATGTTCTGCTACTTTATGAATATAATATTCTGTATGATTATTGTTATTCTCCTTAAAGGTCTGCATCCAACATACTAGTCTCTCCTTTTTTTCTTGAGCTTCCCCATGTTTCACCATCATCTCTTTCCACTTTGAATTATAGTTTTCTGCTTGTGCTATGTATAGGAGCCGTAACTGTGTTGCTCTGAAATACTCCTTCAAATCGTGCAATCCCAATCTGTCCTGTTCTATTGGAAAAATAATCTTATCCCACTTGATTCTTGCCATCTTCCCCTCCCAGACAAAAATTCTTCAGCTCTTTATTAATTGCTATCCACAACTTTTCCTCTGGTTCATAACAATATTCTGACCTGTGAATAAGACTAAAAGGATGAAAAATATTTTAACTGCTTGTATCTCACTATCAATATCAATATAACAGAGCTTCCATTTTCTCAGTTTTTGTATTATCGTTTGGTTAGTCTCTTCACACATATCCTTAGCTGCCACACTGGAATAATTTTTAATCCATACTCATAAATACTTAATTTTATCATGTCCCCATAAGTATGGATATTGCTGAACCAATTTGTATCTGGGCATATAATTTATCACTATCGCCTTGTTTTAGCTTCATTAATTTTGTATCCTGAAAAGATATGAAACCTGCTTCAATATGTTGCACAGCATTGTAATGTCCCTTCCTGGTTTTGTCAGGTATAAGATAATGCCATCTGCAAACTGAACCAGCTTTTCTTGACTACCACACCAACCATATCGCTGAATTTCTGAGTCCCTTATTTTCTTTGCCAATGGTTCTAAACATAATGTAAATAACAAAGGGAAGAGAGGACATACATGCCTGTTTCCTCTGCTCAAGCAGAGATTATCAGAGAGGAGCCCACCCACTTTAATTTTTGCCTCAGATTCCTCATATATCCTCCTAATCAATCTTATAACTCTATCAGGGAATGCAAATTCTTCCACTGTTCTGCTCATAAATGCCCAGCTTACTCTGTCAAGTGTTTTCTCTACATCAAGACCCACCAACAACAGTGGCATTTTCCTACATTTTGTTTCTCTCTTGATCATCAGTGTCCTATTAATATTGTCAAATGTTTGCCTCCCCTCCATAAAACCACATTTATCCATATCTATCAATTTTGGTGCCACTGTTTCTACTCTTTTAGCCATTATAGACATAAATACTTTATAATCATGGTTTAGTATTGAAATGGGCATTTTTGACCGGATCTTTATTTATTTATTCAGTTTGGTGACCGGGGAGGTCCACTGGGCTGGGGAGCCCATTTTCAGTGGAGGCCCGGGGAGAAAAGCTCCACAGAAGGTTTATTAGATACATTTTTCAATCAAAGTGAACATACATAGTATAAAAATACATATACAAAAACAATATGGTTCAATCTGCAATCTAGTAACAATCAATGGAATGACAGTTTAGTTAAAGAGAAAAGAGTACATAATGTAATGTTATGAGAAACAAATTAATAGTTAAGAGTAGGGTTAGGAGAGGAGAGGTTAGGAGGGGATGGTTTAGCTAGGGGTAAAGACAGTGGAGGGTTTGAGAGGCAAAGGTGGAAGAGTGCAGTTGCATTTCCTGTTATGGAAGAAGTAGGAATGGAGTTGAGATTTGAAGCTATTGAGGTTATTGCAGGTCCATAGGGCGGAGGGCAAAGAGTTCCATTTTTTTGCTAGGGTACAGGATATGAGAAGCTGGCCAGCTGGGTGCTTGGGTTTATGAATGGTAAGTAGGTTTTGGTGAGAGGATCTAAGAGGTCTAGGAGGGGAATATGGTTGCAGTATGTTGGATAGTGCGGGGCAGTTTGAGGGTTGGAATACTAATTTGTGGACTGTGGTTAATTGGTGAAAGTCAAGTAGGTTGGGCAGTTCAAGCCAGTTAAGGGAGAGAAGGGAATTGCAATGGTGTGAGGAGGATTTGGCACTAGTGGCAAATCGAGAAATTTTGTTGTAACATATCTCTAGTTTAGAGGTAAGTGTGGAGGATAAGGTAGAGAACAGGGGAGAGCCATACAAGAGAGAGGGAAGAAGATAGGTAGTGGCAAGAGTTAGCCTAGAGGAAGGAGAGAGGAAGAGGTTATTTCTGTAAAGTAGGCCAAGTTTTATGTGTTTTTTTTATATTCTGCTGAATGTGGGAGTTAAATTTTAGCTGACTGTCTATATTGACCCTGAGGAGTTTGGCAGAGTGTACAATCTCTATTTGTGAGTTATTATGGCTGGTGATGTAAAGGGAGTTTTCATCTACAGGGGAAGATTTGGAAGGGGAGAATAGAAGGATCTTGGTTTTATTAGCGTTAAAAGAGAGGTGGTTTTGGAGTATCCAGTCTTCTGTGGTAGAGAATGCATTTTGAGTTAGAGATTGGAGTTCAGCTAGGTTGGAGGCACTGCAAATCAAAGTGAAATCATTGCCGTATTGGACAATTTTGGAGTTGTGAATGGCTTTATGGAAGTCATTAATAAAGATGTTGAATAGCAGAGGACCAAGTATGGAACCTTGGGGTACTCCAGTGGAAGTAGGGAGGAAAGAGGATGTGGCTTGGCCCCATTTTACGGCTTGGGACCTGTTAGCAAGATAGCTGGAGAACCAAGAAAGGGTTTCTTGGGAAAGGTTAAGGTTAGAGAGATGATTTAGGAGACCTAATGGATGATTTAGGAGATCTAATGGATCTTTACCCTCTTTAGGTATTACAGCTATCACCGCTTTCTTCCATGATGTTGGTACTTCTCCTCCTCTTAAAATACTGTTAAACAAAACCTTCGAGATCTTTATCAGTTTCTTCCCTCCTAACTTCCAAACTTCCACAGGAACATCATCTTTTTCTGGGGACTTAGGTTTATAGGTTCATAGGTAGGTACTAGGCTATTGGCCCTAGGACCTATATAAGCCTAGCCAAAAAGGTACCCTGGTTTTCGCCACCCAAGACAATTATTTTCCTGTGCCCCTGTCGAGCAGAGCCACAGAAGTGATCCCCAGGGTGAATTTCCTATCTCCCATCCAATCATCAAGATTTTTCTTGAAGAGTGCTAATGAGGAGCTTTGTTTGATATAGATAGATAGTTTGTTCCAGAGTATGGAAAGTCTCTGGGACAGGAATCGATCCCTCCAGTATGTTCTGTTTATTGTGGTGACAAGGTTTAGGTCCCTAGAGCATGTAGCTCAGAGTGATTGGGCTTTCTTTAAGTGGAGCATGTCCAACAGCTCTGGGTTTGACATAGCCCTGTATGTTAGGCAGAGATCGCCTCTGAGTAGGTGATATGCGACAGAGTAAAGCTGGAGTTTTTTGAGACGGTCTGCGTAGGGCATCTGTTTGAGGCTGGTAATCCTCTTTGTGAGGTATTTCTGTAGCCTTTCTAGTTGTTGCAGATGTCTTGTGAGGTACATACCAAAAGGGGCATTGTATTCTATAACGGGTCTAATGAGTGACAAGTAGAGGGGAACAATAACCTATTTTTTCCTGGATGAGAAACCTTTTGTGATGAGGTGTGCCATGTAGAAGGATTTCCTGACTACTGTGGTGATGTGATTATTAAAGGAGAGACTACTGTCCACCTGTGTCCCAAGGTCTCATCACACTTTCGGTGTTAAGTAGACTACTGCCTATGTGGTAGTTCATGGGTACAGAGTTTTTACAAAAGAGATGACAATGCACTTTTTGGCATTGAGCTTGAGGCCATGGCTTTGACACCAGGCATATGTCTCAGTGAGCCCCTTTTGTAGGATGTCCACATCGTTAGGAGTTTTGATTATGGCTCCTAGTTTGCAGTCATCTGTGAACTTCATTAGCCAAAGACCTTCTGTGTTAGCCTGTACATCTGAGAAGTAGATACCAAACAGGAGAGGACCCAGGACTGAACCCTTTGGTACTCCACTTGTCACTGGTCTGAAGTCAGATTTGGAGTCTGCTACTTTCACAGATGTGGGTTCTGTCAGTGAGCCAGTTGGCAACCCATCTTGTGACATAGGGATTTACGCCTAGTTTAGTGAGTTTATCTATAGTTCCAGAGTGGGGGATGGTGTCGAAAGCCTTGGCGAGATCTAGGTAGGCTGTGTAAACCACCTTACCCTCATCTACGGCTTTGGTGACCGCTTCAAAGAAGTCTGTCAGGTTTAGGAGCCATGATCTGCCTTTTACAAACCAAAACTGGGTGGAATCCAGAGTTTGGTGATTACCAATGTCATTGTTTATAAGTCAGTTTGTTCCAGAGTAGGCACGTCATGCTAATGGGGTGGTAGTTCCTGGGGTCCATGGTGGCTCCCCCTTTGTGGAGTGGGATAACTGTCACTATGTGCCATTCAGTGGGCACAAAGCCTGAGGTGAGGCTATGAATGAACATGGTACTTAGGTAGGGTGCCATTTAATTCGGTAGTCCATGTAGAACGCAGCCTGGGATGTTGTCAGGTCCCATGGATGCTGTGTTCCTGGCTTTGGAGAGTATGTTTTTTACCTGTGCAGCCATGATTACAGGAATTTTGTATTCTTCCAGTATAGAGATGGGCCTTTTAGGGGGTGAGAGGGGGGTAAAGGTAGCACTGAACCTATCTGTCAGGATGTTGGCAATATCAGTTGGTTCTGTATATTTAGTACCATTATGCTGTAACTCAGTGCAGAGCTGAGTGTTGCCATTGAGATTCTTGACATAGCTGTAGAATGCTCTGTGGTTGTCTTTAGAATCAGTGGCGATTTTGTTTTCGTAACTAGTTTTGGAGGATTTTATGAGGGATCTCAGCTTTTTACTGAGGCTAACCAGGGAGTTCCTCCAATCATTGGATTTTACTCTTTTTTGCAACAGTTTCTTTCTTCTGTTGTAGAGTTTGTTTATGGCAGGGGACCACCAGATTGTTTTCTTTTTTTGGAGGATAGCATCTTGGTTCTGTTGGGGAATGCACAATCCATGCACTCATGTAAGTGCTTATAAAGTGCATTTGTGTAGGATTCAGCAGTCGTACCGCTATTGTCCGTCTGCATGGGTGTCGTGAAGTTTGCCACTTCTGTCTTAAGAAGAGTGAAGTTGGCTTTGGAGAAATTTTTTACGGTGGTATCCCTAATGGGGGGTGGGGGGAGGATGTGGATGTCTAGGGTGATTAGCTTGTGGTCAGATCTGACCAACAAGGAATTGACCTCTGGTGTGGAACACCAGTTGCCCATGTTGGTAATGACCAGGTCTAGGATATTGCTGCCCCTGTTGGGGGTGTGGATAAGTTGATCCAAGGCATTGGAATTTATGAATTCCAGAAAACGTTGAGCAAAAGAGTTGGTACATGAGTAGTTTTCCCAGTTAATGGCGGGGTAGTTGAAATTGCCCATTATTAGGGTGTTAGGTTGTACCCTAATATTTTCCAGTGTATCAAGAAATGAGGAGTAGGAATCCTGGGGCATGGTGGAGGATCTGCAACAAGCTACAATTTGGATTGTGGTCTTGCCCAGAGTTAGTTGCACTTGGATAATTTCGGATGTATTATGCTGAGCAATTAGCCTGAAGGTGTGGATATCCTTAATGAATAATGGACACACCTCTACCTTTAGTGTTTCGGTCCAGGTTCGGTGGCCAAAAGGTGTCGTATGAATTATAGCCTGGTAATGCAGGGGTGCTCTCTGGAGCCTTGAACCAGGTCTCTGTCACTGTACAGATGTTGATGTTCTCTATTTTAAGGAGTGCCTTGAGAGAGTGCAATTTGAGGTTTAGACTTCTAGCATTGAGTAGCATTACCCTCAGATTTTGCTTGCTTGTACCTGTTACGGTGGTGAGTTTGTCATTTGAACCTTGCCTAAAAAAGTCTTAGCCAGTATCTGGAATCCCAAGCGTGACAGTTGCAGGCCATCTCTGGCAAAACATCATGGTCTGTTGATCATGTCATCCCAGGCAGACAGATACTGGATCCCCTTACAATGATACCAGTAGCTTAGCCAATTGATGAAGTCAATCATTTTGTCCTTGTACTGTGGTATCATTCTGGCTGATGGCAGGAAGCTACTCAGGGCTAGGATCAAACCTGACTGGGCTACAAGATTGGACAGCTCCTCCATGTCTCTTTTCATGTAGTCCAGGGAAGTACGTCTCAGGTCATTCACACCAACATGGACAATGACAGAGTCATATTTGTACTTGTTATGGAGTGACCTGAATGCGTGCATTATGTGGTGGATGCTGGCATCCGACATGTAGCTGACAGTAACTTTCTCCTTGTTTGACCTGGTGAGTAGAACATCAGTGTGCCTGACTATAGAGTCACCTATGACTAGAGTGTTGGGTACGTTGTTATGCCTTATGGGCTGTGGTCGAGTGGCACACTGAGTTTGTGGGCTATGTGTCATTGGGTTATGTTAGGAGGTGGAGGTTGCTTACGTTTCTGCTTTGGAGGTCCCTGTTGCTTGGGCAGATTTTTATTGAGCGCCTCCGTGAATGTAGGTGTGTGTTTTGTGTTTCTATGTGTGTGTTTTGGTTGTGTAGGTTTTGCGGGACTATGTGATGAGTGTGGTGTGGTGCAAGTGTTTACCCTCTCCTCTTGACTGTCTAGTCCAGTCTTGGGTGAAGAGAGCTTTGCTTCCAGTTTGGCTATATAAGTGCATCTCTCACAGGTTGTAGTGTTGGGTGGTAGGAGGAGAGGGTTGTTTGTGTACATGAGGCAATTGCTGTGTTTCCCCAAGATGCCCAGATTCATAAGGTAGACAGGAGAAAACACTGGGAGCTGACCCTTAGACATGCCTGGATAGGTGCTTATTTATTAAGTACTAAAGCCTATTTTCCTCTAGACAAATGAGAAAAGTTGAGTGCTGTAGTAATTTGTAGCTTATTTAGTGCTTACGACAAGTTCTGAACACGTGCTGAGCTCAAAGAAACAGATTTGAGTGCTAAAACTAAAAGACTGGCTTGTTCTAAGGGAAAATTTGAAGAACAGACTTTATGGCGCCAGAAATAGTTTATTCCTTTCCTGTAGATTGATTATGCATCCCCATTTTTATGTCAATTGAGCACCCTCTACCTCTTACCTTGGTATAATTAATTCTTCCATAAACTTGTCCATTTGTACCTTTCCTTGATTTCTATATTTCTCTGCTTTATACAGACTTTTATAGAATTTCCAAAATATTTCTAATACTTCTACAGGATCCATTGTTATCTTCCTTGTTAGAGGCTCCCTAAGCTTGGTGACAGCCCATTCTACTTTCTGTTGCCTGAGAGATTGTGCTAAAAGTTTTTGTGCTCTAGAGTTATTATCAAAAAACAGTTGCTTAACAGCAATCTTTCTAAACTCATGCATAGTATCGTGGTAATCCCTTATTCTCTGTTTAGCATTCTACAGTTATTTTTCTTTTTGTTCTGTGATTTCTCCCTATTTTTCATTACTTTAACATTTGTAAGACCCTCTAAATAATTTTTGTTACTTCTTAACCATAGCTCCCTTTCTTTTATTTCCACCCTATTTTTCATCTCCACGTTAATTTTATCCAACTCCTAAGCTATATTTTCAGAAGAAATTTCTATCTTCTCTAATAGCTCCTGGATAATTTCCACTACCCATTCCTTAAATTCCTCTCTTCTCAGCAGATAGGTGGGAAAGTGTCAGTATCTCATTTTTATTTCATTACACTGTTTTTATTTTAGTTTTTATTGGCACATGATATGAAATAGTTACTGGGTGCATATCAAGACCTTCAATTAAATGCACATTTTCCTGTGAAATGTAAATTCTGTCTAACCTATCTCAGTTTTTGTGCCTTGGGGAATAATATTAACACTGAATTCACATCTTCCATGCCAAATATTTTCATAAATTTCTTTAAAAATCTACCCTCCTTTGTTATATTTTCCCTTCTGGGATCCCCGGACACATCTTCACTATTGCAAATCAAATTCCAGACCCCACCTACAAGTAATATTCCTTGCTGAAAGCTGATTATTGCTCCCAAAATTTTCTTAAGCTCCATTATAGCAGTTTTCAGTGGACTATAAATACATGCCAGTGTATTCCTCTTCAATTGTCAGTAGCCCCTTAGTACTAGAAATCTACTATTATTGTCTTTTTATCCTTTTCTATTAGTACTGGAGGTACTCTTGCAATTACTACAAGTACTCCTCTCTTCCTTTGCCCCAGGTATTCCTCTGAATAAGCATCCCGAACACCTTTCTTTATCAAATTTACATGTTCATTTCTTTCTAGGTGTGTCTCCTGTAGCAAAGCTATTTGCACTTTATGTTTTTAATAGAGTTTCTTACTCTTCTTTTTTTAAGTTATCTGTGAGACCATTAACATTTAAAGACATTATAGAAAGCATCATATTCTTGAGAGATTATTCCCACCTTTTATGTATAACAGCTTTTTTGTTAAATGTCTAGCTTCAACATCTGTGCTACATGCATGTACTGTTTGTCAGGTTAATCTTTTATACAGTTGTTTCTTGTCATCTCCATTTGAGCCTATGTCATATCTTACAGAACTTTTTGTTTTATTGAAAACCCTCAAACAAAAATACACGCATACACCCAATACCCCCCCTAGAACCTATTGCCTTAATAATAACACACAAAACTATGTAAATCTTCGAATATTGAAATTTTACCTTGCTAACAGGAACATATGTTCCACACCGACAGCCACACACACACATAGACTTGAGCTAACCTAAAACAAAGATCATCCATGCTAAGACGCATGGTATATAGTCTGTGGTTCTATTAATTGCTGTCTGGTTTTGTCTTATCTTTATAGGTGTCTCAGCTGGGAAAGCACTTGAATGCTTTCAGAAAACAATTTCTCCAAGCCATTTCTCTTTATCACATTGTCTGCTAGACACATGAGCACCAGACACAAAACTGTTTACTAGAAAAATCCTTATAATATTCAGTATATTATTTTTTATTTATTTGCTTTCGCATAAAATGTGGTACTAGATTATACTAATGGTCTTAACCCTGTCATTCCCTGATGCAAGAATGAGAAAAAGCACCCTCATTTTATTTGTCATGTTCTTTTAACAAGATCTTTTTTTTTTACATTGCAGTGCCTACATTTCTTAAAACTGAACAATGAGTAAGAGAGAAGAAGGGAAAAAGAAACCACAGGTGCATCTATTTACTTTAATATCCCCATTACACTTAAAAATAACTGAAAAAACTTTACTTTATAAAATGCAAAGAAAAGCATGCATCATTTAAACAGTACTATTATGAAAAAAAAATATTTTACTTACAGTTAACTCCTCTCTCCTCTTCTCCTCTCCTGAGTATTTTTCTGAACATTAATGACATGAAGTTGGGCATATGCTTTACAGTCCCCTACAAGTTTAACAAAGTCCAAAATGTCCAATATTTACAAACTTTCCTTTTCTGTCATGTTTCAGAAATATAATTATTGCTTTGTAATACCCCATTTGTCAATTTCCAAGTTACAGATTTTATTCTCCAAACTTTAATGACATGAAGTAGGGCATATGCTTTACAGTCCTCTACAAGTTTAACAAGTCCAAGAAAGAAGATTTTCTTGTTCTATTCCGGTTCATCTCCTTCTCCCAAACCATGTCTCTACTTCATTTTGTAAGTGCTATCAATTCTTCTAGTCAACTGTTGCACTTTTCTCCCACTCTCAATAATTTTTCATTGAAACGCTGGAAAAGGTTTCACTAGCACAGTCTGTTTGTGGTCTTTGTTAAGAGGAGAACAAGAAACAGAATTTTCTTCTGTTTCACAGCTTACTTTTTGTTGGATAAACATTTGTATTCCTTCCTTAGCATGTACATCATCAAAAATGATTGTGTTCCTTCAGGGGAAAATATTTTGAAGATAGCTAGGTACAGCAGTTTGAATTTCATGCCTACTTCTTGAAATTCCCTGACTAAGAGGATAAATGTATTCCTCTTCTGCTGGGGTGTAGTCATTCTTCACAAACACTCTGTTTTCTCCCACTTTTAGTATTTTGTCCTTCTCCCACAGTTTTGTCAGAATCACCTCCTTCTGCTGGTAAGATTGCATTTTTATTTTTAAAGGTCTTTGCTGTTTTCTCATAGGCAGGTTTGGAGCATACAAATGAGATACCCTTTCAATTAATAATTCCTGTTGTGGAATAGCATTCCAGTCGCTTATTTGTGCTTTCATAAAATTAATACAGTTTGTTTCTTCCAGCTTCTCTGGTACAGCAGAAAATATCAGGTTTTCCCTATGTGCTCTGTCCTCTAATGCTATTTTTTTTTAAACATCTCTTCTTATGAAGTTTTATATTCAGCCAGCCTTTTCTTCATTTCAACCTCTGAGTTTTGTAGTTTTATCATCTCATCTGAATATCTGTTAAAGCTTCTTCCATTTTTCCAGCCTTTTATTGTTTGAGTTGATATACTACATCAGTGTTTCAGTTATTCTAGTAAGGTCTGTGTGCAGCTGTCATATACTTTCCTCTAGGTTACTGGAAGTCATGTCTGGAGCTTGCACTACTTTTTGCTGAACAGCTACTGTACTTTTCCCAGTCAATGTTTCTTCATCGCCTTTTGAAGCTGATTTTCCTTCAGGTGCTCTGTATTTCTTTGTTCCTGACATACAGACAGTACACTTACTAGTCAGTTGCTGAAATTTATTCAGAAATCTAGGTCCACTGGCTTTCTCTGCTAAGTTTCTGTTTCCACACTGGGAGAGCTAGAATTAAGCTGTTACTCAATATGCAGCCATCTTAGAAGTGTCTTGTTCATTCCTCTTGAGAGTATCTTTCACCTTCAGTCAAAAGAGTGTGGAACTGTCAAATGGGGAATAACTGCATGCAGGCATGATGGCATAAGGCAATGCTGGTGCCTGGTGCTCTCAGCTGCATTGGATAACAATTGCATGCAGACATTCAACATCATAGAGTTCAAGGTAGACAGCTGGGATTCCACTTTCATGTGGACATCCACTGGAAGAATACCTGAGAGGGAGTTGGCCAAATTCTTTGTCATATTCTTCTGGAAATGAATTATGTGTTACAAATAGTTCAGTGCTCTGATTGAAAAAGTCACTGAATCATAAGTACATTTCCCAAATATGTCCAAGGTCCTTGACTCTCAATTAGGAGGGTCCACAGAGGGACTCTCTTCAGTACAAGCAGAAAATGATTGACTTCAACAATTGGCTAAGTTTCTGGTATCATCCTAAGGGGATCCAGTATCTGTCTGCCTGGGATGACATGGTCAACAGACCTCGATGCTTTGCCAGAGATAACCTGCACCTGTCACCCCAAGGATTCTGGATACTAGCCAATGCTCTTGCCACCATATAGTGCCTTTTTTAGGCAATGCCCTGAAGACAAAATTACCACCATAACAGCCTACAAGCAAATGAAATATGAGGGTTATGCTACTCAATGCTAGAAATCTAAATCTTAAAATGCACTCACTCGAAGCACTCCTTAAAATGGAAAACATTGACATCTGTGCAGTGACCAAGACCTGGTTCAAGGCTATGGAGAGCACCGCAGCACTACCAGGCTATAATTCATATCACACCTTTCAGCCCCTAAACCTGGACCGAAGCACTAAAGGCGGTGATGTCTACATATTTATAAAGAATATGTACGCCCCCAGACTAGTAGCCCAACATATTGCATCAGAGATACTTCAGGTACAACTAACAGTGGGTAAAACTGCAATCCAGGTTGTAGTCTGCTATAGATCCCCCACCATGTCCCAAGACTCCCACCCCACATTGGAAAATACTAGGGTACAACCCAATATCCTTATACTGGGAGACATTAACTATCCCTCCACTACTGGGAAAATTACTCATGTACCAACACACGTGCTCAATGTTTTCTGGAATTCATTAATTCCAATGCCCTGGACCAACTCATTCTTACCCTCACCAGGGGTAGAAATATTCTTGACCTGGTCATTACTAACATGGGCGACCATTACTCTACACCAGTAATCAACTCTTTCCTGGTCAGATCTGACTGCAAGCTAATCACCATGAATATCCACATCCCACCCTCATCCCCCCCAAAGGAAACCACTGTAAAAAACTTCTCCAAAGCCAATTTTGGGCTTCTAAAAACAGAGGTGGCTAACTGCACAACACCAATGCAAATGGAAAATAGGTGCATGACTGCTGAATCATACACCAATGCACTGTATGAGCACATACACAAGTGCATGGAATGGGCCATACCAAACAGAACCAAGACACTCTCCTCAAAAATAAAGGAAGCCAATCTGGTGGTCCCCAACCATAAACAAACTCTAAAACAGAAGGAAAAAACTTGCAGAAAAGGGTGAATTCTCAAGACTGGAAAAACTCCCTGGTTAGCTTCAGCAAAAAAATGAGATCTGTCATCAAATCCACTAAAGCTAACTACAAAAACAAAACAAAATTGCTGCAGATTCTAAAGACAACCAGAAGGCATTCTATAGTTATGTCAAGAATCTACAGGGCAATACTCAGATCTGCTCTGAGTTACAGCACAATGGCAATACATATACAGAACCAACATATTGGCCGACAGGTTCAATATGAACTTTACCCCCCTTTCACCCCTAAAGGGCCTATTACAATACCTGAGGAATGCCAAGTCCCTATTATCACAGCTACACAGGTAAAAAACACACTGTCCAAAGCCAAGAATACAGCTTCTATGGGACCTGATAATATCCCTGGCTGTGTTCTACATGAATTACAAAGTGAACTGGCACCACACCTGAGTACCCTGTTTAATCACAGCCTCATTTCAGGCTTTGTTCGTACCGAATGGTGCACTGCTATGGTCATCCCACTCCACAAAGGGGAGCGACTATAGACCCTGGGAAATACTGCCCCATTAGTCTGATGAGTCTGATATGTAAGGCTGTGGAGCACTTCATCATGGACCTTATAAATAAGGACATAGGGAATCTCCAAACTTGGACCCCACTCAGTTTGGGTTTGTGAAAGGTAGATCATGCCTGCTCAACCTGATAGACTTCTTCAAGTCTGTCACCAGAGCTGAGGATGAGGGCATGGTAGATCACACAGCCTACCTAGATCTTACAAGGCCTTCGACACCATCCCTCACTCAGGAATTATAGATAGATTCACTAAACTAAGCATAAACCCCTATGTCATAACATGGGTTGCCAACTGGCTCACTGATAGAACCCACAATGTGAAAGTAGCAGACTCCAAATTTGACTACCAACCAATTACAAATGGTGTCCCACAGGGATTGGTCCTTGGTCCTCTCCTGTTTGGCATCTACTTCTCTGAAGTTCAAGCCATCACAAAGGTACTCTAGCTGACCAAGTTCACAGATGATTGTAAACTGGGAGCCATTATTGATTCTCCAACTGATGTAGACATTCTACAAAAAGGCCACATTGACACCAATGACTGGTGCCAGAACCATGGCCTTAAGTCCTTCTATGTGGCACATCTCATTACAAAAGGTTTCTCATCCAGGAATAAAGAGGTCATAATCCCTCTCTACTCATCCCTCATTAGACCTGTTATAGAATACAATGCCCCATTTGGTATGTAACTCACTAGACACATACAACTGGAAAGGCCACAAAAATACCTCACTAAGAGGATCTTAGGCCTTAGACACATGCCCTATATAGACAGACTCAAAAAACTCCAGCTATACTCTGTCTCTTATTGCCTACATAGAGGCGATCTCTGCTTGACCTACAAACCCATGTCTGACCCAGAGCTGCTAGATATGCTACACCTAAAGAAATCCCAATCCCTCTGTGCCACATGCACAATAAAGAGAACATTCTGGAGGGACAGGTTCCTAACCCAGAGACTTCCCATACTCTGGAACAAACTTCCCATTCACATCAAACAGAGCACTTCACTGGCCCTCTTTAAGAGAAATCTTGACGAGTGGATGAGCAATAGGAAGTTCACCCCAGGGATTACTTCAGTGGCCTTGCTTGACAGTGGTACTGGGAACTAACTTTGGGTGGCATGATGCCAGGGATTCTTCTTGGTCTAGGCTTATATAGGTTCCAGGGCCATTAGCCTAGTACACACCTATGAACCTATGAGAGTTCCTTCTTAGCAACCACTACAACAGCCATGGCATCTACCAAAGGGCCCTTACTCCAGTGCTGCTTGTCCCTGGGGGCTGACAAGATCCGGTATGGTTTCTGCGGGATAGACTCCACAGAGTCAGGCTCCTTCCATACTCTTTGTGTTATGACATTTAGTAGGGAATCTGAAGGATGGACCACCCAATAGGTAAACGAGGCAGTGCCAAGGGCCTTAAAAAAATACAGATCCCTCTGGAGAAGGGGTATCTGAGGACCAACCTCCCTTCTGTTTCATCAGTTTGAGAAAGTTGTCAAAACTGACATTATCAACAGACGATTGTGGGGACCTTTCTCCATCATCACAGTCTATGTTTTCCGTGACCAGTTCAGGAGAAGAATTGTTGTAGTTCTGCATGTCCTTTTCTGACCTATGGTTGGGTAACATTGACCACAGGATTGAAATTGGACTTTTTGGGTTGGCATAATAGTTAAGGTGTTTACTTCACAAGAATGAGGTGCAGGGTTTGATTCTCACTAAAGGAAATAACTAAGCTTAAAATGGCCCACAGAGGCAGCTGCCTTATTTCTGGGAGGGTGGCCTAATGGTTAAGGTGTTTGCCTTACAAACATAAGGTACAGGGTTTGGGTCTCACAAGAGATAATTGGCTAGGTTTAAAATGGCTCACAAGGGCAGTTAGCCTAGTACTAATCTATGAACCTATAAACCTATGAACTCAGGATGAGTATGCCTCTTGAAGTTCTTGACACTGACTGTCCCAGTCAACCTGGATGAGGGGAGAGGGGCACAAACAAAGTCAGAGGTTGGTATGGGTCCAGTCTAGATGGAGTGAGCCTCTCTCTAGCTGAGAGAGACCATTCTACCATCTTGAACACAGAACTCAAAATGGGACCTGAAAGTCTCTTGCATAAGGGAGTTGAGAATGTCCTGCTGGCACCAGCCTGTCCAGAGTCTGAGACCAACGACAGAGCTAATCTGTCAAAGGCCAAGGCACCTAGGGGAAGGGATGGATCCGGAGGTCTAGAGGTCAACCTCTCCTTCAGGACCCCAAACCTAATGCTTCTGCTCCATGTTTCATCTCAAGTCTGAAGCTGAGAGAGATAAGGGTACAGAGGGAGTCCACACCACTAGGAGATTTAGATCCTAGGAACCAGTCCAGGGGCAACTGAATCCATAGGCTGTCAACTCAACATAGCTGTCGACAGCAGAATCGAAGATGGGGGGGGTAGTAGGAAATATTCTCAGATCATACTTGGAAGACAGACCCAGGATGATCCCCAACTGTATATGCTATCTCAGGAAACCCCCTCATCATCTTGTTGATGTCTGCTTCCGAGAGACTTCTGGTTGAAAAGGCTGACCTCAAGAAGACTATAGAAGAAGGTCTGGAATGTATAGATTCCCTTAAAATTGGCAAACGAAGCTAGGGCTGATCTGCTCTGGAGAAAATCTGAACTGGAGGTATCCAGAACCAAGGAACTGTTATTATCTGAGACATCTCTAGTGGTGAAATGCTCGACAATCAGATCTGAGGAGGTGTCGGATTTAATGACTTACATAATTTGGCTGTCGGACCCAACAAGGCTGGCAAATCCATAAGTCACTTTCTTCTAGATAATTTTATCTTTTCTGGAGCCTGATTCAGCTCTTTTTCTTTCTCTCCCTCATCTTCTCTATTTTTTTCAAAGACTTAGCAGGAGAAAGGCTGACCTTAGCCGACTGCGTGGGTAAAAGTAATTTCAGAATTAGCTTGTTGTGATGACTTTGGACTGCCTTTGATCCGAAGGATTTGCAAATATCTCACTCTAAGTCCAAATGGGATACGCCCAGGCAATTAACACATAATTCTCTTGGGGATCTTTGGAGGAATGTTGTGTCAGCATTGGGCATATTTCTTAAATCTTTTTTCTGACATTGTAAAAAGTAAGATAAATCACTTTACAAAGAGCAAGAACAACTATTACAGCAGCTAGTACAAACACTGTATATAAATATACATTTAAATATATTGAGAAAGTATGAAGAAGGAAATTAAACTGCAAAAGTGGTAAAAAGCGAAGTGTAATGAGGTCCTGCTGACCAAATGCTAACTAGAAACTGTTGTATTATCTATAATGTCCAACTATAGGATAGGGGGAATAGAAAGGTAGAATAAAATTCTATTTATCGTTGAAGTTTTGAAATAGGAGAACAGACTCCTGAGATTCACTTGCATCCTTAATTGCGGCAAACAAGATCTGAAGCTAGAAGGAGGACAGCAGGGCACTATTGGTAAGGGATGGAGTCAGAGTCCTGGTTCTAAGCATATGGAAGTGCCGAGACTGGATCCAAGATTGGATCTGAGAACCATCTGTTGAACATGATGAAACTGGACAACATCGGATCTTGTATGTGTCCCATCACATTCCTCAAAATAATTAGAATCTTTAACCTCATCAGGAAAAGAGCAATTTTTTATTTTATGAGAAACTAACTAATAATAAGGGTCAATAGAATGCACAAGATCCCAATCCAAGCCTAATAAATTACTCCTGTTTAGAGGAAATGGCACAAGAGAAGCTAAATGTTTAGTTTTCTGTTTCATTTTGACAGGGCAGTTTGGGGTACAGAGATTTATTATTGGCAGCAACAGTTTCCCTAGGAGTTGAGCACAGTGTTCTGGATAAATAGGAGCACATTCCATGTCTCTTCTACTAAATCCAAAAAATACGCTGAAAACCACCAGAACACCAAAACGAGTCAGCAAAGCGAAATGTGTAGGCACAACTCCTTAGTTTCCAACGTTTATTAAGAAATTAAAATAAAAATAAAAATAAGTATAAAGACATGAACGCCTTTTGACCAGATTGTACACAAGAAAAAACAGCGTTTTTTGCTATGTTTTTAGCTGTGGAGAAAAATGGAGGGAAGTATATTGGTTAAATGGTTAATTAATTGATCAATTGAATAATACTGATGTATATAAAAATGGAGGGTTGAATTATACTAGTCATCTGATGAAGTCGCTTAACCTGATGAAAACGCTGTTTTTTCTTGTGTACAATCTGGTCAAATGGCATTCATGTCTTTATACTTATTTTTATTTTTATTTTAATTTCTTAATAAACGTTGGAAACTAAGGAGTTGTGCCTACACATTTCGCTTTGCTGTCTCTTCTATTAAAACCAACAAGAGTGTCTCTCCCTTGCCCACTGAGGGAACCCAAACAGCTGTAGAGGATGTGGCTAAACCCTAGTCCATAATGGCTGTATGGACAACATCACAGGGATCTGGGGAAAATGTTAAGTGGTCTGAGGTACCAGCTTTGGCCAAAGCAATGTTATGCAAATTATTAGCCTGATGTGGTGGCAAAGGCTGCTTAGCTAACTTTTTCTTTGTGTGCTGGAAGAAGGTCCAACTGAAGAATTGGTAGTTTGTTCCGTGGTCAGGATGAAAATGGTGCTTCTTTCTCATGGAACCTAAGCACTACTAGGCAGTAAAATTAGAGAATGAGCTAAAGTAACTTTTTCCCATTATAAGCACAGTAAAAAGCACTTTTAAAGAACCTTTTATACATTTTCCATGATCCAAAAAGTAAAATAAACACATTTTCGTCATATAAAAAAAGTATTTTTAAACACTTTTAAAACCTTTTAAAGTGTCAAGTAAAAAAGTGTTCCCATTTACAAATACACATACATTTTGAGACAGTAAGGAAAAAATACATTTCCCTAGCTTATAAGTTCTTTCTTTAACAGGAAAGCCACTTAAAAAAACAAAAAAGTAAAATGTTAAAGACTTTTCATCAAAGGAAATTTATCTGCCCACCAACTGAACAGTGTTAATTGTCTGTCAGTTCTCGAAAGCCTCCAGAGGATCACTCTTTTCAGCGGTAGATAAGTTCTGAGGGGCTTGGCTCCCAAACCAGTCTGAGATGTCTAATGATTTGGGCACATGTAAGGTGGCCTGAAGCTTTGGAAGCTGGCCAGCTGTTATATCCTATGCAGGATATAACCCATATAGCTCAGGCTACTGCAGGTACTGCAGCAGTGTAATCACTATGATGAAAATGAAGCAAATCATGGACTTTTTTCACTAACAGCAAAGCTCAAGTTAAAAAAAAGAAGTTATGTTCTTAATATAACGTTCCAACTGTGTTGTTGATTTTCATTCATTCTTGAACTGTTGGGTCTTGGAACCGGCTCAGCCGTTTTATCAAGCTCGTGCCAGCCAGAAACTCTCAAGCAAAGGCTATCCATAGTGCCTCTCTTCCCTTCCCTTCAGATCGAGTTTTGCCCATAGAATATGGAGAAAAAGTGACAGCTTAGTCTGAGCAACTACCCTATCATGACCCCAGGACTATTTTTGAACTTCCAGGAGTCTTTGGAGGGGGATAGGAGGGTGGGATGTCAAGAATGAATGAAGATCGAAAACACAGATGGAACGTTATGGTTAGAACATAACTTTTTTATCTGATGTTGTCAATTTTCATTCACTCTTGAACTGTTGGGACAGAGTCCCTAGCTACTTTAAACATTGGGATGCCCTAGGGAAAGATGTTCCTGAGCACCATAGAGCCAAAGGATGCTCTCCCCCTGGAGCCTGTATCCAATTTGTAATGAGTGATAAAGGTATGGTGGGTAGCCCAAGTTGTGGCTGTGCATATGTCATCCATAGAAGCTCTGGAATGAAAGGCTACTGAAGTGGAAATAGATCTAGTAGAATGTGCCTTAATATTTGTTGGTAAGTCCAGCATTTTTTGAGTATAAACAAAAGTGATGCAATCTCTAGACCATTTTGATAGAATAACTTTTGAAACTGGTTTGCCAAGTCTAGTACATGAAAAGGATAAAAACAGTTGGTCTGATTTTCTAAATGATTTAGTTCTTTCCAGATAATATAATTGTCTATGTTCGACAAATGCAAGCAATATTCACCCTTGTTTGAAAAGTTTGGGAAGAAAACCAGCAGGTCTATAGAATTATTGATATTAGAGTCTGATACTAATTTAGGCAGAAACGAGGGATTAGTTCTAAGTGATAATCTCTCTTTGTGAAAAATGATATATGAATGTCTCACACACAAGGCCTGGAATTCTGATGTTCTCCTGGCCGACTTGATGGCTATCAGGAATAAAGTTTTCCAAGATAAATATTTAATATCATACGTGGCTGCTGGTTCAAAGGGCTGATGGACCAAACTTTGTAAGACTAGCATTAAATTCCAAGGCTCAATGGGCTCTTTAAAAGGTGGTTTCAAATGCAAAATGCCCTTTGGAAAGGTTTTGCAAAGGCAATAAGACATCAAAGAAAGTTGGTTGAAACCATTATGAAAATTTGAAATAGCAGCTAAATGAACTCTAATAGTAGAGGCAGAGGCTCCCGAGTGGAACAAGGTCAATAAATATTCTAATACCTTGTCAAATGAAGCTGAAAAGGGCTCAATTTGTTTTTCCCCCCGAGACCAAAACACAAATCTGTTCCATTTACTAAGGTAAAGTTTCCTGGTGGATGGTTTATAAGAAGCTAGAAGTATCTTTTGTACTGGGGAAGATAGGTTATTCTGCCTGGCAATTACTGGAAGTGGATGGACCAAGCTATCAGCCTGAGGCTTTTTAGTTTGGGATGAACTAGTCCTTGTGGGTGAGACAACAGATCTGGAGTTGGATCCAGAGTCCACAGACGGTGAACCAGATGAGGCCAGAGAAAGGGAAACCAGAGTTGACGGGGCCAATAAGGTGCAATGAGAATCACTTTGCTTCTCAACCACTGGGCTTTCTTCAAAAATTGGGGAATTAGGGGAATTGGTGTGAAGGTGTAAAGTAGTCCTTGGGGCCAATCGTGCAGGACAGCATCTCTCAGGGACTAGGGCGTAGTAGCTGCTGCACTTTTGGTTTGTGGGAGTGGCAAACAGATCACAGCAAGGCTGACCTCATCAACAAAAAATCTTCACCGTCACAATGGGATTGAGAGACCTTGTGTGACAGGAGAATGCATCTGCTCAGTTTGTCTGCAATCATGTTGGAATTCCCCGAGATGTGCATTGCTATCAGAAAGTGCTTGGTGGCAATCGCCCATTGCCAAACTCTCAGGGGCTTCTTGACATAAACGGTAGGATCTGGTCCCCCCTGTTTGTTGATGTACCAGACCACTGACATGTTGTTTGACTGAATAGCAATTATCTGTGAAGGAACAGTGGATTGAAAAGCTTGCAATGCTAGGAGCACTGCCCTCAGTTCTAGGACACTGATATGCAAACTGGCCTCTAGAGGGGACCGAGTGCCTTGGACTGTCTTTCCCTGAAAATGCCCCACCCCCCCCACCCCATCAGGGAAGCATCCATGGTCAGTATAGCCTTGGGCTGAGAGGGTGAGAAGGAGCGGCTCCACAATTTTTCTTCTTGTTTCATCCACCAAAGTAAATCCTGCTTGCAATGGTTGGTTATGCAGATTGGGTGTGACATTGGTTGCATTAGCAGAGACCACTGAGACATGAGGGGCCACTGAATCAGCCTCATATGGTATCATCCTAGAGGAACTAGGGTGATTGTTGCTGCCATGGACCCAAGGAGTTGTAAAACCAGATGAGCCACAACTTTTTCTTGAGAGAGTATCACTTGGAGCTGCAACTTCAGCTTTATCAGTCTATGAAGAGGGAGAGTGACCATGCAAGAGCTTGTGTTTAATGTTGCTCCAATTAATTCTATATCCTGTATGGGGGATAGTTTGGACTTTTATCTGTTTACTGAGATGCCTAGGAACTCTGTAAGCCTCAGAATGGAGTCCAAGGCGAAAAGCAGTAGATGCCTGGAGGGGGTGGTGAGGAGCCAGTTGTCTAAATATGGAAACATCCAGAATCCTTGTAGCCTTAAGTGAACTGCTATCACTGCTATGAATTTGGTGAACACCCTGGGGGCTGTGGTGAGACCAAAGGGCAGTGCTCAAAATTGGTAATGACTGGCTCCTAGAGCAGAGGCAGAGATATCTTTTGGAGCTCTTGTCCATTTTTATGTGGTAATACGCATCCTGAAGATCTATACAGCACATCTAATCATCTTTCTCTAGAAAAGGAAGGATAGACTGAACCATGACCATCTGGAATTTTGTCTGTTGAAAAAACTTGCTCAGTACACCGAGGTCTAAGATTGGCCTCCAGTCCCTTGTCTTTTCTGGCACTAAAAAGAATCTTGAGTAAAATCCAGATCATATTTGGTCTGGTGAAACTGTTTGGATGACTATTTTTTGAAGCAGCTTTTGGATTTCTAGTGCTGCTATATCCCTCTGACTGGGTCGAACAGCAGGGATTTGCAGTGGTGGTCTGGGATAAAGGTTGAAGGGGATACGGTAACCTCTCGTAATTATTGTCTGCACCCAGAAATCTAATGTTACTGTGTTCCAGGATAGATGGTGCAGAGAAAATCTTCCCCCAACTGTCTCCAGAGGTAGGCAATCATGTCGCTGCTCAGGACCGCTGGTAGGGTTATCCAGAGAAAGAATCTCTGGAACCCTGGTTACATGGACCCCCTCTGCCACTGGAGTGGCATCTTCCCAAGGAGTTCCCCCCTCTGCCCCAGGGAGAATACTCACCACGTGTGTCCTGAAAAGGCCCTTGGGACTTCTTGTATCACATCTTTCCACTTCTCTGATTCCTGGAGTAAGGTTGTTGAGGAGTGTAAAAACATACACCCACAGCAGAAAGGGTCTTTCCATCCTTCTCACACCTGACTAATGTGTCTCTGACTTTTGGGCCAAACAATGAGGTAGCATTTACCAGACCATTGATAAAGGAAGACTTGAAAGGGTCCGCAAAGTCACATAAGCGCATCCAGGCATGATGTCTAATGGCAATGCCTGTACCCGCTGCCCTGGCTGTCTTTTCAGCTGTGTACACAATAAGCTGCATGGATGAATTGGGTATCAATTCAAGGGTCACAAGCTGGGAGGCAACCTTATCATGTACCTCGTTAGACACCGCTCCTGCCAAGGTCCCTGAAAGCTACATTATCAAGTCCCTTTGAAGTTGTGTGAAATGTGCCAAAAATTCAACGACCGAATGGCAAAGGTTATTGAAGCATACACCCACTTCCAGAATCTGTCCATCATCTGAGACTCTCAGTTTGGAGGATGGACAGCAGGACTCTCCTCGGTGAGTTTTTTTTTTGTGGCAGCCGCCACCACCATAGCATCTACCACTATACCTTTGGACCAGTGGGGTTGATCTTCGAGTGGAGAGAGAATTTTGTCCAATCTCCATGGGATTGGATCTATAGTGTCAGCAGCCTTTCACATGCTGCACAATGAGCTTAACCAAATCTTCGGCAGGTGGGGTCACCAAAGAAGTAGAGGGTTGGGCATGAAAAGCCTGCAAGAAAACAGATTCCTAGGAGGAAGGGTTTGTGGACTTCCAATCACCGCTCTGTTTTAAGATTTCCATGATGTCTCCAAAGGAGACATGTTCACGGGGGAACAGTGGGTACCCTTCCCCTTCATCGGGATGTTGGCATAATGGTTAAGGTGTTTACCTTACAAACACAAGGTGCAGGGTTTGACTCTCACATGGGGTAACTGGCTAGGCTGAAAATGGCACAAAAGGGAAATTAGCCTAGTACTAATCTATGAATCTATGAATCGTAATCTGTATCCTCAGTGACAGATTCTTCCAGAGAATCTAGGTGCTTCCTCTTGCACAACCTTTTATGGGGTGGCTTCTCAGGGGGAGGTCTGAGGAGGACTCTGAAGAGAGGGAACCCTGCAGCAGGGTGTCTTGCTGCTCTTGTGCCCACTGCCCTGATGTAGCAGATTGTGGCAACTGCGAAACAGAGGATACAGAGATGTGACACTCTGATGGGGATGGTGCCAACTGTGGGCCTGCTGAGGTGAGAGCTCTTGCCATAATCTGGAAGGCAGGCCCTCCTGAAGAGGGATGGGAGCCCGGAACCAAGAAAGACAACCTTGGAACTGGGGTCACACCCCCACCAATGAGCCCGCCGCTAGAGAAGGAGCAGTGAAATGTGAAATGTGCCAAAAAGTACTAGGTACTGTCAGATCACCAGAAACCGTAGATGGTGCCATGGAAAAAAATTGCAGACAAACTAGGGATACTGGATCCAGCAGCTAAGTCACAGTCCCGTGGGTGGGTCAGCTCCGACAGAGCTGCCGACCACAGAGTCGGTTCTGGAACCAAGGTGAGCTCCACCATCGGTACCGAAGTAGTTGGCACTGGAAAAGTCAAAGTCGAGGGCTCCAAGACCTGTGGAGAGGTTGAAGAAGGAAGATAAGTAGGAGTCCTTGGAAAACAGGCCCGATCCAGATGGGAGAGAGGCCCTAGATGGGGCAGGAAGACCTCTGGCCACCAAGAGCTGATCCATTAATCTGACTACATCAAGCTCTGAAAGGCTCCTGGTGGAACAGATGGACATCCCAGAGGGTGATTCTGGGCATTCAACAAAGGGACTCAATAGATGACCAAGGAAGGGTTCAATAGATGGGAAATACCTAGTCCTGGATAAGGATTCGGCCTTCACCACCATGGTCGGCTACCAATGATTTGTTTTGGAGGGGGGCAGTGACCAGTTTAATTGGGGAAACTATTGTTGGTGCCGGGAGGGTCATAGATGGAGGGGTCGGTACAGAGATGGCTTTTCTAGGTTCAGTAGTTGTCGACACCATGGGCGAAGCTGGAGGCTTCGGTGCCCAGACAGTAGCAGGTGTCAACTTTTTAATTTTAGGCCCTGGCTCTGAGGTATGGTAAGAGGCCTGGTTCTTGGAAGATTTAGAGTCTTGGGATTTAGGAGATGCTGGAACAGAGTGGCTCCAAATTTTTGATTCCTTTTTGGGAGACTTTGATGTCTCCAACTCAGACAAACCCTCACTGAAAGGACATTTTAACAGTCCTTTGAGAATTAATTTGTTGCACCTTACTGCAAGGGTTCAAGCACTGAAACCCTTGCAGAGTTCACAAGGCAGTTGGACCTCTAAATGGGGCACCCCTAAACAATACACACAAGAAAGATTCCCATCCGAGTTTGGTATCTTTCTGCCATATCCGTCACAATGTTTGAAACCAGTGGTCCCTTTATGCTTCTCAGCCATTTTCTAAATTTTTAAATGAGAAGGCACTCCCACAAAAAAAAGAAGTTATGTTCTTACCATAACATTCCATCTGTGTTATTGATCTTCATTCATTCATTACTGATGGGGTGGCAGTTCCATCTTCGGAACCGAGTCGGCCTTTATAACAAGCTTGCGTCAGCCAAAAAACTCTTGAGCTAAGATTGCCCACTGTGCCCTTCTTCCTGTTACCTCAGACTGAGTTTGCCCATAAGAATGAAAGTGGAGGCTTTTTCTGAGGAACTTCCCTACAAACAGGATTTGGGCCAAATCCAAACCTCCAGATTTATGAATGGGGAAGGAGAGTGGGATGTAATGAATGAATGAAGATGAACAACACAGATGGAACGTTATGGTAAGAACATAATGCATCTATATTACAACATCGAAGCTTTAGTTAATCGAATAACTAAAGCTCGATCTTGTAATATCGACAGCTAAAATTGTTGAATGGCCGATTCAACCAAGGGAAACACTTCCCTTGGCCGAATAAAAAAAAAAAACTTTACATCTGAAATCAAGTGGGGGGCTTCACCCCCCACACCCCCTGATGTGGGGGGCTGTGCAGCCCACACACCCCCTACCTAAATATACCAACTCTGAGATCACTCCAAATTGGAGAAACTGGCATACTCCACATAACGGCCAAGGGAAGTGTTTCCCTGGGTTAAATCGGCCATTCGACAATTTACATTTTTGATATTACAAGTTCGAGCTTTACTTATTCGATTTAGTATAGCTTCGATCTTATAATATAGACCCAACATAACTTCTTTATCTGATGTTGTTAATCTTCATTCATTCATTACTGATGGGACAGAGTCCCTAGCTACTTTATGTCCTGGGTGGCCCTATGGAAGGATGTTCCAGAGCACCATTGAACTAAAGGATGCTCTCCCCCTGGAGACCAAGTCCAATTTGTAGTGAGTGATAAAGGTATGAAGAGAAGCCCATGTAACTGCTGCACAGATGTCATCTATGGAGGCCCGAGAATGAAAGGCAACAGATGTCTCCACTGATATGGTTGAATGTGCCTTGACCTTAGTTGGTAGAGGAATTTTGTTTTGTTGATATGCAAAGCATATACAATTCCTCAACCATTTAGAAAAAGTCACCTTAGAAACTGATTTTCCCAAATTTGGTCCTGAGTAGGATACACATAACTGGTCAGATTTTTGTAGTGATTTAGTTCTGTCTAAGTAGAATTGTAATTGTCTATGTACATCCAATAAATGCAGGCAGTATTCTCCTTTATTAGAAAAATTGGGAAAGAAGACCAGCAGGTCGATTGTTTGATTAATGGTAAATTCTGAAATAACTTTGGGCAAAAAGGAGGGATTAGTCCACAGTGATACTTTGTCCTTATGAAAGACCATGTAGGGATGTTTTATTCATAAGGCTTGTAGTTCAGATATTTGTCTTGCTTAGGTAATAGCCACCAAGCATAGGGATTTCCAGGATAAACATTTTATGTCGCAAGTGGCAGCGGGTTCAAAAGAGGATTGAGTCAGTAACTGCAGAACTAATGTCAAACTCCAAGGTTCAGTTGGTTCTTTGAAGGGTGGTCTAATGTGTGAGATACCTTTCAAAAGGTTTTACAGAGACGGTGAGAAATCAAGGACAAATGTTGGAAGCCATTGTGCAAATTTAAAATAGCAGCCAGGTGTACCCAAATAGTGGAGGCTGCCGTTCCTGAATGGAAATAGTCCAGTACAGCACTAACGGGCTGATCAGGGGTCTAGTCCTTTCTGTAGATAACCAAGTGGCAAATCTCTTCCACGTGTTGAGATAAATATTCCTGGTGGATGGTTTGTGTGAAGCCAGAAGAATGTTACATACAGGGGAGGATATATCTTTTTGCCTGGCGATTACTGTAAGTGGAGAAACCAGGCTGTCAGTTTGAGGCTGGATACGTTTGAATGCATCAACCCCTGTGGGTGCAACAGTAATTCTGAAGTTGGATCCAGAGTCCATGGTTGGTGTACTAGGTGAGGTCAAAGAAAGGGAAACCAAACTTGTCTGGGCCAATAGGGTGCAATGAGGATTACTCTGCTTCTCAACCGAAGGGCCTTCTTTAGAAAATGTAGGATCGGGGAAAGGGGAGGGATAGCTTAAAGAAGTCCCATGGGCCAATCGTGTATTAGAGCATCCCTTGGGGACTCCCCATGTGAGGAAATTAGGGCAAAGTAGCTGCATTTGTGGTTTGCTGCTGAGGCAAATAGGCCACAGTAAGGCTGACCCCAGTGGCTGAAGATCTTTGCCGCTATGGTTGGACTGAGGACCACTTGTGACGCAGGGGAATGCATCTGCTCAGTTTGTCTGCAATCACATTGGAATCCCCAGGAATGTGCATTGCTATTGGAAAGTGGTTGGAAGCTATCGCTCACTGCCAAATTCTCATGGCCTCTCGATACAATGGGTAGGACTTGTTTTCCCCTTGGTTGTTGATATACAAGACCACTGATATGTTGCTGGACTGGACAGCAATTGTCCCTGATGGGAGGACAGATTGGAATGCTTGCAATGATAGAAGCACTGCCCTCAATTCTAGAACACTGATATGCAGATGGGCCTCCACTGGTGACCAAGTGCCTTGGACTGTCTTTCCCTGGAAGTGCCTTCCCACCCCATCAGGGAAGTGTCCATGGTCACTATGGCCTTGGGCTGAGAGGGGAAGAAAAGGCGACTCCATAGGACTTTTTCTGGCTTTATCCACCAAAGCAAATCTCGTTTGTTCGTTATGCAGATCTGGAAGGACAATGAATGAGTCAGAGGAGACCACTGTGTTAGTAAAAGCCACTGCAGTAATCTCGCATGTAGTCTCCCCAGTGGAACTATTGCTATCGATGCTGCCATTGATCCAAGTAGTTGGAGGACTGCCCGAGCTGAAACTTTGTTTTGAGAGAGTATCACCCGGAGTTGAGATGTCAGTCTTTCCAATCTGTGAAGGGGGAGGGAGACTAGGCAAGATTGAGTATCGAAAGTTCCCCCTATGAATTCCAGAGTCTGAGAAGGAATTAACTTGCATTTCTCCTCATTTATTGAGATTGAGATCCCTAAGGATTTTGCTAGCTTTAGGGTGTAAGGTAAGGCTGCAACCAGTACACGCTTGGTGGGGGCGGTAAGGAGCCAATCATTTAGATACGGAAACACCCGGAATCATTGCAGTCTCAAGTGAGCTGTTACCACTGCCATGCATTTGGTGAACACTCTGGAGGGCCATAGAGAGACCAAAGGGCAGTGATTGGTTCCCAGCCAGAAGTGGAGGAATCTTCCAGAGCATTTGTCCATTTTTATGTGGTAATACCCATCCTGAAGATCTATTGAGCACATCCAATCATCTTTCTCTAGGAAGGGTAGGACAGACTGAACCGTGACCATCCAGAATTTTGTTTGTTTGACACATTTGTTTAGGATGCTGAGGTCCAAGATTGGCCTCCAATCCCCTGTCTTTTTTGGCACTAAAAAGAACCATGAGTAAAACTGGGATCTTATTTGGTCTGTTGGGACTGCTTGGATGACTCTTTTTAGGAGCTTTTGTATTTCTTTAGCTGCTGCTTCATTTTGACTAGGTGGAACAATGGGAATGTGCCTTAGCGGCCTTGGGTATGCGGCCTTGGATAAGTATTGAAGGGTATGTGATAACCTCTGGCAATTATCGTCTGCACCCAAGAATCTGTGGTTATCGTTTGCCAGGCAATGTTATGCAGAGAAAAACATCCCCTGACTGCTTCCACAGGTAAGCAATCGGGCCACTCTTCAGGACCGCTAATAAGGCTGTCCAAAGAAAGAATCTCTGGATCCCTGATTACCTGGACTCCCTCAACCTTTGTAGGGGCCTCTGCCAGATGAGTTTCCCCCTCTGACCGGGGGGGGGGGGGGTAAACATGCCACATGTGTCACAGAAAGGACTCTGGGACTTCTTGTGGCACATCTTTCCACTCCTCTGATTCCTAGAGTAAGATTGTTGGGGGCAGAAAAACATACGCTTATGGTAGACAGGGTCTTGCCATCCTTTTCACACATGGCTTATGTGTCTATCACTTTTGGGCCAAAGACAGAAGAAGCTTCCATTGGAGCTTTGAGAAAGGAAGACATAAAAGGGTCTGCAAAATCACAAAGGTGCATCCAGGCATGACGTCTCATGACAATGCTTGTACCCGGTGCTCTAGCCACCCCTTCAGTAGTTTGAGAGATCAATCGCATGGACGAGTTAGATTTAGATTCCAGAGTTGCAAGCTGCAAGGCAACTTTTTCACTTACCTCATCAGAAACTGCTCCTGCTAAAGTTCCTGAGAGTTCCAAGATTATGTCTCTCTGGAGCCTGGTAAAGTGTGCCAATTATGTCTCTCTGGAGCCTGGTAAAGTGTGCCAATTAATTCAAGTACCAGATGGCAAAGGTTGATGAAGAAAACACTCACGTCCCTAACCTGTCCATCGCCCAAGACTCCCTGCTCGGGGGATGGACAGTATGGCTTTCCTTGGCAAGCTCTTTCTTAATGGCTGCAACCACCACCATAGCGTCTACTGGTAGGCCTTTGGACCAATGTAAACTATCTTCCAGAGGAGAAAGAATTTTGTCTGGTCTCCAGGGGATTGGTTCAACAGTGTCAGGACTCTTCCAGGTGTGCTGCATGATGAGCTGAACTAGTTTGTCTGCAGGCGGGGTCACCCATAGAGTAGAGGGTTGACCATGAAAAACCTGCAAGAATACAGACTACTCAGAGGAGGGGATGGTGGGCTTCCAGCCTCCCTGCTGTTTTAAAATTTCCGGTATGTCTCCAAAGGAGACATCCTCAGGGGATGATGTTGGGACCCTTCCCCTTCATTGTAGTCTGTATCTTCAGTAAGGGATTCCTCAGGGGAGTCCACATGCTTCCTCTTGCACAATCTGTTATGCGGTACCTCCTCAGTGGGGACATCTGAATACGACTCCAAAGAGAGGGTGCCCTGCGGTAGGGTATCTTGAAGCTCTTGTGCTCAACATCCCAGTGTGGTGGACTGTGTCAGCTGTGGTCCAGAAGGGAGATATATATGGTACTCCGATGCTGAGGGAACCAGCTGTGTGCCTGTGGAGGCAAGGCCCCTCTCCATCACCTGGAGAGATGGCCTGCCCAAAGAGGGATGGGCACCCGGAACCGAGAAGGAAAACCTCAGAAGCAGAGTCACACCCCGCTCTGATGTGATAACCCCTAGGGAAGGAGCCCCAAGCGGACTTGGTACCACCAAAACAACTGGAGCCATAGTGGATGGTGCCATAGAAAAAACAGGTGCAGTACTAGGGGTCACGGTGCCAACAGCCCAATCACGATCCCAAAAATTACTCAGCTTTGAGTGAGTCAATAGCCAAAGGGCAGGCTTCAGAGCCATGGTGAGATCTACCAGTGGAACCAAAGAAGCTGGTACCAGGATAGGCGTCGGTGTCAAGGGCTTCAATGCTTCCAAGGAGGTCGAAGGAGGAGTATATGTTGGAATCTGTGGATACAATCCCTCGGCTCTGGGTGGGAGGGAGGGAGGGTTTAGAAGGATTTGTGATTCCTCTGGCTGCCAGGAGCTGATCCACAAGTCTCACCACAATGAATTCCAAAAGGCTCCTAGAGGAGCGGATTGATATTCCCGATGGAGAGTCAGATCGCTCCAAGAAAGGGCTGCATTGTTGCCCAAAAAGGGCTCTTCCATTGGTAATATCAGGTCCGAGGGACTGGTTCACCTTTGGGCACTGTGGTCACAAGACCAGTAAGATGTATAAGGGGGAAGTGACCGCAGTTGGGAGTACTATTTTTGATGCTGAAAGGGGGATCAAAACTGTAGCAGAAAATAAAGACATGGATGGTTCAGTGGTCATGACCAGTACCATGGTTGGTACATGAGGCAATGTTGCTTAGGACGATACCGTACTGGGTAGTTGAGGTCCTGGAACCAAGGAAGGTACCATGGAAGGGGGTTGAGGCCCTGGTGTCGAGGTTATTGGTGCCAATTTTGGGACTTTTGCCTTTGGTTCCATAGATTTTGAGTCAGTACCATGAAGGGAAGAAGGAATGGAATGGATCCTTCGTTTATGTTCCTTTTTAGGAGGGATGAGCCCTCCAACCCAGAAATAGCTTCCGCAAAGGGAGTTTTTAGAAGAGCCTTAAGGATTAATTTATTTTTCCCCTCATTTAAAGTGCGGGATCTAAAGCCTTTAGATACCTAGCACGGCAGCTGAACAGATAAATGCGGAACACCCAGGCAGTAAACATAAGACAGATGTGTGCCCGAGTTTGGCATTTTTCTAATACATTGGTTGTGTTGTTTGAACCCTGTTGTTCCATTTTTATCAGACATAGTGGAACAAGATTCTCATAAAGCAGTATAACTCAAAACATTTGTGAACATACACTCAAACAATCAAGAAAAGGGAAATAGAAAATATCTATGAAATGTTTTTTTTTTTAAGACAGATAGATATATCCAATGGGTAAAGAAAGACAGAGGAAAGGGGAAAGGGAATACCAGCAATGGTACTGAGAATTACCTCCGAGGGTAAGAAAGATAGAGGAAAGGAAAGGCTTGTACCAGCGATGGTACGAAGAGTACCAAAACTGGTAAGAAAAAGGAAAGAGTCACTTAAACAGGTATAAAACTCTAGTGACTATTATGTAAATTGTTATAGTTTAACCATAAAAAAGTATCCCAGAGTGTGAGATACCACAGAAAATAATGGTGATGTATGACTGCTGAAGAAGATAAACCCAAACAAAGATCCATCAAGGAAGGTCCTCAATGTCAAATATGAAGGTTATGCACTTACCATCTGTGTTGTCTTATTTTTGTCTGGTTCAACCTTTAGGACTTTGGATCTGACTTTGATCTGGCCTCAGCAACTTCAAACTTTCAGATCCAGAAGTTTGACTCCTCCTCTACCCATAATTCCCTCTCAACTGTCAAATTACCTCAGAGAGAGTTTGCCCCATGTAAAAATATACCTAATAAGTTATAAAATTACAGATAGATAGAAAAAAAATTCAATAGGAAGGAAAGGATACGGATATCAGATGGATAGCATGCTAACTAACCTGTTAAGATCAGAGACAAGTAGATTCCTGTAGATGCTACCTATTCTCCGAGGAGATGAAGGTGATAAATTTGAAGGGGAATGGTGGGAGGGATGTTAAACCACACAAAAATAGGACAACATGGATCTATAGTTTGGTAAGTACATAACTTTTGTATCCAGTGTTGTCCATTTTCATCTGATTCAACCTTTGGAACATAACCCCTATCTACATGATTTCCTGGGTGGGCTGGAAGAATGTTCCTGACAGCAGAAGAGCCAAAGGAGGAACAAGCTCTGAATTGTATCCAGCTTATAGTGGGACACAAAGGTATTCACTGCTCTTGTGGAATGAGTTTTTTTTCTAGAGAGATTCAGACCCAACTTCTCATAACAAAGGATGTGCAGCCTGATAGCCATCGTGAAAGGGTGATCTTGGAAACTCCTTTTCCCAGCTTAGATTTAGAGAATGCAATGGATAATTGGTCTGATTTCCAAAAGTTCTTAGTTCTATGTAAATAAAATCTAAGTTGTCTGTGAATGTCAAGTAAATGTAATGCATATGCTCCTTTGTTAAAAGTATTTTTGAAAGAATACTGGCAAACTGATGGTCTTATTTATGTTGGACTTGGATACCACCTTAAGGATGAAAGATAGATGGATTTGATTTTAGAAAAACTTTGTCCTTATGAAAAACACAAGTAAGGTGGTTTACATGAGATAGCTTCAAGTTCTGAAATCCTCTTAGCAGAAGTGATTGCCATCAAAAAGATTATTTTCCAAGATAAGAACTCAAGATTCACTGAACCTTCTGGTTCAAGGGGAGACTGTGTGATACCATGAAGCATCATCATGAAGTCCCACAAAGGGACAGGATCTTGAATTGGAGGGAAAAGAAGAAAAGCTCCTTTAAGGAAAGCCTTAGACACCTTTAACAAAGCTACAGGAGTCTCATTATGAACTACATGAAAATTGGAAATGGCTGCCAGTTGAACTTTGATTGTTGAAAAACTAGAACCTTTTTGGAATAGTTCAGACAGAATTCTAAAAGAGATGTAAGCGGGGCTGAGAAAGAGTCCAAACCATTCCCTATAGTCCAGTACGAAAATCTTTTCCATTTACTTTGTTATACAATTCTGGTGCTAGATTTTTGTGAAGCAGAAAGAATATCAACAAGATTTTCTCTAAACCTGGCATCTCTGACCACTGTTAGAACTGGAGTAACCACACTTAATTTCAGGTAGTCTAGGTCTGGGAGAGGATGCTTGGAAGGATGATAGATAGAGCCAGCCTGTGAGCCAGAGTCCAGGGGTGACTGAGCAGTGGAGACCAAAGATATGAAACTAAATCCGTCAAGGACAGTACAGGGCAATGAGGATCAACTTGACCTTGACTTTTCTGGCTTTCTGAGTTTTGCATTAAGAGAAAAAGGAGGGATTGCATAAAGGAAACCCAGGGGCCAATTATAAATCACACCATTATTGATAACTGTCCCTGTTGAGGGGATCATGGCAAAGTAACTGCTGCATTTGTTGTTCAGGTAGGAGGCAAACAGGTTGTAGCATGCTTGGCCCCAGCGACATGAGTGGCCCCAGCGACATGAGGTTTCATTCATTACTGTTGAGTTGAGGGACCGCTCATGAAACAACAGGCTGCTCATGCTCAATCTGTTGCCTAATATAGTGGAAGTCCCAGGGATATGCATCGCTATAGGAAGTGATAGGAAGACATCGCTCATTGCCAAATCCTCATGGCCTCTTGACACACTGGATAAAACCTGCCCCCCCCCATTTGTTGATGTACCAAACAACTGACATGTTGTCTGTTTGGACTGCAATGACACCCACTGGAAGAGAGTCTTGAAATGCCTGCAATGCCAAAAGGACTGCTTTCATTTCCAGATCATTGATGTGGAGATTGGTGTTTAAGGATGTCCATGTACCTTGAACCGTCTTCCCCTCATAATGCTCACCCACCCTATAAGGAAAGCATCCATGGTAACTACTGTCATAGGCGAGAGAGAGAAGAGAGAATGGATGACCTGTTGTCAGTGCTGATGACATGATCCACCATTCTATGCTGGTTCTACATACTGTGCTTAACCAAATTGGAGTGTAGAGGAGTGATAACATTGAGATAATTGGAGAGAGAGAGTCCATTGCAGAACTCTCATATAAAATGTTGACATAGGAACAAGAATGATGGCTGAGGCCATCAGACCTAAGAGTTTTAGAATTAAAGATGCTGGAGGGGACAGATTGGCTAATACTTGTAATGCCACTTGGCAGACTGAATGAACCTTGTGCAGTGGCAAGATGGCTATTTTGAGTTGTGGTGTTTAGGTGACAGCCGATAAATTCCAGATAGTGAGTTGGGAGCAATTTGGCCTTCTGTCTGTTCACCATAATCCCCAGCAGTGACGTAGTTGGAGTAAGAGGTACCTTGGTAGAATTATCAGATCCCTAGTTGAAGCAGTGAGGAGCCAGTCATCTAAGTATGGGAACACCTAAAACTCTTGCAGTCTGAGACAGGCTGTTGCTGCTGCCATGCATTTGGTAAACACACAGGAGAGGCTGTGGTAAGTCCAAGGGGAACAGCTCTGAATTGAAAATGATTGGCTCCCAGATGGAAACAGAGAAATCTCCTGAAGTGTCTGTGCGTCTTTATGTAATAACAGGCATCTTGGAGATCAATAGAGCACATCCCGTCATCCTTTTTGAGTAGAGGCAAAATGGACAGGACTGTGACCATCTAGAACTTTGTTTCATGTATTGGTTTAAATGGCTTAGGTCCAATATTGGCTTAAGGTCCCCTATCTTTTTTAGAACTAAAAAGAACCTGGAGTAGACACTAGATCCTATCTGATATGGAGGGACCTGCTGGATGACTCTTTTCCAACAGCTTGTTTACTTCTGCTGCTGCAGATTCCAACTGACTGGGTGGCACTAAAGGAATCCTTGAAAAATTGCTAGAAATGGTATTTAGTATCCTGTGGTTATTATCCTTACCAGCCAAGAATTTGAAGTGATGGCCCACCAGGTTTGAGGATGGAGGGATAGGGGCCCCACAATTGCCTCCAGAGTGTGGCAACTGGGCAACCCTTCAGGAGTGCTGGAAGGATTCTCAGAAAAAGGTCTGTGAAATCCTTGCTTTTGCAGACTGTTAATGCCTACTGGGCAACATCCATTGAAATTATTTCCTCCTCTGCTGTGCGGAGGTCATTCCAAAGAAATTTCCTGGGTAGGAACTTCTGATTTTCATAACCACATTTTCTTCCCTCCTCACTGATTCCAGGAGAAGGTTCTCCGAGGAGTGAAGAAATGGATTCCAAAGGCAGAAAGATCTTACCGTCTTGTTTGCTTCTTGTTAGTGTTTTCTTACCATTTGGGCCAGACAATGTAATACCATCAAACAGATCATTGATGACGGCTGTCTTAAATCTCTAGGCAAAAATCACACAATCACATCCAGGCAAGGGGGAGTGAGGCTATTACTACTATCTGTTGCTCTGGCTGTCCCATCAGCTGCATTGAAAGCAGATGCATGGAGAGATTCAAAATAGAAGAAAAGGTAGAAAGCTGGGATTCCACTATCTTCTGGATATCCCTCAGCAAATCACCTGAAAGAAAACTAGTGATCTCTTTGGAACCGAATAATATGGGCCATGTAGTTCAGCAACTCAGGGAAAAAGTCACTGAAGTGTATGTCCATTTTCCAAATCTGTCCATGGCCCTAGACTTCTTGTTAAGGGGAAGGACAGACAAACTCTCCCCTGTGAGTTACTTCTTTGTGGCTGCCGCTATGACCATGACCTCCACAGGAGAACCCTTACTCCAATGAAGTCTGTCTTTTGGCACTGCCAAAATTCTGTCAGATTTCTTGGATATTGGCTCTGCAGTATCAGGCTTGCTGAGACACTAGATTAATAAAGGCATCAGAGGAGGGACCACCAAGGATATAGAACAGTTAGCTACAAAAACCTCCAGGAATGCAAATTCTTCGAGGGAAGGTTTATCTGTGGACCAGCCACCTTCTGTTTGACCAATTCTAGAATATCTCCAAAGGAGACATATCCAAAGGGGGATCTTGGGGAACCTTCCTCTTTCTACAAATCCATGTCTTCTGTGACAGATTCTGGTGATGAATCCAAGTGCTTCCATCTGCATGTCTGCTTTTTGTGCCCCTGTCTTTGGGGAATATCTGGCAATGGGTCTGAATGAGACTCAGAACTCAGAGTACTCCCCCAAGACTTTTGGATACTGACTGTCACTGTCAATGAAAAGGAGTGGATTCCAGCATGGAATAAGTTTGAGGTCAGATTGTAACCAAAAAGGATGGAGGCACCTCTTCCCTGGAAAGTTTGAGGACCCAATGGCACAACTCAAAGACAGAGGAAGAGATAGGAGCTGAGGAAGTCTCTTTACAAGCTGGTACAGAAACAGTCCCCAATGCCCCAACTTTTTCTAACTCTAAGGCCAACATTGGAGCCAAGCTATTGACAGCCAGTTCTCTCAGAGGAAGGGATGGTTCCAGCAACTTCAGCATCAAACCCTATCATTGGACATCAGCTCTGAATCTTTGTCTCCGACATTTGTCTTGATCCAAGAGGCTTGGAGTTGAGAGATTGGGTCATAGTTGAAGCCAAAGTGGATTGCACTATCAGTGTCAACATAGGTGCTCCAGAGATTTTTGGATCAGGGGGCTTCAGTTTGGAAGGAAGGACCAGCAATAGAGTCGATCAGGGAAGGGACGATGGTGAAGTTCATGGCTCTGTCAGAGGGGATGGACTGTATCTGCATCAGGAGGAATTTCCACATCATCCTGTCATTGTCAGCTTCAGTGAGACTTCTCAAAGAACAGGCATACCTAGAAGAAGTAACTGACGAAGCCCTGGATCATTGTTGCAGAATGCGAGAATGGAGTTAAGGGTTGATCAAATCCGGAGTGAAAAGCATGGATGACGATGAACAGCATATCCAAGGCTTAGGATCTGAAGACTTTGCTATTTTCTGTTCTGGATCCACTGAGACTGTGAGATCCATGCCATTTTCTGGCTTTTTTCAATGATCATCTCAGGAAGTTTGTCTTTAGATAGCTCCTTCAACTTTGGGATCTTATTTATCTTTTTCTTTTTTCTTCTCTTTCTCCCTCGATGTCAAAACTGAGTGAGAAACTACAGAAGACCCTGAAGTAGATGGAAGAAGTACATTCAAAGTTAATCTCTTCTGCTCTAGACAGCTTTATAACCAAAAGAAGCACAGGCTTCGCATTCTGTATCCAGATACACTGCGCCCAAACAATATAGGCACAGGGAGTGGGGGGTCCTGTGGTGGGATTTTGTGGTCATACTTCCTACACTTCTTAAAACTTTTGTCCAACATTTTAAGGAAGTCCAGACATTCTACAAATCTTAATTAAATGACAATGCTTACTGTACGCACAAAAAGAAGGCATATCTGTAAATAACTATAACTACATAACTACCGTAACTATAACTACTAGTATAGAAAGATAATTACAATAAGTTGAAGAAAATTTATATATATATATATATATATATATATATATATATATATATATACATACATATATATATAAATATGTACGTATATATTGTATTGGGGAGAAGAAATAGAAAAAGTGATAAAGTGAAAAGTTATAATAAATGAATAAATCCCTACTGGAATTAGAAAGTGAAAATCACTTATCTTCCTAAAACAAACTCAGAGCTTCTGTGATTGTCCTGTTGAAGCAGTAAACAGGTTCTAGGGTAATTTGACAGTTGAGAGGGAATTATGGAGTAGTCAGAGCCCTGGGATCTGAAGGCCTGATGTTACATAGGCAGGATCCGAGTTGGATCTAAATCCCAAAGATTTCATCAAACGAAAATGGGCAACATCGGATCTAAAGTTTATTTTATGAGGAAGGTACAGAAGTACAAGGCAGGTCAGGGACTTGTTCATCTTTACAAATTATTTGAGTTTCAAACACATCTCTAGCTTTTCAATCCAGTATTTGATCATAGATCTGAAAATCTTATACAAAATCTAATGTATATCATAGCAACACCCAAGAATTAGCTAAAAAAAATGAGACTGGATTATATGAGACCATCTGTCCTGTCTTGAAAGCTTAGCTAACCATAACACTTATTTAGGACAATCGTGCACTTATTAATTAACTCTTCTAAGAAGGTTAAGGACAAGTAAGTAATTTCAGAAACGCTGATCTGGCACAGATAGGAGAGGAAACATATATAATGTATCTTACAAATTATAATAAGTTTAAAGCACAGCTTTCATATTGTATTGTTAATTGAGAGGATATATTTCACAGAGCGAATGGCAATGTGCACAATGCAGAGTACAGAGGCGTAAACACAAATTTTGCCAAGATGATGTGACAGATAACAAGTACTGGACTAATCTGAGCCTAGTAATGCAGAACTGAAATACTGTTCACTGAAGAAGTGATTTTAATGCAGCCACAACTGTCATAACACATTTACTAACCACAAATGTCATAACACATTTACTAACCATTGCTGTTCTGCCATGTTCCAGACACTGCTGAAGATCTGTTCTATCAGTTTTTCTAACTTTCAGTGGTCTAGAAAAGAAAGTTAATGATCCATTGTTAAAAAGCAGAAATATCTAAGGCTGAACAAAGAAATAAAATTACTTCATGGTAAAGGTAGTGAGGTACTGGAACATACTGCAAGATGGAATGGCTCAGAGTAGATCAACAAAGGGAGTAAAAGTATGCCAGGGCAAACAGAATACAGGGGTGAAGAATGAGAAACACGGGAAAACTACACAAGGGTTAGCTGTAACACTCAGATTGACATTACTGATCAGAAGCCTTCTTCTACACACATGTTCACAACAACTGCATGAGCCACAGGTAAGCAGTGACTTCAGGAAAAGTGCCAAAAAAAAAGATGAAAAAATGTCTACATTTAAACAATGTTTGAATGAATGAGGCAAAAGTATACTTTTATTTTATTTCTTTGCCATTTGTTAACCAGGTAAGTAAAGTGACCCTTTTAGACACTACCTGGGCCACAAGGCCAGTGCAAACACATGAAATGCAAATTTACCTATAAAAAAGTACAAATAAAAAAATACACACTTTATACATAACATTGCTAATACATAAATTATGATATCCCAGGCAATCTGAGAATTATTAGTGGTTCTGGTGCTTAATAGATGGGCAGGAAGGATGGGTGTGCCTATCCTGGGGATAATGGTACAAGCTGGGGTGATCCCTCAAGTCCTGGTGGAGGCAGGGAGTAGAGAAGTTTGCCTATTTAGGTAGGTGTGGGTGGGCCTCAGCCTCCACACTGCATTTCTGCAATGCCTCAACAAAATCAGTCTGAATCAATATGTCACATATCTTGTGTATTCAAATGAGACACTGAGGCTGGGTATGCATTCAAGTCATTTATTATACATACAGGCATCAGGAGCTGTAACTTGTACACATACTTAGTACTTCATATGTCTATTGACTGACTTGTTACTTCTAACATACACACATGCATCTCCATTCGAGCTTACATTCACACTGACTACACAAAATGGCACTGATCTCGCATGTAATAACGAAAGTAAATGCCAGGAACCAGAATCCAAAAAAACAAGGCAGGAAACCACTGGATAAACACTTTATGCAAGTAAAGCTTTCGGATATAATCCTTTGTCAATACTGAACAGTACATAAATCCAGCTCTTTATATATAGGTCCAAATACATCATATGACCCGCAGCCAAAAATCACATGATATGCCATCCACATTACAAAGACATTTTAAGAGCATAATACAAAACTTAATATGAAACTAAACATAACATAAAAACTTTAATAAAACTTTAAAAAACACTTGAATAAAACTAGGAAAGTCTAGCTCTACTGATCTCGCATGTACTCAGTAATTTATATGCACATGCTGTCTAGCTACAGTGGCTGACTAGGTTCAATATACACACTGCTCTACATCCGCCCTCTTTAATTTTGTTCGACATTGCAAAATACAGGAGCAATGGCATATTTAAGAGCCAGACAATATTTCAACATTTCAACAAAACATAAATGATTTTAAGTCCAGGTCACGGTGTATTTAGGATTGGGTTTGCAAATTCTACCCGATCTAGTTACACAGAAATTCTGACTAGGTTTAGCAACAGGGAGAGTCTCTGGGGATTCATTCAGTACTGGAGCATCTAGGTTTACATCAGAGTTGTTTGAAGAAAACACACTTTCCTTTTGAATTCAAACAGCTGATGAGTCACTCTGGAAATCAGAGTCACTGGCGCAGGCAATCTGTTGTGGCACTGGTTCTGAGACAGGTAACACATGTCTATGATTCCTTCTGTAATCCGTTCCTTCAGATTGTATGATGTAAGATCTTAGTTACTCACAAATGACCTTCATGATTCCTACATGATCATAATCTTTGGATGTTTTCATTCTCACATCTCCTTGTAACAATGGCCAAATGGATTTACTGGTCTTATCATAGTACAACTTTTGTGACTGACATTTTCTTGGAAAGTTGAGCCTTGACCACTCTGTTGTTTTTTGCATCTGGTACTAACAATTTTTTTGCAAATTGGAAGAGTTGTTTGTGTCTGTCTGGACATTAATCTTTGAGCAGGCAAACCAAGCAAGTTGTCTTGAGGAATGTTTCTGAAATTGACTAAGTTAAGGAAAGCATCGGTACCATCTCTTTTGGATTTCTTCAGCAAATACTTGCACTACGAACTGCACATTCAGCTAAACCACTGGCTTGTGGATACTCAGGAATACAGGTAATATGAACAAAGTCCCAAGACTCAGCAATTTTCTTGAACTGCTGAATAGTAAACTGTGCACGATTGTCAGACATGACTTTGTGCAGACTACCATGGACAGAAAAATGCCTCTTCAGTTTTGTAATGACTGTGCTGGATGTCAAGTTAGTAAGTAGGTCAATTTCAAACTGATATGAGTCAGAGTCTACTAACACCTAGTAATGTTGACCATTCCATTCAAAAATATCTACAGCAACTGTTGACCATGGCAATTCATGAATTTGGTGTAGTCGAAGCAGTTCTTTTTGTTGATGTAGTTTGGTGCTATTGCAAATTGAACATGCTACAGTTTCCTTCTCTATATCTTTAGACACAGAAGGCCAAAATACAATGCCTCTTGCCCTTCATTTGGTTGAATCAGTAACTGGGTGACCACAATGCAGAATTTTGATATATTCCTGTTGTAATGCTTTAGGAATTACCATTTTTGGACCTTTCATGATGATTCCAACTTCCAACATGATGTGCTCATCTCTATAAAGAAAATATTGCTGAATGTCAAGTGGTAAACTGGTTTGTCGTGTTGGCCATCCTTGACTGATAATGTTTTTCAGCTTCTGGAGAATTGGGTCTGAAGCTGTGTGATTTCTTAGTTCATCAAGCCATGATCACAAAAAAAATTCTGACTTCATATCTGCTGTTTCATTTTCATGCTGCTCTGTTGTTTGTCTGGGTGCATGTGACAAAGCATCAGCAAGGTACAAGTGTTTGCCCTTTTTATAAACAATATTGAAATTGTACTTTTGCAATTTTAACATCATGCGCTGCAATCAAGCTGGGGCTGTATGTATTGGCTTTTTCAAAATTGTCCCTAGTGGTTGATGACCAGTCTCTGCATAGCTCTGTCATAAATAAAATCATTGAACTTCTAACAGAACTGCAAACACTACTGCCAAAAGTTCTTTTTCTATATTTGCATAATGCATCTCTGAGTTAAAGTTCTTGATGAGCAACGGGTATGCCTTCTTGAAGACATACTCCACCAACGTCATACCTTGAAGTATCACAAGAAAGAGTTGCAGGTTTATGAACATATCTCAGTGTGGGTGGACTGACAATTTTCTTCTTCAGAATATCAAATGCTCTTTGGTGTTGTTCAACCAGTTTACATTTGTGTATGTCAACTCATGTAATGGTGCAGAAAGCTCACTCAAGTCTGTGATGAACTTTCCTAAATAGTTGACCATACCTAGAAAAACTCTGTAAAGATGTGACATTCTCTGGAACTGGCGTTTCAACAATTGCTGTTTGCTTAGACAGATCTGGTTGTAAGCCAGAACTTGTAAACAAATGCTTCACATAAGTAACTTCTTTCAGTTTAAATTTACATTTCTGAGGATTCAGTTTAAGATTTACTTCACCTGCATGGTCTAAAACTTTCCTGAGATTTCCATCATGTTAAGTCTTCACCATTGCCTCCAACAATGATGTTGTCTAGTATAATAGCACATGGATAGCCAGAAAAAATTTGTTCCATGGCATGCTGAAATACCTCACTGGCAGAATTAATTCCAAATGGCATTCTTAAACATCTGTATCTACCAAACATTGTACTCAATGTGATTAACAATGAAAGATTTGCAATCCAGCAAAATTTGCCAATACGAACTTTTTGCATCTAAGACTGAAAAACAAGGGGAATTTGGCATGAGAGTGGCTACCTCTTCTACTGTACACATTGGATGATGAGGATGCTTAAGTGCTTTGTTTAAGTCTCTTGGATCAATACATATTCGAATATCATCTGAGCTTTTCTTATGAGCTACGACCATGGAGGATACACATTCAGTTGGTTCTTCTACTGGAGTAAGGACACCTAAATTCACCATTTTGTCTAGTTCTGCTTTTACTTTACTGTGCATTGTTACTGGAATCTTCTGTGTTCTACCAAATGGACTTACTTCACGGTTTGACTTCATAGAATATGTGACTGGACGTTTACCAAGCTTGTATTTGAAAATATCAGCATATTCACTAAAAATATTCTGTGTAAAACTATCATTATTATTCAGACTTATATGGTGGACCTCTTTATTAAATGAAATCAGTCCCATTCTCAGACCATCTTTGAGACCTAACAGTGACTGCAAGTCTTTTGACTGCATAAAACTGCAAGTCATAGTTTTCAGCAGAATGGCATGAAAGAACTACTGTGCCGTCAGTTTGAATCTCTTCACCACCATAAGAAACTAGTTTTCCACAGCTTTTCCTTTAACAAACATTTGTGCAGATATAACATTGCACTTAGATCCAGTGTCTATTTAAAGCTCTAAAGGTTTCCCATTAATTTGTACAATAGTATTAACTGTTTCATTGATCACAGAGACACCATTAACATAGAAAGTTTGCTCCCAGCTCTCGGAGTTTTCTACAATCTTTATCTGATCTACTTGCTTCTTCAGATACTTTCTTTTAATATAAGTTTGTGACACTTTAGACTTGCAAAGAATAATTCCACTTTTTACATTTTGACATTGCTGACCAAAAGCTAAACACTTTTCCTATTTAGGTTCATGACTGCCTCCACAATTGCGACAGTTAACAGTCAGGTTGGGTGTGACATTGCATCTCAGTTTATATTTCGTTTTCATCTTAACTTTCTGCTGCACACTATCAACATTCGCACTTGCAGATACTGCACACATGCTTTTCTCATGCGCAAGCATATTTGCATGCTCTTCTGTA
Source organism: Protopterus annectens (assembly GCF_019279795.1). Taxonomy (NCBI): domain Eukaryota; kingdom Metazoa; phylum Chordata; order Ceratodontiformes; family Protopteridae; genus Protopterus; species Protopterus annectens. The sequence continues at coordinate 1,392,665,399 of NC_056729.1, forward strand.
ATCTCATATACCTGACAAATCTCAATGGCTTTGCTCGATGTTAATTCACTATTTCAAATCAAAACCTTTCTCTCTGCATCATAAGCACTACATACAAGATGGTCTTTTATCCACTCATCTAGCAGATCACCAAATCTGCATGTTTTTGCTTTATTTCTTAAGTCGGTAATATATGCTGAAATAATTTCACCAGGCTTTTGATTTCTTGTGTAAAATTTATGCTTTTCCATTTTAGTATTCATTTGGGGATTACATTTCTCTAAATTTACATTTTAAGCACTCAGGGTCTTCCTGTATTTCAGCTTGTATCACAATATGGTGGTTCCCCCCCTTCCCTGCGTACATGGCAGGTGCATACACAAATGAACATTCCCACTCAATTGCCTCTGAGACCGCTAAGTTGAGAAGTAAAAGTGCTGAAGTACATGCGTCTTTAGCAGAAAATGCAGCCAGTATGAAAATATTATATTCTTGCTCAAACACTAGCCAGTTCTTAGCAATATTATTATCAAACACCAGCAGTTCAGGTCTGAAAAATCCCTCTTCCATAACAACAAAGTTCTTTTAAACATAAGTATAGACCTGGTAGTTGTAATTTTGGTCAAGTGCACAACATCCTCTCAGAAAATTCTTTAACACTGCAAATACCTTTATCACTCTGGACACTTTGGACACTTTGAAATGGCTTAGTAACTGCGAAAAAGTTAGAAATTGCAAAAAAACCCAGACATTTTAACCTTTCAAACACTTTAAATATTATGCTGCTATCTTGGATATTTCAAACATCTCGGAAATTATCTGGAACACTTTGAATGCTATGCTACATGTTGGGCAACTGAAAATCATTTGAAATGAATTTAAGTAACTCTGAATAACCGCTGACCTGTTTGCAAGTTCACTCCTGGATATTACTCCACTTTTAACTGAGTACCTCATGGTTTGTGAGCTGCTTCAACTTTGGATCCCACTTCTGACACCATGTCGCATGTCTCATGTATTCATATGAGACACTGAGGATGGGTATACATTCAAGTCATTTATTTTACATACACACAGGAGCTGTAACTTGTACATATACTTCGTACTGCATATGTTTACTGACTGACTTGTTACTTCTAACATACACACACATGCATCTCCATTCATGTTTACATTCATACTAACTACAGAAAATGGCACTGATGTCGCACATGCTCAGCAACTTATATGCACTTGCTGTCTAGCTACAATGCCTTACTAGGTTCAACATACACAATAATCTACACAATATACAGACATAAAATAAACATACCAGTAATGAATTATTAATAACTGCAATACTTCTATTAAGCAACACAATACACTTCTCCTTTGCAGAAGTGTAGCAAGAAGTTTGGTGCCCAGGGTGACATACCCATCTTGCTATCTCAGCCTATCTTTGGTGTCCAGACCCCTTGGTCCCCCACAGAAAGACCTACCTAGTAATATGTAGCATTGCAAAATACATGAACTGTACTAATCTGACTGGAATTGTGGCACATGAAGGAGGAGCTAACTGCAGCTGTGACATTTTGCACTGCATTTCTTAGCAGTGAAATAACATGTGCTATTAGAATAAAAAAAGTATACCTGCACACACACACACACACACACACACACACACACACACACACACACACACACAAACACACATACACACACACACAGTGTTTGCATATTAGCACTACTGGAGCTGTAAGCCATGATACACAACAAGCTATAGCATTTTAATATGCTGCAGAGATGAACAGTCAACTAAATTAAAAATATAATATGGGACATGTATTGCTACCGTGCAATGACAAGCCCTATTCTGAGACACATGATATGTGTGTGTGTGGGGAAAAGGGTTAAAATTGAACTGTGATATTTATCAATTTGCACTGCATGTTTTAGCAATAGTGAAGAGGCAAAAACTGCACACATACATACTCACACAGAGGCATACACAAAGCTATAGCTCAGCAAGCCCAAAGGCACTCAGAGAAAAAAACACCTAACACCACACATACTGTCATTCTCATTGGAGCCCCAAACACTAAGCCCCTAAGGCAAGCAAACACACTTCCCAGGAATCTCATCATAGGGACTCTATTGTAAGGTATACAGATGCCCCTCTAACAAGGATGAACAAGGAGAAGATAACTGTTAGTTGCTTATCTGGAGTCAGGATCCATGCACACACTGAAGTCATTACACCACAGGTAAAAGTACGATTCCATCTTAGTCCATATAGGTGTAAACAACTTGAAATGTAACTCCCTGGACCATATTTATTTATTCTATTTATTTATTTATTTTACATTTGTTGACTGGGATAGTTCGACTGGATAGATGTCCATTTTCAGCAGAGGCCCAGGGAGAAAAGCTCCAAGATAATAATACACATTGAACATTTAGTAAATGCTAGTTTCAAGCAGATTACCGTCATAAGCAATACCAGCATTTAGCGCATATAGTACTAACTTATTATAAAACACTTTACAAAACATACCATTATTTTCAAAATTAAACATACATAACATTACATTCAGGTTTAAGACACAGTGAGCAGTAGTTAAGAGAAACATTATGGAGCTTTAAGACTAAGTGTCCCTGACTGGTATGAGCCTAGCATTGAGCAACGTGTAACCCATCACTGAGGATGATGCCACAATATGAGCAAAATATGATTGATTTCAACAACCAGCTGTCTTTCTGTTGGGATTCTAAGGGGATCCAATACTTGTCAGCTTGGGAGGAGATGGTTAGCAGATTAGGTTGCTTTGCCAAGTATGGTCTGCACCTTTTCCCTCTAAGCTTTCAAATACTAGCTAAAATTTTATCCATCCCATACTGCCTTTTTCAGGCATCGACAAACCTACTAACGTATGAAAATCAACTCAACTGAACCTCAAGGTGTTACTGCTCAATGCCAGTAGCCTAAATAAAAAATTATACTCCCTCCAAGCCCAACTCACACTCAAGAATAGGGACATCTGTGCAGATATCGCGACATGGTTTAAAGTGTCAGTACCTGGGCAGTGGAAGATTTTAGTGCCTTCTATACTTTTACACAATGACTAAAGATGGACGTATATCAATATGAATGCCTATCATAAGCTCAAAGTCTCACAAGTGTGAACCTTACAAGATCGAGATGGAAATATAGAAAACCCGGAAGCTTGACCAACAATCTACAAACACCTGCTTTTTTTTCCAAGGAGGCAACCCCCTCTGCATCTAAAAACCAGTGCAAAACCTAAGTCCCCACTGTATCACAATTCTGCACAATGACAGTTCATGCTGTTTGAGCTTCTAGGTTTTCAATATTCCTGGTTCAATTTTGTAAGGTTCTCACTTGTGGGACTTTGAGCATATTAATAGGGGCCCATCAATATACATGAATGACAAGCATATGGGATCCCACCTGTGACCCTGCTGGAAAGGGAAAATAGGTGCTGACTTTGTGGGAACATGGATGAAATTCTTGGCTAGGCTTATGAGGGCCTCTGTGCCAGTACTCTAGTATCATCCTATGAACCTATAAACCTATATCTCTAGGGTGGTCAGACAGGATGATGTGCTAGAGTTTCTCTACATCCAGACCCCTTAAACAAAAATCTTGTACTATATCCTAGCCAGCTATATGTCACCCTCTATGTCAAAAGAAGCTCTCAATGCATACTTGGACCTACTGAAGACATGATTGAGCTGGATCCAGACATTCACCTAGGGCCCACTGTCTGGGAGGGAGTACCTCTTGGCTGGCAGGAGGACCAAAGGACGGGGGGGGGGGTGCTGACACAAAATTCAGTTTTTAATAAAATTAAAAAAAAAATCTTGTTTAAGGGCACTCCTTTAAGAGAACAAATGCCCTTTGGCCTTTCTCTCTGTGTGTACATCAACACACACACCTCCTGTTTCTACATCAATGTACATGGAATAAAACATAACTAATGAACCTTCCTTCCTGCCTGCCATTTCGGGACTCAGATAAGGAATACATCTTAGATTGGTAGGTTGCAGTACCCCACCCTGAATCTCTTACTTCAGGTGTGGGATTAAGGTAAGTCTGTACAATGATGAATGCATTTGAATCTCTTGCTTTGGGGGTAGGGTGTAAAATACCCTAGACAGGGATGGCTCAGGCTCAAACCCTGTACCTCAGTTACAGTAAAAGAGCATGAATCCACTACAACTACCAGAGCACTTAAAATGCATTTTCAAGGGATTGAGTTGCAGTGCACATTCAAGGAATTGTGAGCTTCACTGCATTTTTAAGAAACTGTGAGCTTCAATCAATTTTACAGGAATTATTTGCTTCAAGGGAAGATAAGTTTATTGTTGCTCATGTTAAGTCATTTTTCAATGTACAACTGTTTTGTTTAGCAAATGGTTATCACTATTTGTGCTACAGAATTTTAAATCAGTGTTAGTAGTACAACAGGCAGCATGTTTGCTTTTGAAGCAGAAGGCTATAGGTTCTACTCCCACACCATGTAGATGGTTATTGATGGTGTGTTGTGCTTTAAGGTCAGGATGGGGTGCTGCAGTCCTCAGTGTATCCTGCTTTGGATGAGATACCTAGTAACTATAAACCTGTTGTCTGTTTGCCATCCATTCCCTATTATAAGCTTACCATTTTTTTAATGTAACCTACACAATTTATTTTTCAAGGGCAGCAGGCACTGAAGTTGCAGACGAAACATTGAAATATAAATTTGTTTGCCAGCAGCAACCTCTGTATTAGTTACAGATCTCTTTAATGTGAAATTATTCAGCTGTGCATATAAACTGATATGGAGTGGCCTTTTACGGTTGAAATGTTTTGAAATGGGCAGTTTTGTCATTATTGGTTCATACGTTTTGTTTCATTGCTTAGTGGAGAAATGCTCAAAACTACAAATTTAAAGCACACTGTAACAAGTGGTGCTGTATTATACAAGGAGTATAATTTAATACAATCAGAAAGATAAATGCCTACAAAACAGTAGCAGGTAGAGACCACCATGATGGAATAAAAGATATAAACTATTTAATATATAAAACAAGCACTTTCACGTGTATACAACACGCTTCGTCAGGTTTCAACACTAGTACTCAACAAAAACTCTTATGTACACTTATTAATCAGTTAATTCATTGATTGATGTAAAGACTGAGCAGGCTGTTAAACCAATTAAAGCAGCATAGTAGAATGAAGTAATGACTCATATTATCTGACCTAAGGCAAAACCAGCCTAAGTTGATTCACTCAAACCATTAAAATATTTATAAAAATACTCTCATGAATTATTAGGTGACTAAAAGTCAAAAATAAAAACAATAAATTAATATAATATCTATTAATAACAAAATATATAAAAATATAATGATACAAAAGAATATAAAACATCAAAGGACATATAATACCAAAAACATATGACCACAACCCATATTAGGCAACAGTAAAAGTTACTATAATCAATTACGTGCTATCAGGACAGGTTCAACATGTGCCCTCATTCTTAAAATCCAACTTAACTCAATCATCTCCAAGTGATTCATCTTATCACCTCCTCGTTTGTTTACACCTACAACCTGTAGAACTCAAAACTTAAAGCTATGATTAGGACATACAGCCACATGTTTGGCTAGACCATTACTTAAATTCATTTTCCTTATATCATAAATATGATTGTATATCCGATCTTTCAATCTTCTTGAAGTCATGCCTACATAAAAGGCCATACATTCTGTACAGGTAGCTAAATATATTAGGTTTACACTCTCACAAGTAGCATGAAAACTAGGTGTAAAAATATAGTCAAGATGTGGATTAATAAACTGATGTTCACTAGCTATATATTTGCACATATTGCATCTAATACATGGAAAATTTCCATGTCTTAAAGCTCGCCTGTCTACACTGTTAGTTAACAAATTAGTTTTCTCAATACATAAAAGTCTTTTCAGATTCTTGCTACTCCTATACCTAAAACTAGGTGTTCCTCCTACTAGCCTGGAACACTGATGATCTACAAGTAGTATGTTCCAATTTTTTCTAATAATACTAGTGATATACTTAATATCTCTGGTATATCTGATCGTAAAAGCTACCTTAGTTTGATTATATTTGTGTCTGATGTTGTATTTAGTCCTAGTGCATCTAGGAGTTATAGAACCTTCTACAACATCATCCATAAAATTCAGTGCAGAATGTTTCACATCCTGTATTAAAGAAGCAGTGTAGCCTCTTTCCTGAAATAACTTACCCATAAAGTCTATTTGTAAATTCCTATCAACGTCACTTCTGCACAGTTTCATAACCCTCATAAGTTGACTTTTAACAAATATTTGGGAACACAAAACGTGGGTGTATACTATTATAGTGTAGCAATGAATTTTTCCAGCACTGTTTTCTGTACAGAGTGGTTGAAATCAGACCTTCTGTATCTCTAGAGATTGTAATATCTAGAAAATCTAACTTAACAAGGGATGCCTCCATTGTAAACCTTCAAAAGATAAATGCCTGCATGGTCCTAAAAATGTGTGCAAGGGGCCTCTGGTTTGAAACTAGCCCAAAGATAGACTTTTATCTGCCACTGCCAAGATGCATTTTCTTTAAATGTGGGTTTCAATGCCATTTCAATGACTGTGAGTTTCAAGGGCAGAGAAGTTTACTATTAATGCTAAGTCTGATTTCATTGTGAGACTAATGTTTTGTTTAACAAATGTCTAGCAGTGTTTGAGCTATACAATTTAAAACAAAAATTTTAAATTAAATCCAAATATCTGTAGTCACTGTAGAAGTAAAGAAGACAATAATATGCTCACTGACAGGTCTGAACAATGTTTATGAAGAAATAGCCAAGTAATGGGACACTGTAATGGTTGTGGGGAGGGGGATTGCTGCTGTGTATATGGCGGAAGGACCCCACTCTATTACCCTGTCTAGGTCCCCATTTGACTAAGATCCAGCTCTGACTTATGATCCAACCTAACAGCCTACACATGAGAGACTTTAATTAAACTAATGTCTTTTGGCTTTTCCCGGTTAGGGGTCACCACAGCGAATCACCGGTCCGCTAATGATTGGCAGTGGATTTTTTATGGTGCAGAGTTGCCAGCCCGATGCCCAACCTTCAAAGAAGGTACACCCATTCACGCACGCACCTACCTGCATGTCTTTAGACATCAACTCGACCATGGGCAGGACATACAGACTTCACACAGAAAGCACTCCAGCTGAGAATCGAAAGGGAAAACCTCTTGCTGTGAGGTGACAACGCTAACCGCTGCACCACCGCGGCCCACCATGAGAGACTTTAATTACCCCTCCATAAATTGGGAAGCTTACATGGCCACAAATCTAAAGGCACAGCGATTTCTAGACTTTGTAAATACAAACACCCTTTATTTATTTATTTATTTATTTTTATTTATTGACATTTGTTAACCGGGTTAGTCTAGCTGAGCCAGGGGCCCATTTTCAGTGGAGAGCTAAGAAGAAAAGCTCCAAAAGTATTACATATTTTTACAATTAAATCAAATTACATCAAAAATAGAAATAACAATAACAAACTAAAACCACCATAAATCAAAGTAAGAAAATCAACAATTACAGAATATGTGTACATAGAGTATGCAAAATAACGGTTGACTGGTCTAGAGAATATCACAAAAGAAGTACATGCAAAAATATATTTGTTTTATAAAGGAATATATGAATTGATCAAATAGTGAGTAAGTCCATATGCCTATTAGAGGCTCCAGCATACTGGGCCTTGTGTTCACAAATATGGGAGACCACTGCACCCCCCCCCCCCAACAACCTCTCGTCCTCCCTGATAAGGTCCAACCATAAATCAAAATCAACTCCATAATCCATTAAAACCAGTAACAGATAGGAACTATTCCAAGGCAAATTATCTTTTATTAAGTTATGGTTTGTCAAAATTCAATGCCCCTCCAAACCCCGAGAACACAGCAGCCTGAGCTGAATTGCTCTCTGAAATTCAGTAAAATGACATCAATGGCTTCATACAGGCTGCTGTACCTACCAGAAGTAATCCTAGGAACAGCCCCAGAAACAAACTTCCCAGATGGTATCCCAAATAAAACAGGATATACAATCTTCTTCTTCTTTCGGCTTTTTCCCAGTTAGGGGTCGCCACAGCGGATCACCTTGTCTGCACATTGAATGGCAGTGGAGTTTTATGGAGTCGAGTTGCCAGCCCGGCGCCCAACCTTCCACAGAAGGCACACTCACACGCACACCTAGGGCCAATTTAGAGTGTCCAATCCACCTGCAGCATGTCTTTGGGATGTGGGAGGAAACTGGAGCACCCGGAGGAAACCCACGCGACCACAGGGAGGACATGCAGACTCCGCACAGAAGGCACCCCAGCCGAGGATCGAACTGGAGAACCTCTTGCTGTGAGGCGGCAATGCTAACCACTGCACCACCGTGGCCGCCCTAAAACAGGATATACAATAAAAGGAAAAAATGGCAAAAATCAGGAAGGGTAATTCCCATAAAGATAAAAACTCTCTGATCAAACTAAAGAGGCAACTAAGAGGGCTAATTAGGTCAAGCAAAGCTAACTTTGAGGTTAAGTATCCTCCCAGGTGAAAAATAATCATAAGGCCTTTTTCAGCTATGTCATAAACCTCAAGGATAGCAAACAGCAATGTGCTTAAATGGTGGTTACTGATGCCACATTCAACGCGCCTGGCAATATAGTGAACCTGTTAGCAGACAAATTCAGTTCCAGCTTTACTCCTCTCTCACCCAACCATCTTCCAAAATATGCCCTCAAACATAAACCCTCTAACTCTAACTTGGGAGCTTGTACTGGTTCTGCTTGCAAAAGTCAAGAACATGGCCTCAGTGGGCCCCAATAATATCCCAGGATGCCTCCTGAACAGTCTAAAATACAACTTATCAGGACTCTGGAGTTATTATTTAACTATAGTCTTAAAACAGGGTTTGTCTAACTAGTCTTATTTGCAGAGCCATGGAAAGTATTATCATGGAAATTATCAGCAAGGACATATGAGACCTCCAGTCACTGGATCCATCCAGCTTTGGCTTTGTCAAATGAAGGTCATGCTTACTGAATTTGGTGGACTTCTTAGAAAGGTCACAAAGGCAATGGATGAGGGTAATATGGTGCATGCTGCCTACCTAGATCTGGCTAGAACATATGATACAATACCCCACTCGGGCATTGTCAACAAACTTATGAAATTAGGTATAAACACCTTTATAACATGCTGGATAGGTAGCTGGCTGACTGATACAACCCCTGGAGGCAGGAATCAGTCAGACCACCTCCACAAAGAGGCCAGTCACTACTGGAGTCCCTCAGGGCTCTGTCTTAGGCTCAGTTTTCTTTGGCATCTGCTTCTTGGAGATCAAAGCCACCAGGCTCGTAAGGCGAAACACTCAAAAAAACAAATTTTCTTGTCATTGGAGACTGAATAGTGAGAAACATAGATGTTCCACTCACCAGGCTGGACAAGGAGAAAGTCACAGTCAGCTGCCTGTCTAGTGCCAGGATTCGTCAGATCACACATGCACTCAGGTATCTCAGCAACAAGTACCATTATGACTCTGTCATAGTTCATGTTGGTGTGAATGACCTGAGAAGTACCTCACTGGACTATATGAAAGGAGATATGGTTGAGCTCTCTGAGTATGTGTCCCAGGCATGTATGTCCCTAGCCTTGAGCAGCATACTACCCTCACCTAGAATGATGCTGCATTATAAACAAAAAATGATTGATTTCAGTAATTGGCTTAGTTTTTGGTGTCATTCAAAGGGGATCCAGTTCTTGCCAGCCTGGGAAGCCACAACCAACAAACCTTGCTGCTTTGCCAGAGACGGTTTGCACTTGGCACCTCTAGGCTTTCAGCTGCTGGCAAAGGCTCTTGCCTCTCCCATAGTTCCTTTTTTAGGCAAGGTCTCAAAAACAACATTAACGGTGTGAAATCAGCCAACTAGAATAATATAAGGGTCGTGTTGCTGAATGTTAGGAGCTTAAACGAAAAACTGTATTCCCTGGAAGCACTTCTATCACTAGAAGATGTACATGTCTGTGTAGTCACAGAAACCTGGTTCAAGGCCTCAGGCAGTACCCTGGCCTTGCAAGGCTACAATGTCTTCCACAGCTTTAGACCACAAAATGAATATGTGAAAACCGAAGGAGGTGGTGATTCTATCTATATTAGAGATAAATTCACCTCACATCTCGTTAGACTGGACAACTCCATGGAGTTACTCCAAGTCCAGGTTACGGTAGGAAAGACCCCTGTTCAAGTCATAGCCAATTATAGATCCCCCTCCATGGATCACAATGCCCATGAAACCTACTTGACCACACTGGAGACAGTCCAAATTTTACCAAACACTCTGGTTATGAGGGATTTCAATTATCCCACCATCAACTGGGAAACCTATACTAGCCCCAACTTGCTAGTGCAAAAGTTCCTTGACTTTGTTAATTCAAATTCCCTGGAACAAATTGTTCATACCCCAACAACAGGAACAAACATTATAGATCTGGTCCTCCCTAACATGTCAAACATATGCACTGCCGCAACTGTCAGACACTCATTAGTTAAATCTGACCACAAAACAGTTACCTTCAAGCTGGCACTAAAACCAGAACTCACAAGGGTGAAATCAGATGAAAAACTTCACCAAGGGGAAACTATACCCTCCTAGGTGAAGGTATAAATGCATTTCAAGCCCACCCCAAGCTGCAAGTGGTAACTACCCTGAAGCTTATACTAAAGCCTTGTACAATCTCTTGAATAAGTGTATAAACTTGGCTGTACCAGAAAGAATCAAAGTTAGAGCCCCAAGTAAAAACAAGCTGCCATTGTAGATATGAGCATCAACAAACTTTACAATAAATTCAAAAAGGTGCTGTCCAAGAAAAGAATGGCAATGTCCCAACAACGGAAAAGCACTTATGAGCCTCAACAGGCAAGTAAGACAACTTGTCAAATTTTCTAAGGGCATCTTTGAAAGAAATTTAGCAAATACAGCCAAGGATAAACATAAGGCCTTTTACAGCTATGTATGTAGCCTAAAATTTAGGACCCAAGCATGTGCAGAACTAGTGACCGATGGTATCACACACACTGACTCCACAGAGTTAGCAAACTGCTAGCGGATAGGTTTGGTGAACATTTGACTCCATTATCCCCTCCTAACTTATCACAAACCTTCCTGCAAACCCCCCCCATAACTGAAGAGCAGGTCCTTAAAGTCTTGTCCAAGGCACAAAAAAACACAGTCTCTATGAGACCATATGACATCCCAGGCTGCCTTCTAAACAGGCTAAAGCATGAACTAGCATCACCATTAAGTATTCTTTTCAATCATAGCCTAACCAAACCTTTGTTCCTGCAGAATGGAGAACAGCAACAGTTATTTCCCTCCACAAAGGTGGCCTAGCAACAGACCCGGGAAATTTCAGACCCATAAGCCTGACTAGCCTCATCTGTAAGGCCATGGAACATATCATTATGGACCTCATAAATAAAGACAGGCGATCTCCACATGGATGTTCCACTCACCAGGCTGGACAAGGAGAAAGTCACAGTCAGCTGCCTGTCTAGTGCCAGGATTCGTCAGATCACACATGCACTCAGGTCTTTCAGCAACAAGTACCATTATGACTCTGTCATAGCTCATGTTGGTTTGAATGACCTGAGAAGTACCTACCCAATTCGGCTTCATCAAGGGCAGATCCTGCCTGTCAAATCTGGTGGACTTGTTTGAAAATGTGACCAGGGCCATTGACAAGGGCAAATCTGTGCACACAGCATACCTCAACTTAGTGAAGGATTTCAACCCAATCCCACATTCAGGCATTACCTATAAACTTAGCAAACTGAATGCAAACCCCTTCGTTGTAAGATGGGTTGCCAACTGGCTCACAAACTGGCCACACACTATCAAAGTGGGTGACTCCATATCAACCAGCAGACCTGTCACCAGCAGAGTGCCACAAGGGTCAGTGCTGGGTCCTCTACTGTTTGGTATATACTTCTCAGATGTTCAGGTCAAATCTAATGGGTTGTGGCTGACCATGTTTGCAGACGAATGCAAACTAGGTGCACTCACTGAATCCCCAAATTATGTCAGTATGTTCTAAGAGGGTCTCACACAGACCAACACCTGGTGTACTAGTCATGGACTTAAACTGAAGGCAAAGGAATGCATCATCATTCCCTTTGGCACAAGCAATGTCACTTCACAAAATCAACAATACCCTATGTACCTACAAAGTGGTAAGGGACCTGGGATCACAAGTTGACTGCAACCTTAACTTCAACCATCATGTGTCTACTGTAGTAAGGGAGGCTTTCTACATAGCACACTTGATTAGTAAAAGCATCACCTCAAGAGCAAAACAGGTTATAACCCTTCTATACTCAGCACTAATCTGGCCCAAAACTGAATATAACTCCCTGTTCAGCATGTATTGTACAAAGCACCTGCAACACCTCAAAGGTTTATAACAAAAAAGATCAAGAAGCTCCAACATGTGCTTTACACAGACCAACTAAAGTCCCTGTCACTATACTCCTTGTTGTAGAGACTCTTTAGGGAAGTCTTATGTCTGGCCCACAAAGCAATCCAAAACCCAAACCTGATGAACTTGCTGCATTATCAGTAAACCAAGTGGGACTACGGATACCCATTCCAGGGACCTAAATATGTCTCCTTAAATAGGACATGCTGGAGGGAGAAATTTATCTCCCAGTACTGCTGCATCTTTAGAACAGGCTACCAATTGATGTGAAACAGAGCAATCTATGACACTGTTCAAGAGGAACCTGGATGAGTGGATGGGGCACCATAAAATCTTACCAGAATGAGCCAGAAAGTGAGATGGCAGCTTTGCGGGGTGAAATTATGGACAAAATACAAGAGGAGGAGGTGAAAGAGGTAGAAGTAAGGAAGAAAATGTATGTCCAAGAGGTAAACAATGGAGAAAAGTGAGCAGAAGAAAAGAGAAAGACTACAAGGAAAAGTTTGTGGAAAGGTTAAGCAGCAAAGAGGAAAAAGAGCTTAAAAGGTATGGGGTTTGGGATACAGTGGTTGCAGCTTTTGGTATTTCATCTAAAGAGGTAAGAGCTTTTATTCACATTAATAAAGAGGCATACTGTGACATTTTGTTTGAAACTAGGTAATGTATAGAAAACTTCTTAGAGAAGTTTGAAAGCAAAAAAACTTTAATCCTTGGAACTTGTATGTAACTCAAACATTTAATAGGGAGATAAAAAATGGATTGTTATTCAATTTCGAACTGAAGTTGAAAAAGAAGTGTTAAAAGAACATTTAAAGACTGTATGCAGAGAAGTAATGGGCATTTTATGATGAGAGAGGATTATGAACTGGGGGAATGGGATTGCGGATTGATTTGGAAAATAAAAAATTAATAAATTATATATATTTCAAGTGTGATAAATGTAGATAGAGATAGAGGCTATGTTAGATATAGAGGACAACCAAAAACAGTAAGTTATGTACTCACCATAACGTTAGATGTATGTAGTCCATCTCACCTCACATTCTTCACCTGTGGGTTCAGAGCCGAATGTCGGCTCCAACCGGGCCTATTTACTAGCTCAAAAGTCTTTGATTGGCTGGGCTAAGATGGTATCCCACAATACATTGCCCCACATTCCCAGATCTAGTTTGCTGCCAACAGAAATATAGTATCCATCGCCCAAACCACACACACACACACACACACACACACACACACACACACACACACACACACACACACACACACACACACACACACACACACACACACACACACACACACACACACACACACACACACACACACACACAAACATAACAAATAGGTCCAACAAATTATCCAAAGGGACTCTGTAATATCAGAAATACAAGGTGATCCTCCAAATCCTCCAGGCCTGGGGGACAGTGGGGGGGTAATGAAAATGTGAGGCGAGATGGACTACATACATTTAACGTTATGGTGAGTACATAACTTACTGATGTTATGTAGTCCTATCTCGCCAACATTCTTCACCTGTGGGACAGTGTCCCTAGCACCTACATCCTGGGTGGCTCAATGGAAAATACTCCTGCGCACTGTGGAGCCAAAAGATGATCTGCCCCTGGACAACACATTCAATTTGTAATGGGAAACAAATGTGTGAGGAGAAGCCCATGTTGCAGCCGCACAAATATAATCCATCAATAACCTAGCCTGAATGGCTGTGGAAGTGGAAACTGCTCTGGTAGAGTGTGCTCTGACTGGGAAGGGCAGGCTCTTTCCCCCTGCCTGATAAATAAAGGAGACACAACCAGCTATACACCTAGAGATGGTTACCTTGGATACCACAGACCCCAAGCGATTCTCTGAAAATGAAACTGGTCTGACTTCCACCAATCTTTAGTCCTGTGTAGATAAAAGCGTAGTTGCCTATGAACATCCAACAGATGAAACTGGTACTCTGCCTTACTGGAGAAGTTGGGGAAGAAGACCAGCAGTTCAATTGACTGATTAATATTAGATAAGGAAGCCACTTTGGGAACAAAGGACGGATTTGATCTGAGAGAGACTCTATCTTTATGGAATATCAAATATGGGGGCTTGATTGATAGGGCCTGGAGTTCTGAGACTCGTCTAGTCGATGTGATAGCTATCAAAAAGGCAGATTTCCATGTAAGAAATTTCAAATCGCAGGAAGCCGCAGGCTCAAAGGGTGGGAGGGTGAGAGCCTGCAGAACAAAATTGAGGTCTCAGGGCATAACAGGTTGAGATACAGGGGGACGAAGGAGAAAAGTGCCTTTTAGGAATGCTTTACACAGCCTGTGTGTCATTAAGCTAGGTTCATAAGCCACATGAAAATTTGAAATAGCCGCCAGCTGAACTTTGATGGTGGCTGAGACAGACCCTTGGTAGAATAAGTGAGACAGAAATTACAAAACAGAATCAATGGGGGCTGTGTAGGGGTCGATACCTTTGGAATGGGCCCATATCAAAAACCTTTTTCACTTGCTAGAGTAGATCTTCCTAGTGGACAGTTTATGAGAGGACGAAAGAATATGGACCACATCTGGAGAAAAATCGTGACACCTGACTATGGATGGAAGTGGAGTAGCCAGGCGGTCAGCCGGAGGGTTTCCAGGGAGGAGTGGAGCTGTCCCGACATATGTGTCAGCAAGTCTGGATGAGGGTCCACAGTCCAAGGAGCATCCACCATGTAAGGTTGAAGGAAGGGGAGCCATACTTGTCGAGGCCAGTGTGGCGCGATCAGAATCAATCTGCTTCCCAAGGACAGCACTTTGTGAATTACCCTCGAGATAAAGGGAAACAGAGGGAAAGCATACAGCAGACCCGAGGGCCAACTGTGTGTAAGAGCGTCCCTTCGAGATTCCCCCGGTGGGGGGATCAGCGAGAAGTAGTTGCTGCATTTTGCATTGAGGGGCCTGGCAAACAGATCGCAGCAAGGCTGACCCCATTTGCTGAATATGCTGTTCCCCACCCGGCGGTTCAGGGACCACTCGTAAGGCATGAGGATCGCTCTGCTTAGCCTGTCTGGAATCACACTGGTTTTCCCCAGGATGTGCGTTGCCTCCAAGGCCCGTTGGGAAGCTATCACCCAATTCCACACTCTCATGGCCTCTCTGCATAGGGGGTATGATCTGGTTCCTCCTTGCTTGTTGAGATACCACACTACTGACATGTTGTCTGAGTGTATCGCAAAAGTCCCTAGAGGGAGGACGTCCTGAAGTGCCTGCAACGCTAGGAGCACTGCCCTCATCTCCAGGACATTTATGTGCAAGTCTATCTCATGCTCCTGCCACGTGCCTTGGACCATCCTGCAGAGATAATGCCCCCCCCCACCCTATCCGGGAGGCGTCCGTGGTCACTGTGGCTTCTGGGTTGGTTGGAACAAAGGGTTTCCCTATGACTAAGTTGTTGGTGCATAGCCACCAACTGAGATCCTGCTTGCATTTGCCTGTGATTAAGATAGGATGGGCTAAAGGTAGTCTTTGGAAGGACCACTGGGCGAATAGGAGCCATTGTAGGATCCTCATATGTAACCTCGCTAACTGGACCATCATGATAGTGGACGCCATTGTCCCCAGTAACTGAAGAACTAGTCTTGCCCTCACACGTGTCAGAGGCATCATCGTACGAACCTGTCGTTACAACCCTGTGATCCTCTCCATAGGTAGGAATGCTCTCAACCGAATAGTGTCCAACTCTGCTCCTATAAATGAGACACGCTGTGAGGGTAGCAAGGCAGATTTTTTCCAGTTTATTGTAATGACTAACCGGTGACAAAGGTCGATGGTAGTATCTCTGTTTTGAAGAAGTAGATGCTTGGTGGGGGTGGATAGTAGCCAGTCGTCCAAGTAAGGAAACACCTGGAATCCTTGACATCTCAAGTGAGCCATCACCACTGCCATGCACTTGGTGAACACCCTGGGGGCTGTGGTGAGACCAAAGGGCAGGGCTCGAAACTGGAAATGCCTGGCTCCCAGCCGGGAGCATAAATGACATCTGGATGCTCTGTCCATTTTGATGTGGTAGTAAGCATCTTTCAGGTCAATGGAGCACATCCATACTTCTTTTCCCAACAATGGGAGAATCAACTGTAGCGTGACCATCCAGAATTTCGACTTGCATATGTAATGATTGAGTTGGCTGAGATCCAAAATGGGTCTCAGGTCCCCCATTCTTTTTGGCACCAAAAAGAATCTTGAGTAAGTCCCCAATCCGATCTTGTCTGGGGGACGGGTTGGATGACTCCTTTTTCTAGCAGCTGAGAAACCTCTGATGCTGCTTGATCCCTTTGACTGGGTGGAATGTCTGGGATCCGTTGGACGGGAGGGGGTGCAGAATAGAATGGGATGGTGTAACCTCCGGCGATTATCCCTAATACCCATCGGTCCCGGGTGATGTTTTCCCAGGCTTCCAGATACCGGGAAATTCGACCCCTGACTGGCTCCGGAGAAGCACAGTCAGGCACACCCTCAGGAATGAGAGTATGGGGAACCACAAAAGGAATTGCAGTCCCCAGAATTGCGGGGGCCCCCTCTGCCTCTGGGGCGAAGTCTCCCTGAATACGACCCCCCCTCCCCTGCCTCGGGAGGGGGTCTCACCCTGTGCGGCAGGAAAAGGCCTTTGTGATTTCTTGAACCACATCTTTCCCCCTCTCTGAGCCTTGGGATAACGTTTTGACGGGAGGGAAAAACGGACTCCTATGGCAGACAAGGTCTTTCCCTCTTGCTCGCACCTGGTGAGGGTGTCTTTCACTTTGGTCCCGAACAAGGAGGAACCATCAAAGGGGGCGTCAGCGAAGGAAGACTTAAAGGCCTCCACAAAGTGACACAGGCATAGCCAGGCTTGCCTCCTGAGGGCCACCCCTGAGCTAGCCACCCTACTAGCTCCCTCGGCTGCGTAGGAAATCAGTCACATGGACGAGTTAGCGATGGAGTTGAGGGTAGAGAGCTGAGCATTGACAGTCTGAGCCACTGCCTCAGGCACGTTACCTGTTAGAGTATCTCCTAACTCCTTAAGGAGATCTCTCTGGAGCCGCGTGAAATGAGACAAATAATTCAGTGACCGCAAGGTAAATGTCGCTGAAGACAGGGTACGCTTCCCATACTGATCCATAGTCCTAGACTCCTTGTTAGGAGGATGGAACGAAGAAGAAGACTCAGCAACTTCCTTCTGTGTGGCAGCTGCCACCACCATAGCATCTACCAGGACTCCCTTTGTTAAAAATTCTTTCCCTTGGGGAGCAGACAAAAATTTGTTGGGGCGTCGAGAAACAAGCTCCACGGAGTCAGGAGTCTCCCACACCCACCAAAAAATAAGGTCCAGGAGCTTGTCGAAGGGTGGAGACACCCAGGAGATGGAGGGATGAGCATCAAAGGCCTTAAGGAATACTGACTCCTCCTCGGACGGGGTTTTGGAGGGCCAGTCTCCTCTTTGTTTCAAGATCTCCAGGATATCGGAGAATGAAACGTCCTCAGAGGAAGACTTAGGGGACCCCTCTGATTCCTCGAGGTCAGTATCGGAAGTGAGGGACTCATCCTGGAAGTCTACGTGCTTTCTCTTGCACAATTTCTTTCTGGGGGGTTCCTCAGGCACAGGCTCTGAGGGCTCCTCAGAAAGAAGGGGACCGCTCGTGGGGGTATCCTTAGGCCCTGGTGCTCTGCTATCCAAGAATAGGTGGGTGTCAGAAGCTCTCGCCGGTGTTGTGGGGGATGGAAGACCCGATCCGAGAGAAGTAGCGGACTTAGCCAGCATGCTCCACATAGCCTCAAAGGTGGGACCTCCCAAATCTGAGGACCGACCGCCTTCCAAGGCCATGTCCATGCCTGGTGTCTCTGCAGCCAAAGCACCGAGAGGGAGGCTCGGAACCGAAGGGTGTTCCGAGGCATCCCCTTCGGGCCCAACTGAGGAAACCCGGGTCTCGAACCCTGTGGAAGGGACCGACAGGGTCGGAGCCAATGCGGGCACCGATAAACCCTACTGGGGGATCAGAGCCAATGCAGGAACGTCCCTCAGAGTGGAGCTTACCGGCTCTGATGACAAGGATGCGCTCGAAGGAGGAATAGCAGGAACAACTAACAAAGCTGGCTCCGGAGCCGACTGGGTCGGAGCCGAGAAAAGTTTGGCCAACACCGGTGACTGTAGGAGCCTCTGCACCACCCTATCTACATCCAAATCGGAAAGCCTGGAGGATTTGGAGGAGCTGGATGGAGACCTGGACCTCCTATCTGGAGAACCCTGCCTCAAGCTTGGTGACCGGCTCCGAATTGGTTCCAAAACTATCGGAGGGAACTGCAGACTCAGTCGACACAGCTACCTCCTGCAGCCCCGATGCCAGTGGAGCCGAGGAAGCAGACTCGACAATGGTAATTTTACAAGGTGGCTCCAAAGTAATAGATGGAGCCGGAGACCTTTTCTTCGATTTGGAGGATTTAGACTTCGACTAGGAGCTGGGAGCCGAACCTAAATACTCCTCAAAGGACGGTTTTAGCAGTCCCTTTAGGATCAATTTGTTTTTCCTCTCTTGGAGCACCCGAGGACTAAAGGCGTGGCAGAGACTGCATGACTCCTGAAGGTGGATGGCTCCAAGATAGTAAATACAGACCAAATATCCATCTGTGATGGACATTTTATAGGCACACTTTGTACATTTTTTAAAGCCTGAGGGCTTATGCTCTTTTTGTTCCTTAGACATGCCAAGCCAACAATTGTAGCAGCCGCTACTGACAAAAGGCGGGAAACCGCTAACACAGAAACGGAAGAACAAGTATAACCAACAACCAAGCACAGGAGAGAACCTCTAAATAACTTAAATTAAGTAAAACGCACCTAAGATAGCCAGACAAACACCACAAGGAGGACTAGGTCCTCTAACGCAAACGGGCCTAGCCCGAAGGAATAAGGGATACCACACACAAAAACACTCACAACCTACAAAAAAATAAAGCAGCAACAACACTATGAACAACTCTATTTGTATAAGAACAATTAGCCAAAAATTTTCACAAGAAAGAATTTTTTTAGCAATACTTAGCCACAGCCAAGTCGAGACCACGTCCGAGCTCTACAAGTGACAAATGAGATCTGGGAATGTGGGGCAATGTATTGTGGGATACCATCTTAGCCCAGCCAATCAAAGACTTTCGAGCTAGTAAATAGGCCGAGTTGGAGCCGACATTCGGCTCCGAACCCACAGGTGAAGAATGTAGGCGAGATAGGACTACATAACATCATGTTTTTTTAATTTTTGTTTGTTTTGTGGAAAAGTTCATTTAATTAGCAATTGTGGCAAAAATGTTTTATTTGTGGGAAGCCGGGGCATGAAGCTAAGAAATGTGATATGATTTGTAAGACATGGGAAAATGGGGCATATATGGATGGATTTTGAGGAAAATATACAAGTTAAAGGACAAGAGCAAATACAAGAATGTGTAGATAGAATGTAGATAAAGAGCATAATGAGCAGATTAGAGAACAATAATAGATGATAAAAACAAAAGTAATAAAGTGGAAGAATTGATACAAGAAACAAGTGAATATGAAGATGTATATTGGAGAGTAGTGAGAGGTAACAAGAATTTTATAAGGAAAACAGTGAATGATAGAAAAATTAAGTTTAAGAGTACAGTTGTGAAACAAAATAAAAAAGTAAAGGGTAATGTAAAAGAAAGTAGCAAACATTTACTAAAAGATAGCTTAGGATCTTGGTTATAAATGTCAATAGTGTAAAATATGTTAAGAGAAGAATAAGTGCCTTACAATTGTGTGCATCGCTTGAGATGCATATAATTATACTAGAAGATATGAGAATATTAACAGAAGATGAAAGAGTACAAGTGGAAAAATTATGGGGTGGAAATATTATTTGGAACATGGGAAAAGACGTGTTCAAGTATTGCAATGTTATGCAATGAAAGAATAAAAGTTTTAGACTGTACTATTGCAGAATTAGGTAGGATAATAGTAATAGATATAAGATGGAAGAAAGATGTATATAGAATTATTGCAATCGATGCTTAAGTAAAGATGAAAGAAAGAGAAATAATGTTTAAAAAATTTAAATTATGTAGGAGTGAATATTGATATAATATTAGTGGGAGATTTCAACTGTGATTTAAGAAAAGAAGAAAAGTAGGAAGTGATGTGAAGAAAGTACAAGAGATAATAAGAAGTGGACAATTATATATAAGGGATGAAAAACACTGACTTATAAAAATGGAAACTGACTATTTTATAATATCTGATAGTTTAAATGTAGTACAAGGAGGAATAAAGGAAATAGGATTTTTGGATCACTTAGCTGTATGGGTAGAAGTGAAGGAAAGGCAAGGATATATCAAACTGGGTAAAGGCATTAAGAGACTTAATGAAGAAGACTTGGATGAAGAAGATAAAAAAGATATTAAGCAATTATGGAAAGATCATGTGAATATGATAATCTTTTTAATTAAATTGGACAGATTATTGGATACGTTTTAAAGAGAAAATATAAAAATTGTTTTTTGGAATATCAAACAATGAGATGGAGGAAAGAAAAATTAAAATATAAGCAACTAAATCAGAAAGTGTTTAAAGAAGTAACAGAAATTAAAATGAATGTCAATGAAAAGGAGAAAAAGATATATGAAATGAATCAGGAAAAGCTTAAAAAATGTTTTATAAGTAAAGATATATTTTACAAGGAAAAAAAGAAGAGGTGGCACCATACTTGAATAAGAGAGAATCCATCCATCCATCCTCAACCCCTTTTTTCATTTTGCACATAGGGTCAGGTGTCACTTCAGCAGTGACAATCATCTAGAGCCAAGGTTTACCCCCACCTGGTGGCTAGCCCTGCCATAGTAGTTTGTTCTTACCACTCACTTGCACACACACTCTCACCTATGGCCAATTTAGAGAGAAAGAATAAAAAGGATAATGAAGAATAGTGAAGGAGAGAGAGTGACTACGC
The DNA here is from genome assembly GCF_019279795.1 of Protopterus annectens. Classification (NCBI taxonomy): domain Eukaryota; kingdom Metazoa; phylum Chordata; order Ceratodontiformes; family Protopteridae; genus Protopterus; species Protopterus annectens. The sequence continues at coordinate 1,392,686,907 of NC_056729.1, forward strand.
AAGAACAAATACTTGAGGTAATAAGGAAATATATAGAGAGAATACATTTAAAATAATGGATATAGAAGAGAAACAGAAATGGAAAGCTAAAAAAAATAAATGAAGTAGATAATAAAAATATGGAGAAAAATATAAGTGTAGGAGAACTTAATGTAATTTTAAAAGAATTCAATATGGAAAAAGCCACAGGAATGGACGGTATTAAGTATTTTATGTATTATAATATGTAAGAATGGCAAAAAATGTATTTTGTAGCGGTATGTAATGAATGGTTAGAAAAAGGGACAGTAAATAAACAGATATGTACAGGAGTTATGAAATTTATATGGAAAAAAGGAGAAAAAGAGGATATAAGAAATTGGAGGCAGTGATGAATAACACAGATTATAAGATATTTATGAGAATAATAGGGAAAAGATTGGTAAATAGTGCAGATAAATTACTTGACAAAATTTTCAGTAGGAAAGGGAAAGAAAGTCAAGATTATTATGGATATTGAGACAGAAGTGAAAGATGATGTTATAACCAAAGGGGTGGAAAAAAGAAGATATGTACTTACCATAATGTTCCATCTGTGTTGTCCATTTAGTAACACCATTTTCTACACTATAGCATCCCTCAGTATCTCCACTTCTCCTCACCTTTCCATACCATTATGCTCTCTTTTCTTAACCCTCTCTTTTCTCACTTTAATTACAACCTTAAACCAGTACACACCATCTTCATGTATAAACTATGCCTCAACTCTACCTTCCCTCTTGAAGAGTTCTACTTTAATATTATCCCTGGCCTATACCATATAGACTATCGTCTTCCCGCAAAGAAATGTATTCTCTCCACCTACTATACCCTACACTGTCCTCTCAATCCTTTTGACTCCATTCCCCCACTTTATCTCCAATAAGCTATCTAATAAGCTATCTGATGTTACACTCCATTTAGCCCACTTTTTTCTTCCCTCATCTGCTCAGGAGGCATTCATCCAAACCCTGGACCCAACAACACTCCCTCTCCCTCTCAAGCCATCTCTATTAAATGTCCCAAAACTCTATAAATTACTACCCTAAATTTTCAAAGTATCTGCAACAAATCCTTCGAACTGCAAACCTGGCTCTCTCAAAACAATACTAATATCCTAGCTGCTACAGAAACCTAGTTAAAGCCTTCTATTCAGGACTCAGAGTTTCTCCCACCAAACTTTAACATAATCAGAGCAGACAGGACAAACAAAAAAGGTGGTGGTGTTGCAATCATCTACCCCAATACTCTAAATATCACTCATTTCAAACAGCCTATCTCTCATTTCCAAAATGCTAAACTTTTGATTTCATTCCTGGATATCAACAGCTCAAAAAATGTGTATTATTGTCATTTATATACCCCAGGAAATAATATAACCACCTTAGAAAATTTCCTTTCTTGGATCTCCTTCACAATAAATAATGAAACTATTATACTATTCAATATGAACATTGCTTGAGTCTCCATTTCCCACATACATTCACCCCCCCCAGCATAAATTTGTTTCACTTCACGTAACTTATTTCCACCCCCACCAGGTACAATAATAAAACAAATGAAGGCAAAATCTTAGACTGGATTCTAGTCAGCGACCCCTCCAAATACACCATTTCTGGCACCATGCCCAACTCTATTAGTGACCATCCTTCAACCTATGCCATCCATGCCTACCCTTTCACTAATAAAGTCCATAATACTAAAATTGTTCAAAATTTAACCCTATCACTGTTAATAATATCATAAAAAGTATGAACTGGAACAGCCTCAAAACTCTTCCATTAGATGACGCTCTCCATTTCAATAACACCTTCCTTAACATCTTGCACAGTCTTGTGCACTCTAGAAACAAAAGAGTTAAAATAAATCATGCCCCCTGGTTAACGAGATCCACCAAAGAACTAATGGCTCTTAGAGATAAAGCCTGCAAAACCTGGCTTAAATCTAAAAACCCGTCAGAACTCATTTACTATAAACAGCTCCAAAATCAAGCTAAAAAGCTAATTTCTAAAGACAAACAGAAATACTTCCACAAACAGCAATCAAATAGGAAAAATGACCCCAAAATGTTCTGGTCATCCATAATCTCCTACATCCTGGCACTAAACCCAACCGCTGTCCACACCCCAAAATGCCTCCTGAACAAATAGCCTGTATTTTTAACACCTACTTTATAGACACCATTGCCAAAATTACTGCTTCCTTCTCCACTCCTCTCCTTGTTTCAGTTCCCACAACTACATCATCCCACTTCCCCTCACAGCACTCCTCTACCCCAACTAATACATCACAAATCTTAAACATCTCCTCCCCAAGCACTAATACCCTACCCAAAAATTCCATACAACAGTCCCTGCATCCACAGTTCAACTTCTTAGGTTCATAGGTTCATACCAGGCTATCTGCCCTGAGGCAATTATAAGCCTAGCCCGATTCTGTATGGCTTACGCCACCCCTTGATTTGAGTATACTGTGCCCTTTTTAAAGTTTAGTTTACTGTGCCTCTGTCTAATAGTGACACGGGAGTAATCCCTGGGGCAAACCCATGATCCCCCATCCACCTATCGAGATTCTTATAGGTTAAAAGAATGACAAGATTCGAACCGAGGACCCTGTGCATCATAATCAAAGTACAGAACCACTAAGCCATGACAACTCTCACATTCCCACCTTCTTCATCAAAACTCTACTGTCAAAATTAAAACCAGGTTGAAACTCAGCCAATAAAATCCCCTGCAAATTCCATAAAATCAGTTCCAGCTCTCTAACCTACCCCATTTGTATTCTGATCAATAGATCAAGTCTTGAATCTTATGGTCCCTGTCTTTGGAAAAAAAGCAATCATCCTCCCTCTTCATAAAGGTGGCCCCTCAACTGAAGTCTCCAACTTTCGTCCCATTGCCATACTGTTCCCCTGTTTCTAAGGTCCTTGAAAAATGTGTGCATAAACAACTTCTTGACTATCTCCACACAAATAAGATTCTCTCCCCAACACAGCGTGGCTTTCACCCAGGTCTCAGCACATCCTCTGCATTGATTTCATTCTTAGACATAGTCAGCAAAGCTAGGGATTCAGGACACATTGTCTCTGCCCTATTCTTGGATCTATCAAAAGCATATGACACCATCTCTCACCCTATCCTTTTATCTCAACTAGCTAACATTGGACTATCCCCCAGGCAGTCAACTGATTTCAAAGCTATCACTCAAACAGAGTAAAGTGGCACAATTCTACTTCCCCCTGTCTTCTAAACCCCACAGGTGTCCTCCAAGGCTCCACCTTAGGCCCTTTGCTCTTTAACATTTTCATTAACAATCTCCACTTGGCTATCCCACAGGGCTCCCTTGTTCAATATGTAGATGATTCGACCATAGTCTGTTCTGCACCAAATGCTGTAATTCTTTACCAAGATACCCAGTCAGCCTTTTCCTCTGTGGAAACTTGGCTTCACACTAATCATCCTTCTCTTAACCCACAAAAAACTGAACTTATGATTTTCATACCCAAGAAACACTCCCATATAAATAAACCCGACTTCAACATTTATTCCCTCAGCATTACAAAAATTCAGTTAGTGGCCCAAACCAAATTGTTATGAGTAATAATAGATGAAAACCTCAAATTTGATTTACACATTCAAAATAAGACCCATAAGAAGCTAGGACTGCTCTGTCGACATAGTAATTACCTATCCCTCCCATCCCAACTAACTTTAGCACAAGGATTCCTGTTGCCTTCTCTAACTTATGGTGCTCCACTGCTCACCAATCTGCATTCTTCCCTACAACTAAAATTAGAAACATGCTACAATAAGATCGCTAAATTTGCTACAAACACCCTCCACTCAAATCATCACTGATTTGCCCTAAAAATTAAAGATACAATAGCCTGAATTTCTTCACTACCTACTACTCCTCCAGCTTACAGCTGCTCATAAACTTATTTATAAACCTCAACTCTGCCTCGCACTAAACTCACTACTGACCCTCTACAACCCCACTAGGCCACTATATTCTGAACAACAGAAGATTCTACAAGTCCTTAAACCTAAAATACCTGCAGCACAGTTGTTATACTCTTGGACCATGCTAAAAAATGGAATCCCCTGCCTACAGCCATCCGCCTTCAACATAATCCTAACAACTTTAAAACTGCTCTTCAAAATCACTTCCTTACCAATTGGAAATGCGACGGCTCTATTTCCACTTCTGCCGTTACCTAATTTGTCTGCTGAACTTAGTCAATCCTCCACTAGCCACTGCTAATATTGCTTATTCCCTGCACTAATATATTCTACCATATTCCCTTTTAAGTCCAGCTCTATTCTCAACTCTCATACCTCTACTAAATAACTTCTCCCTCTTCTTGCCTGCTCCCCTTAACTTGCATTATTTAGTATTATAACTCAATGCTATCTTTCAGCCAGTCTATGCTTTATAGTCCATTTATTCCTTGCACTGTCTAAATCCTATTGATGTTGCTCAAACTAATTATCTATTATTGTAAATATTTTTTACCTATACAATAGTACTATAATCCTTATGCAACTAGTTGTATGATTTTTTTTTGTATAATTTTTCTTTCAAGCAAATTATTTTATGTTAATCTTGTAAAATGTCCTTAAAGAATTTGACTATGTGTTGCTTATGTACAATCTTGGAGGTTTTCTCCCCGGGCTTCCACCGAAAATGGGCTTTTTCTGGTCCTTTTTCCAGTAATCAAATGCCAATAAATAAATAAATAATAAAAGAGTCTCCTTTTACACATCCTCTTCCTAGGGACCTCATCAGTGGGATGGTCAGGAGAAGTATTGGAAGTGGTGAGGGCATCCCTAGGGAGTCACTGAAAGTTTGTTTGGGTTAGCTGTCTCAGTGGGCTAGAAGTGAGGGGCTCAGAACTCATATTCAGTGATGGAACAGAAACAGAATCTGAAGGGGGCAAAGATGTCTCTCTATAGGCAGAGACAAGGCCCTCTCCACTACTTCAAAGGCAGATGGCCAGGGAGAAACAGAAGCCGGCAGCATTGGACCTGAAGACCCCTGTGCTGAAGAACCCTGAATTCCTCCAGATCTCTGTCTCGAGGAGGGAGTTGGACCTGAGCCATCCAGTACCAAAGCACCAAGAGACAAGGGTGGCTCTGATAACCTCAGAGTCAACCCCAACCCCTAGAGCCAGGGAAGATGCTTCAGCTGTGAGAGTCCTTCTGTTCCAAAAACATTGTTGGAGTCGAAAAATGACCTGTCTTCAGATCCAAACAGGACACCATCAATGATCTTGGATCCAAGGGCTCTGATACCATGGGATGGATCAGAGAATGAGATATCAGTACAGGACCAGTGGAGGGCTGGATCACAGGTCTGATGGGCGACAGAGCTGGGATTACCTCCATCCGGATGTGAGTTCTGAGGAACTTCATCATCCTATCCACCTCTGCTTCTGACAAGTTTCTGGAGGACCTACGGATGGAGCTGGAACATGGTGGCCTGGAGTGTTTCCTCAGCATTTTTTGGAGAAAGGGTAAGTGTAGTCAAGGAGAGATTGGCTCCAGCAAGAACCATGGTGACCATATCCAAGGTGATCTAGGCTTTGGGAAGGTAGGATCGAGAGTGACAGATATGACTTTTTTTCAAATTTTTGCAGCAGGTTCGGAGTTCGTAGCCAATACAGATGAACAGTCTGGAGACCTCTTCTTAGGGTCCTTCTCCTTTGGAGCCATTTCAGACTTTCCTTTTTTGGACCTTTTAGAGGGGGTTTGAGCTCCAGCAGCTACAAAGGATGACAAAGAGAGAGAAAAAGACCTTTTAGCACTAGATTATTTCTCCAGTCACTAAGAGTCCTGGAATTAAAACTGGCACAAACAGAAAAATTAGTTTCTAACTGGGTAGTGCCTAAACAGTATGCACATGCCCTGTAGGCATTAGAAATGGTAATCTTATGCCCACAGGAAGTGCATTTTTTTACAACCAGTCAGTTTATCTGCCATATGAAAGGAGATAAATGACAGTAAAAGGAGGTTTCATAATAACTATAGAAGGGTTTTTCTTAAATGACAGGACAGAAAGTACTAACAATGTTACAAGAAAATAATCTCTAGATGGTAGGAAAGGATAATTTTAAGAAAGGAAACAATAGTATCAACAATGGCACTCAGTAGAGTACCCAAACTATAAAAGGGTAGGAAAAAGAAATGCCTGCTGGACAGAACTCAAAAACTGCACAGAAAGTAAGGTAGAGAGGTGAAAAAAGCTAAAAGTGATTTAAAAGAAGAAAACTTTCTACCTGAAATACTGAAAAAACACCCAGAACCTAAAAAAGGCAATCTGCGGCTGAGGGATATGGTTGCAAATGAGATCTGGAGTATGTTAGGTTGGTGGGGCATTCTGGGCAAGGCAGGAGCCCAAAAATCGGATCCATGAATCTAGTGAATGTGACTCAGCCAGATCTGAGGTTTAATCTGAGACCCATCAGTTGAGGAATGGATGAAATGACAACATCAGATCAACAGATCTGTGTTGTGTGTCCACATTTGGCTCAACCTGTAGGTTATCAGGTCTAACTCAGATCTGACACTGGCTAAATCCTTCAGACTTCCAACTCACTGGGCTCCACCTCCCATACCCATAATCCCCTGCTCCTCAAACAACCCCTCAGATGAAATCTGCCCCATCTAAAACAACCTCTAAGTTATAAATCTCCCCAAACAAAAGGAGGACAAGGGACCCCAAGGATATGGAAAGGATGACCTCCATTGCCCAGTCATATCAGAAAAAGAAGTCTGTCATAAATTGCCAAGGTGGGGGCAGGATGGGTTTAACCAGACAGAGACAGACAACACTGATCTATCATTAAGGTAAATACATAACTTTCACATCTGATGCTGTCTTTTCCTTCTGGATTTAACCTGTGGGACAGAGTCTCCAGTCACATAAAAATCCTCTGCAGGAACTAAGGAAGGATATTCCAAAACATGGTGGAACCAAAAGAAGTCCTGGATCTTGTCTGAATATCCAGCTTGTGATGGGAAACAAATGAATGGTGGCCTACCTATCCAAGTAGCTGCTGCACAAACTTCATCCAGGGATACTTTGGAAAATAAAGCCATAGAAGTAGCCATACCTCTGATAGAATGACCCTTAGGTGTGTTTGTCAGAGCCTTGCCTCTCAAGGTATATTTGAAAAAGATACAGTCTGATAGCCACTTGGATAATGTCACATTAGACACAGATATAGCCAACCTAGATTTTGAAAAGGAAACAAATAATTGGCTGGATTTTCTAAATGCCTTGGTTCAGTCAAAGTAAAATTTCAGTTGCCTATGCAAATCCAAACATGCAGAAGGTATTCATACACAGTTATTGATGACATTGGGAAAAAACACAGAAAGGTGAATGGAACTATCCACATTATTCTCTAAAGCCACTTTAGGCAAAAAAGAGGAATTAATACAGACAGAAACCCTATCTTTGTGGAAAACCAAATAAGGAGGAGATGAGTCAAGAGCTTGTAGCTCTGAAACCCTCCTTACAGAAATAACAGCCACCAAAAATAAGGTCTTCTAAGACAACTTCAAGTCTGCTGTAGCCGAAGGTTCAAAAGGAGGGCCTACATGGTAAATTCCAGGGAGGGGCCAGATCCTGAAATGGAGGACACAACAAAGGTACCTTTGAGAAAAACCTTAGAAATATTAAGAGTAATAGGGGGAACATTAGCCCTGCTGACATGAAAATTTGAAATAGCTGCCAAGTGCACCTTAATCACAGAAAAACTAAAGCCCAAATGAAACAGCTTGGCAAGAAAATTTAGAATAGATTCTAGAGAGGTGAAAAAGGGCTGAGCCCTCAAGATTCTGCCCATAGCTCAAAATGTCTCCACTTACTGGAATACACTTTCTTAGTCAAATGCTTTTGAGAAGAAGACAAGATATGTTCTAGAGCATGGGAAAGCTTAGGATTCCTTGCCATCAAGGGAACCAGAGAAACCATGCAGTTTGTGATGCCCCAGCACTGGACGAGTAATCAAGGACCCTCAGTCCTTACCACTGGCACCAATGGGGAATCGTTCACTGGGAGGATGACAAGTACATATACAGTATTTCTAGATGCAGCTCTCTGCATCAAGTGCAATTTCCCTTAAGAGCACACAGAGACCACAGTCCGGGGCTGGTTTGTCCCTCTTTCGCCAAATCCCCAATAAGACTCCCCACTGGCACAGCTATAGAGTTGAGATCTCAGCTGAGTGGCCAAGCCAAGACCTCCATCAACTTCTCTGGCCAACCAGTGCTTTGTGTCCCTGCCCAAGTAGCACACACACACACACACACACACACACACACACACACACACACACACACACACACACACACACAAACACACACACCTGGGAAAGGCTGCCACTGGTTTACTAGCTATGCCCCCTTTTTCCCAGAATATAAGGTAGTTATCACTGCCATCAACCAACTCATTATCAGCTACTTTAAGGACCTTAACAAAAGGTGGCCAGTCTTACTGTGTAAATATTAACACAAATAGTAGCTTGACCAAGAGAAAGGCCATTAGGAGTGGCCTACACAGTCTCACAAAATAAATATGCAAGTATTCTCACAGCTTAAATATGTCTCACAAAGATCAACCACAATGAAAGGCTTATATATATTTAATAATAAATAATAAAAAAAATACTAAATATATTTTCACAGTGACATCAGAGTTCAAAACCACAGGAAATACTAAAAAAAACAACATTGCAGGACAGTCTCCAGTAAATAAAGAAAACATCTAAACTATGCTTCACTATATTCCTGACTGAATCTAAGAGAATTACTATACCCTATTTAACTTACTTACAGAGCAAGGCAGATGTGGTTACTGGATCTTCTAGGTGTTGTCAGGTCAAAGGCAGAATACAGAGTGATGTGCTCTCTAAGAGGCCTCTCAAATTAATATCTCAAATATCACTCTTGGGCTTGCTTGCAGAATGACATAATTTCTTGTCATCTGACTTCCAGTCCCTAGACCCAAAACAACCACTGATGGCAGCTGGTAGCATTTAGCATCTACCTGTAAAATACATAGACAAGGGCTTTTCCTCAGATTTTTTGGCAGATGCTGGAAGTCATAAAACAATATAACACTCCCAAGACAATACAGAAAGTTCCCTAGTTTTAGACATTGTGCTTCCTTGCTGCATTGAAACTGAAAGATGTCATCTTTTTTTGCTTATCCATTAAAGTAGCTTCATTTCAGCTATTTTTCTGAAGTTAGCCTCCTGTATTCTAGCCTCTACTGTTAAAATATATACATTTAAACAGTTACAATAGTGCATGTAAATTTCTGCTCTATTCCAGTAGGGCACACTGTGGATACATTTCAAGCACTTTGCAAAAACCTTTTTAACAAACATCTGTACAAACCTAGTTTGATATACACATGGCATATAGTTCTATTACAGTTGTAACTAAAGCATTGTATATGAATCATGTTGATATTCACAAATGACATATAATTATTTACAAAATTCCAGATACCTGGGCTGGCAGTATCTCGCTTTGTCACATGGTTAACTTAAGGGACTGAAGAGCTGGCGGATCTAGACCTTTTGGATGAAGAATGCAGTCTGGAAAGGGATCTAGAACCCAAGAGAGGTATTGCAGAAGAGGACATAAGAAAGGGAGCCACATGTGATGAGACTAGAAGAGTGTTATGAGATCACACTCACTCTGCAGCTGGCTGCCTTATAGAGGAATTTCACAATCAGAAGAAAAAGGGGATACGTGTACAGGAGTCCCAGGGGCCAAGCAAATAGCAGAGTGTTTGTGGGTAACTTCCCTGGAGGAGGAACTAATGTGTAATAGCTGCTAGACTTGGTGCTGGATGGGGTGGCCAAGAGGTCACAACATGGAGTGCCCCAGTGCTGGAAAAGCTGAAATGCAACTCTCAGATTTAGAGACACTTATGAGGAAGCAGAATGCTCCTGCTGAGGCTGTCAGCCAAAATGCTGAACTTCCCTGGGATGCGCATTATAATCAGAAACAGCTGAGATGAGATGTCCCATTGCCAATCTCTCGTGGCTTCTCAACAAAGAAGATAAGAAGCTGTTCCCCTCTGTTTGTTGAATAACCAGACAGTGGCCATATTGTTAATTGAAATCACACCTCTGGGAAGGATGTCCTAAAAAGCCTGCAATGCAAAAAGGACAGCCCTCATCTCCAGGATATTGATGTTATCCTCTGCAGAAGACCCTTGAACCATCCTTCCCTCGAAATGCCCCCTCCCACCCAAGAAGGGAGGCATCTGTGGTGACTATGACAAGGTAATGGGATGGACAAATGGTCTCCCATTGGTCACTAAAGGAGACTTGTCACTCTATCTAGGACACAATAGAAGAGTCTTCATGGGTTCTGTTTAAGCAGCTTTATTTTACACAAACACATTACTATAGAGGCTTATTGACTTTAACTTAAGTAAGTAACTTATATACAAACTAACAACTGCAATCACGCATGCTCTCTCTGATTGTTCCTTCAAAATGGCATTAGGGATTGCACGTGTCTGTAATTTATATGTGCGCGTACATGTTTCTTAAAGATATAGCACGCACACACTTGTGCTCTAATCTACATCCTCCCTCTTTGAGAAATAGATCCTACAATTGTTATGAAACTATTTGGCATGCAGACATTACAGGTGATCCTTAGTCATGCATTATACAATACTAAATACATATGTATATACCATCAAGTCCACATTGCTGCGTATTTCACACTAGGCTTAGATACTCATCCATATCGTGTGACATAAAACCTGGAATTAGATTTAGCAAATGGAACAGTTTCTATAAAATGAGTGATCTGTGGAATGTTCGAATAATTTTCTGGAATGGAATCAGAATTTTGAACATGTTCTGGTTTGAAAACAGTGTCTGATTCACTCTTAGACTTAGGGTCTGCATCACAGAAACAAATTTGTGATTGCAATGATGATGATGATGATTCTGGTACAGAAAGAAGATGTCTGTGGTTCCCCTATACTCCACACCCTCACAGTTTACCAAGTAGGATCTTGGCTCGGCAAAGATACCTGTAATCTGTCCTACTCGAACAAAACCTTTTGTTGTATGAATTTGTACCATCTCTTTTTCCCTCAATGGACGAAGTAATCTGATCTGTTGTAACTAGATTTCTGAATATTACACTTCATAAACAATTGAGCCTTGACAGTTTTATTGTTCTTAGGTGCAGGCTGCAATAAACTGGAAGAAATAGGTAGCATAGCTCTAGTTTGCCTGGAAAGTAGTCTTTGAGCAAGTGAGCCAAGAATAGCATCATGGGGTATGTTTCTGAGATTAAGCAAATTCAAGAGCACATTGGTATTGTCACGCTTTGACCTTTTAAGTAATTGCTTTGAACTCTGCACAGCTGTTCAGCTAGACCATTGGACTGAGGATATTCAGGACTACTAGTGATATGTACAAAGTCCCATTATTTCACAAATTTCTGAAACAACTGGCTAGTGAATTGAGTACCATTGTCAGTAAAAAGTTTGTATGGACTACAATGAAATGAAAAATGACATTTCAATTTAGTAATAACAGCAGTGGATGTAAGGTTAGGTAGTAGATCAATCTCAAACCAGTTCAAATAAGAGTATACCAAAACAATGTACTGTTGACTGTTCCACTCAATGATATCAGTTACTACAGTAGACCAAGGTAGTTCAGGCACTGGACTTAGCTGAAGTTCTCTTTGCAAATGCGGTTTAGTACTATTGCATACTGAACAATAAGAAAGTACGTAATCAATGTCTTTCGGTAATGAAGGCAAAATACTAATTCTCTAGCTCTTCTCTTAGTGGATGTGGACACTGGATGAACATAATGCAAAATCTGGATATATTTTTGTTGTAAGGAAGCATGAACAACAATTTTAGTACCTTTGGAAATAATGCCATCTTCCATCGACAATTCATCTCTGTAAGGAAATTATGTTTGCACTTCAGGTGGTACACTAGATTGCTTTGACAGCCATCCGGCATTAATATAGTGATTGAGCTTTTGTAAAATTGGATCAGTCTGAGTGTGATCTCTTGACTCATCAAGTCTAGTGGAGGAAAAATTATGCACTGACATCACATCAAAATTCTCTGCATTAAGCTGTTCTGTTGTATTTCTGCGCGATCTGGGTAAGGTATCAACCAAATAGAGCAATTTGCCTTTTGTGCAAACCATTTTGAAATTGTACTTTTGCAATTTGAGCATCATTCTTTGTAATCTCGCTGGAGCAGAATGCATAGGCTTCTTTAGAATAGTAACTAGAGGTTAGTGGTCAGTTTCAATCTGAATAGCTCAATCATAAATATAATCATGAAACTTGGAACATGGAAATACAATTACTAAAAGCTCCTTCTCCATTTGAGCATACTGCATTTCATTTTGGGTTAATGTTCTAGATGCACAGGCTACTGGTCTGCCCTCTTGAAGTATAACTGCACCTAGACCAAATTTTGAAGCATCACAGGAAAGAGTAACTGGTTTATTCACATCATTCACATCATAGTATCTTAACATAGGTGGAGTGGCAATTTTCTGCTTGAGATTTTCAAATGCCTTCAGGTGCTGTTCCAACTATAACCATGCAACATTTTTGCATGTGAGCTCTCTTAAAGGTGCTGTCAACTCACTGAAGTGTGGTATAAAGTTGCCTAAATAGTTGACCATGCCCAGGAAATGCTGCAAAGCTTATACATTATCTGGTGCTCACATCTCAAGAATAGCTGCTTGCTTGGTCAAGTCTGGTCTCAAGCCTGTATTTGCAAACAAATGTCCTACATACGTAACTTCTAGAAGTCGGAATTTGCACTTCAGAGGATTGAGTTTCAAGTTTACTTCACGTGCTTTCTCTAGAACTTTCTTGAGGTTTCTGTCATGCTCTGCTTCACCACTGCCTCCAAACAATAGATCATCTACTATTATGGCATAAGGATAACCCAAATAATTTGCTCCATTGCACGCTGAAAGGCTTTACCTGCAGAATTTATTCCAAATGGCATCCTTAGGAATCTGTATCTGCCAAATGGAGTACCAAAAGTAGTTAGAAATGAAGATTTGTGATCTAGCATCACTTGCCAAAACAAACTCTTTGCATCCAAAACAGAAAATATAGTGGCATTCAATATTAGAGCTGCTGTGCGCATTTGATGATACAGTCTCTTTAATGTTTTGTTTAGGTCTCTTGGGTCAATGCATATTCTGATTTCATCTGAGCTTCTTTTATGAGTGGCTACCATGGCCAACACCCATTCAATTGTTTCTGTGACTGGACAAATCACACCTTGCTTCACCATTTTACCCAGCTGAGCCTTAACTTTATCTTGCATAGCTATCGGAACTCTTTGTGCTGGTCTGACTAATGGAGTGACCTCTAGGCTTAACTTAATGGAATACACAAGTGGAAGTTTGCCTAACTTGTCATTGAAAACATCAACATACTCTGAGAAAATGGCTTCGGAGAAATTATAACTCGGAAATGCACTTACATGATGAACTTCTTTTGCAAAAAAAACAGATTCATTCTTAAACTATCTTTGAGACCCAGTAAAGAGTAAAGATTGCTCTGGTCTTCAGACTACAGGGAATAACAAGATGTAACAGTTCTCAGCCAAATAAATTGAAAGCATCACTGAACCTTCGGTTTGAATTTCTCCATAGCAACAGTCTCACACTACTGGTTTTATTGATTTGTTAGTTAGTTCTCACTCTAGTAAATGTGTCTGCTGATACATTACACTTTGAACCAGTGTCTACTTTGAGCTCTGTGGATTTTCCATTAATCCAGACAGTAGAAAATACTTCACTTCTTGTTAATAAGTTCACTGCATCAACTCTTTCACCAAGCACTGATATACACTATCTACATAGAAAGCTTACTGCTTGGGCTCTACTTGATCAACTTGTTTTTTTTGTGTGACCTTTTTTTACAATGGTGTGAGGCATACTTGATTTGCAAAACTTTTGGAAATGGTTCCATTTTTTACACTTGTGACATTGCTGACCAGACTAAGCACTTCTCTCTTTTAGACTCATGATTCGTAACACAATTGTGACAGTTAACAATAAAGCTAGATTTGGGTTTTGCTGATTCATGCTTGTACTGCACTGAACTGGTGCAAGCGTGTTTCTTAGAACTTTCCAGAAAGACACATGCCTTCTTTGGAAACCCTGTAGCTATCACGTGCTTAGGCTGCTCTTGTTTGCCACATGTTGCATACTCCAGAAACCACGCTCCTGTCACTCGCAAGTACACGTGCAGGTTTTTCTGTCACTTCATGGATTTGACAAATCTCTATGGCTTTGCTCAATGTTATATCGCTGTCATGAAGTAAAACCTTTCTCACAGCAGCACTATTAATATCACACACAAGCCTGTCCTTTATCAGCTCCTTTCAATCACTAAACCAACACATTTTAGCTCTGTTTCTTAAGTCAGGTATATAAGCTGCAAAAGTTTCCCTGGTTTCTCATCCCTAGTGTAAAACAAATGCCTCTCTAAAGTAATATTTGTCTGGGGGGTTACACATTTCTCTGAACTTGCACTTCAAACACTTGGGGTCTTCCCTTGATTCAGATTGTACAACAATATGATGGTCTGCACCTTCTTCTTCATATACTGCTGGTGCATACACAAATGAACACTCTCTTTCCATGGCCTCTGGCCCAGCTAGATTTAGTAAAATGAATGCCCTGGAGTGTGCATCTCTATCTGTATAATTTGCTTGTATAAAAATATCATACTCTTGCTCAAATATTCTCCAATTCTCTGCAATATTCTGATCAAATTCAAGTGGTAGGGGGTTTCGAAATCCGTCTGCCATATTAACACATACCAGCGAAGGGTTTTGCAAATAAGCGCAAACATACACACATGCACATATGTCAGAAACTAATTCCAGTATTTGCCCACCGCCTTTGTGCTCTGAACTTATACTTTTTGGGGTTTTCAGAATTATGTGAATGAACAAACTCACAGTACCTTCGAATAACTGGACTCTACGCAATCAATTTCTTGGGCGTTTTGGTACTTTTGTAATATCGTTGGAAAGGCTAAAATGCTAAACTCATTTATCATCATTTGATAAAGTCATTTACCATTATTTTAAGAAACATTAGATAACTTTATGATGCGAATGAATAACTCACGAGCACTGTAATACTCTTGTAATGTCATCTTTTGCAAGACAACACCTCTTATAAGGGTAAGAAACATGCCAAGTAACTGAACAATGCAAATAAATCGAACATCTGTTGTCCAAAACTCAATAAATTTGCAAAGTAATTGCACTTTGTGAATAACTGCATACAGCACACTGAAATGTCCCCATAACGGCGGTACCTTGTAAACCAACTTTTTACAGTGCAAGAAGCACTCTGTAATGGCACTTTGCGAATAGACACACCCAGCACAAGAAACTTTTCGAAATGGCTATACTTTGACTGTATTTCATGAAATAGTTGCACTTTGCACACAATAAACTCTTCGAAATACATGAACAGCAACAAACACACACTGTGAGCACTTTTACACACTGAGATACTGCAAATAAATGCAGTTATGCTTTGATACAATACAAAGTCATAGTTATGCCCAAATACAGTACTTTGCCAAAACACATACAGTCGCCTTGCTTTCTTTTTGTTTAATGTGCCCTTTTTTGTCCTTCTTATATTTGTTTTGCTCGTATAAGCCCTTTTCTTGCCAATGTACTTTTCTTGTGCTCATTTTACTCTTGACATGCCCAGCTTTGCCTTAAACACACTCGTTTTGCTTTAAACATGCTTGTTTTTGCCTTACTGTTGTTTCATCAAATATTTTTATTTTAAACACTTTCTTTAGTTAAACTTTTCGTGCTTTCCGCTTGCCTGATGATGCGGTTTTTGCCCTTAAAATGCCCCTTTTTTGTCTTTCGTATTATATAAATAGTTTGTGCTATTTCTCATTACCATTGATTCTTTCTGGCTCTATTTGTGCTCTTTTCTCTCAGTTTACCTTCACTGTTGCCTTTGCACCTCTGAATATTCTTCTTTCTTCGATCCCAGTTCTGACACAATATAGCTCTCCTATCTAGGACACAGTAGAAGAGACTTTGTAGGTTGTGTTTAAGCAGTTTTATTTTATACAAACCCATTACTATAAAGTCTTACTGACTTTAACTTAAGTAACTTATACACAAACTAACAATTGTGATCAAGCATGCTTTCTCTCTGGCTGCTCCTTCAAAATGGCACTAGGGATGGCACGTGTCTGTAATTTATATGTGCACATACAGCCTTGCACATATAAATTACAGACATGTGCACATATAAATTACAGACACGTGTCTGTAATTTATATGTGCACATACAGCCTTGCATCCTTCTTAAATATATAGCATGCACACATCTGCACTCTGATCTACAGGCTGTAACCACCACTGGATCTGATCATGACAGACTTTTGTCAATCTTACTGGAAAGTCCACTGGATGAGTCAAGTATGACCACTGTACCGACAGGGTCCATTGCAGAGCCCTCATATGATACCAACCCTATAGAAACGGTCATATGGCATAGGAGTTTCAAGAGTGCATAAGCTGGAGGCTTCAAAAGCAGAAGAACTGACAGTGCATGAAATCAAAAGTGGATCACTGTGGAGCTCGGGAGCCTGGCAATTTGGCTGACAGTATGCAAGGGGAAACCTATGAATTCTAATGTCTGAACAGGTTTTAGGCTTGACTTTGGATAACTGGCCATAGTGGAGTAAGGTGATCCTGGTCATGATCAGTAACTCTCATGTGGAGGAGGTAAGGAGCCAATCATCTAGGTAAGGGAAGTCCTGGAAACCTTGCAGCGGGAGCCAGGTTGCAAGCACTGCCACATATTTGGTGAACACCTGGGGGACTATGGAGATACCAAATAGCAAGTCTCTGAATTGGTAGTGATCAGCTCCCAGCCAGAAGTGCAGAAACCTCCTGCAGTGCCTCTCTATCTTTATATGATGGAAGGTGTCCTTGAGGTCTAATGAGCACATCTGATCTTCCTTCCTTAGCAGACACAAAATGGACTGCACTGTGACCATCTAAAACGTCTGTTTCACAAAGGGATTCAATTTGTTTAAATCCAGAATAGATGACAAAACACCAAAAAGGAAAAATTCTCAAAAACTCCAACACATAGCAAAAAACAAACTCCAACCACGAAGATGGAAAACCACAACGCTTTATTCACATGACCTGGTACCTCGGCAATTCGCCTTCAGTGGAACAATACATCAAATGAAACCCATCTCCTTAAATACAAACACATCAAACTCATTATTCAATCAACCAATTCATGGAAACTTTGATAGAAACTTTTTTCCCCTCCTTTTTGCTTAATTACTTTACAAAACAGTTTAATACCATTTTCCATATAAATGCCCATAAATATTTAGATACTAGTTTATCAATAAATCACTTTATCCAACATACAGAATGTACAATATTTCATAAATAAATATGAATGAATGAATAAATGGTAAAACTACTCTAAACATTTGATGTTATACAAAAAAACAACACTAAGCAATATTAGATATTGTAAATATTAGATATTATAAATATTTTAAATATTTTTAAAATATTTTTTAAATGCAAAATATCAAATGCAAAAGATCAAATGCAAAATATGAAATGCAAAACTTTCTCACAAAGCAAAATGATTAAAAAAACATATAATATTTCATAAAGATAAACCTACATCTAAATTCAAGCCCCCCGGATGTAAAGTGTGATAATTGAGAATCAACTTGTTTTCTAATTTGTTAAGTTCTGTCCTAAAATTTCCACCATCAAAATGTGGTCTGGCTAAAACACTGAAAATAAATCCCTCAGTGTTTCCATTATGAACTTTAACAAAATGAAAGGCCACAGGACTATCCAAATTCTCCCTTCTCACATCCCCCAAATGTTCCAAAATGCAAACCTTAATCTTTCTGGTAGTCTGACCAATGTACCATAATGGTTGAACACAATCACACCCTAAAACATAAACCACCCCTTGTGATAAACAATTGAATTTTTCAAACGCCCTATATCTCTTCCCATTAATTTTCATTCCATCTAAATTTCTAACCAAATGACATACAGAACACCTACCACATTTCTCCATACCAACATTTTCTCCATCAGCAGACTGTTCTAGTTTTTTATTTAATAACTCCTTCAAATTACCAAATCTTCTGTAAGAAAAACTAATATGAGTGGGAAACAAACTTCCCACAATCATGTCATCACAAACCACACTCCAAAACTGTCTAACAATCTTCTCAATAGTCTGAGAAAAATCAGAATATCTAGAAACAAAAAATAATTTCTCCTCCTTATCAATGACTGTGTGACGTGTACTAAATTCACTTCTTACTTAAATCCAGAATAGGCCTGAGGTCCTTGTTCTTCTTTGACGTCAAAAAGGACACTGAGTAGACCCTGGATCTTTGTTGGTCTGGTGGGACTACTTGGACAACTTGGTTTGCCAGCAGCTTGTGAATCTATAACGTTGCTTGCAGTCTCTTATGAGACTGAATGTCTGGAAGATGTTTGTAGTGAAACCTTGGAATTTCTAAAAAGGGAATTGTATATCTCCTGAATATGACTCTTAACACCCACGTAGTTGACAGACCTGAGTTTCAAGGCCAAGGAAGTAGAAGAAGCAGACAAAGGGCCTGCAGGAAGAAGGCCCTTAAGGACCATCTTGAACCATCGCTTATTAATTGCCTTGGACCAGATCCCCTCACAAATGGAACATGAAGAGTCCAGATGGGCAAATCCCAAACAACTGGTACATTTATTGTATGTGGCACAAAAAGAAAAAAACAACAAGCCTATACCAATCTAACACTAACACACAGAAAAACATCAGAAAGCTACACATAAGAAAAGGTGGGAAGCCCAATACACACACTACCAACACACCCTAACAAAGCTACCTAACTACCTATCTACCTACAGGAACACACTACACTGCACTATAAACAGTACTAGGGTAAGGGAAACTACAAAAAACAAGAAAACTCTACACCAAAGCTGCTCAAAAAATGATATGCCAAAGTGGAGCTAGATCGATCTGCTGACATGTGTGGCAAACTAGGGGTTGTTGAGGTTGTTTGAGGAGCAGGGGATTGTGGGTAACACAGATGAAGCCTGGTGAGTTGGAAGTCTGAAGGATTTGGCTGGTTGGATCCAAGTCGCATCTGGCACCCCACAGGTTGAAGCCAGATGGAGAAGTCAACATCTGCTACAACAGAATAAAAAAAAAAATTATGAAGAATTATATTGATCCTTGGGAAAAATGGGGGGAGGGTGAATATAAAAAAGCTATGAGGAAAATGCAGGAAAGATGTGAATATTTTTTTGAAGCAAGTGATCTTCTGTGGCACTTACTACTGGAAAAACTGCCAGTGAAAAGTAAAATGAAATACAAAATAATAGAACAAAGAATGTATCATCTTCTTTCGGCTGATTCTCATTAGGGGTCGCTACAGCAGATCACCTGTTTCCATTTCTTCCTGTCCTCTGCATCTTGCTCTGTCACACCAACCATCTGCATGTCCTCTCTCACCACATACATAAACCTTATCTTAGGCCTTCCTCTTTTCCTGTTACCTGGTAGCTTCATCCTTAGCATCTTTTTCCCAATATACTCAGCATCCCTCCTCAGCACATGTCCAAACCAACGTAATCGTGCCTCTCTGGCTTTGTCTCCAAACCTTCCAAAGTGGGCTGACCCTCTAATATTCTTATACCTAATCCTGTCCACCCTCGTCACCCAGTGCAAATCTTAACATCTTTAATTCTGTCACATCCAGCTCAAACTCTTGCCTTTTTGTTAATGCCACTGTCTCCAACTCATACAACATAGCTGGTCTCACTACCCTCTTGTAGACCTTCCCTTTCACTCTTACAGGTACTCGTCTGTCACAAATCACTCCTGACACTCTTCTCCACCCACTCCATCCTGCCTGTACTCTCTTCTTCACCTCTCTTCCAAACTCACCGTTACTCTGAACTATTGACCCCAAGTATTTAAACTCATCCACCTTCGCCACCTCTACTCCTTGCATCCTCACCATTCCTCTATCCTCCCTCTCATTCACACACACATATTCTGTCTTAGTCCTACTGACCTTCATTCCTCTTCTCTCTAGAGCATATCTCCATCTCTCCAGGGTCTCCTCCACCTGCTCCCTACTCTCACTACAGATCACAATGTCATCTGCAAACATCATAGTCCACAGGGACTCCTGTCTGATCTCGTCTGTCAATCTGTCCATCACCATTGCAAATAAGAAAGGGCTCAGAGCTGATCCTTGATGTAATCCCACCTCCACATTAAACGCATCCGTCACTCCCACCGCAGACCTCACCGCTGTCACACTACCCTCGTACATATCCTGTACCACTCTTACATACTTTTCTGACACTCCTGACTTCCTCATACAATACCACAACTCCTCTGTAGGCACCCTGCCATATGCTTTCTCTAAGTCTACAAACACACAATGCAACTCCTTCTGACATTCTCTGTACTTCTCCATCAACACTCTCAGAGCAAAGCTTGCATCTGTAGTGCTCTTTCCCAGCATGAAACCATACTGCTGATCACTAATCATCACATCCCTTCTTAACCTTGCTTCCACTACTCTTTCCCATAACTTCATGCTGTGACTGATCAATTTAATCCCTCTGTAGTTACTACAGCTCTGCACATCACCCTTATTCTTAAAAATCGGTACCAAAACACTTTTTCTCCATTCCTCAGGCATCCTCTCACTTTCCAAGATTTCATTAAACATTCTGGTTAAAAACTCCACTGCCATTTCACCTAAACACCTCCATGCTTCCACAGGTATGTCATCTGGGCCAACAGTGTTTCCATTCTTCATTCTCTTCATAGCTATCCTTACTTCCTCCTTGCTAATCCATTGCACTTCATGATTCACTATCCCTACATCATCCAACCTTCTGTCCCTCTCATTCTCTTAATTCATCAACCCCTCAAAGTACTCTTTCCATCTCCTCAACACACACTCCTCGCTTGTGAGTATGTTTCCCTCATTATCCTTTATCACCTTTACCTGCTGCACATCTTTCCTAGCTCAGTCCCTCTGGCTAGCCAATCGGTACAGGTCCTTTTCTCCCTCCTTAGTGTCCAACCTTTCATACAACTCTTCATATGCCTTATCCTTACCCTTCGCCACCTCTCTCTTTGCCATGCACCTCATCTCCTTATACTCCTGTCTATTTTCTTCATCTCTCTGACAATCCCACTTCTTCTTTGCCAACCTCTTTTTCTGTATACTCTCCTGTACTTCCTCATTCCACCACCATGTCTCCTTGTCATCCTTCCTCTGTCCAGATGTGATACCAAGGAATGTATAATAGCTGTAATACTGAAGAGACACTTTTTTTGGATTGTTAGAAAAATTAAGGTTTTTGGACATTATTTAAAGATGTTTATGACTGGGAAGTCTTTAAAAACATTAATATGAACATGGTGTTGTATGGGAAATATAAGGCTGGGAGTGAAAAAGAAGTTGAAAAATGGGGTAAAATTTTATTCATTGCTATTTGGTGTTTGTGAAAAAGAATATGTGAATAACTGCTGTATAACAAAAGAAAAGAAGATGAGGAAGTAATATGTGATGCAATGAAATGAGTTTTACATTTATTTAGGAAGACAAACATGTACATTACTTTACTGGGATGTATAAAGTATGATATAAAGTGTAAATATAATGAATGTGTAAATAAAGATAGAAAAGTGTTATATATATAAAATAAAGCGACCCATACTATTTTTGATAAGTGTCATGGTGAGGATGCAAGGAGTAGAGGTGGTGAAGGTAAATAAGCTTAAGTACTTGGGATCAACAGTTCAGAGTAATGGTGAGTGTGGAAGAGAGGTGAAGAAGAGAGTACAGTCAGGATGGAGTGGGTGGAGAAGAGTGTCAGGAATGATTTGTGACAGAAGAGTACCAGTAAGAGTGAAAGGGAAGGTTTACAAGAGGGTAGTGATACCAGCTATGTTATACAGGTTGGAGACAGTGGCATTGACAAAAAGGAGTCAGAGCTTCACATGGCAGAATTGAAGATGTTAAGATTTGCACTGGGTGTGACGAGGATGGACAGGATTAGGAATAAGTATATTAGAGGGTCAGCCCAGGTTGGAAGGTTTGGAGAAAAAGCCAGAGAGGCAAGATTACATTGGTTTGAACATGTGCTGAGGAGGGATGCAGAGTATATTGGGAAAAAGATGCTAAGGATGAAGCTGCCAGGTGACAGGAAAAGAGGAAGGAATAATATAAGGTTTATGGATGTGGTGAGAGAGGACATGCAGGTGGTTGGTGTGACAGTGCAAGATGCAGAGGACAGGAGGAAATGATCTGCTGTGGTGACCCCTAACGGGAGCAGCCGAAAGAAGAAGTCATGAAATCTTTTGCATCCACTTGAGCTACCACCATCTCAAACAGATGAGGCATTGGTTTAACATCTCACCTGATGTATGCCAGATTCAAGAGTGCAGTATCCCCCTTATGCTGCACTGCAGTGTCAACAATCAATCTACCTACTGTGGGAACAGAACCCACAGCCTTCTGCACAAAAGGCAAGTGTGTTACTTGTGGTTCCACTGCCACTGCAGTAATACACTCAAAGGTATTTACATGGTTACTAACCATACAGATGAGCCCATGGAAAAAGGACAACAGACAGAAGCCTTATTTATTGACCATTATGCAATCATAACTGTTAACTATGCACTTCTGATGAAATCACTCCATAATTTTGGTAAAGGAAACATAGTAATTAGATGGTTTAATGCTTACCTACACACATCTACTCTGAAAGCTCTCACAATGACACAAACAGTTGGAGAACCCAAGCATCACAAATTGGTCACATGCTATTCCCCATTTTTATAAACGATCTGCTCTACAATCTAACCAACTTGAATTCTAAACTTCAACACATTCTCAAACAGATTTCAGACTTGCATGTACATGGCTCAAAATCACTGACATTCTCAGTAGCCGTAGCAAAAGTTATTTCGCACTCATCAAAAACTATACTGACAGAAGACACAGAGAGCTCACCCCTTCGTATTAATACTAGACATATCCCAGCAAAAATAAATCAGCAGCTAGCATTCTCTACACATGCTGAACAAGTAGCACAGCAAGTTTTAAAACAACTAAAGATTGCCTACAAATACTCCAACCTCTTCCCTTTGAATGCCCAAAAAACTGTTGCCATGCAGATGTTAATGCAAGAAACTGAACACAACCTACAAGTATTAGCACTCAGCTCTGCCCAAAAGGCAAACACATTGCAAGTTGTTAACAACAAAGTATGCTATTTAATTTCTCTCACAATCCCCCCGAAACACCACTGTACCTTATTACAAAAGACAGTCTCCCTATCACACCAAAATCTAACCAACATTTTAACTGTTTAACTTCTAAGATACTTAACTGCAGGCACTGACCACCCCAGCCTATAAACTTCAGCACAGAGATATCTATCAGCTAAGATCATCCACTCTTAATTCCATAACCCTAATCAGACCACCCTTCAAAAGGCCATACAAGAAAAAGCCTTCACAAAGTTTGCACTAGCTTCACCAAAGAGCTTCCCACAATAAATGAGTAGGATTAAACCTTAAAAAAAAAGACTCCCCTAGAGTACCATCCATTCTTCAAGGTGCAGAAGGTGTCAGTTTGGAAGGGGGAAGGAGAGAGGGACGTTGAACCAGACAAAAACAGTACAACACAAATCTATTGTTATGGTGAGTACATAACTTTTGTAACCAATGTTGTCTATTTTCATCTGATTCAAGCTATTGGGACATATTCCCTAGCTATCAATTAGCTGAGGAAACATCAAGGAAAGACATTCCTGAGAACAGCAGAGCCAAAAGAGGATGTAAATCCAAATTTTAGTAAGACACAAAGGTATGGATGGTAGAGCAGGTGGCAGCAGCACAAATTTCATCAATTGGAAAGCTACATTGGAAACTATGAAAATTGCTATTGCCCTTGTCAAATGAACTGTTGTGTTTTGGTTAATGATAAACCCAATTTGTCATAAAGAAATGTAATATAATTTGAGAGCTATCTTGAAAGAGTGACATTGGAAGCACCACCTCCTACTTTAGCTTTGGATAATGCACCAAAAGGGAAGCTGTCATAATGGTTAAGGTATTTACCTTACAGACACAAGATGCAGGGTTTGATTCTCACATGGGGTAATTGACTAGGCTTAAAATGGCCCACAAGGGCAGTTTATCTAGTACAAGTGACTTTTAAGTGGGAGGTAGGCATAATGGTTAAGGTATTTACCTTACAGACACAAACAATTGATCCAACTTCCTGAAATCTTCATTTCTATACAGTTAGAACGTAAGTTGTCTGTGAACATCAAGCAAATGCAATGTACATGTCCTCCTTTATTTGAAAACTTCAGAAAGAAAACTGGTAGATTAATGGACTTGTTTATACTGGATATGGATACCACCTTCAGAATAAAGGAGGGATTTGTTTAAAAAAAAACCCTGTCTTTATGAAAGTTTTCATGAAAGGGCCTGCAACCCTGAAATACTCTTAGCAGAAGTAACTGCCACCAAAAAGATTATCATGTATGTTAAAAACTTTGTCTATAGAGAAAGAAGTTATGTTCTTACCATAACGTTCTATGTGAGTTGTTCATCTCACCTTTGTTCTTACACGTGGGTTCGGAGCCGATCCATCGGCTCTGAGTCGGCCGTTTTCCAAGCTCTAGATCTCTGAGAAACTCGAGACACAGTCCCTATCCCATGATGCTCTGTTGCCAAACCCCAGATCTAGTTTGCTGAACCCAGCAAGAAAACACAACTAAGAAACCCAATATAACACAGTAACTATTTATAATTAGTTAAAAGATAACTTGGCTGACATGACATCTACCATTACCACAGTCTCATGGCTTCTTGACATACAGGATAAGATCTGGTTCCTCCCTGTTTGTTGATATACCAGACTACTGACATGCTGTCTGCCAAACTAAAATCACGTCTACAGGCAGAGAGTCTTGAAATACCTGCAACACAAAAAGGACTGCTCTTATTTCCTGGATGTTGATGTAAATGTTGGTCTTTAATGGTGTCTAAGTACCTTGAAAAGTCTTCCTTTCGTAATGCCCCCCACCCTAAAAGGGAAGTGTCTGTGGTAAGTACGGATGTCGGAGATGAAAGACATAATGAACTTTTTTCTAACAACTCCGTATATGTGATCCACCACTTGATGTGACTTCTGCACATGGGTATTAGTCTGATTGGGGTACTGAGAGGGTCCATTAAAGAACTTTCATGTGAAACCTGGAAAGAGGGGTTAAAGTGATCACAAAAGCCAAAAGCCCTAGAAGTTTCAGAATAAGTTTCACTGAGAGTAATGGATGTGATAATACTTGGCTTGCTGCTTGCTGAATGGAAAGAATTCTTGATTGTTGTGAGCTGGCTATTTGAGTTCTGTGTTCAGGTAGCATCTGATGAATTCTATGGACTGAGTTGGACTCAATTTGCTTTTTGTCAGGTTTACAGTGAACCACAAGTTGTGAAGTAAATGAAGTAAAAGGACCCACTATTGAATTAATAGATCCCTGTTCAGTGGGGCAGTTAGGAGGCAACTGTCTAAGTATGGAAACACCTGGAACCCCTGCAGTCTTAGATACACTGTTGCTACTGCCATGCATTTGGTAAACATCTAGGGGATGTGGTGAGTCCAAAGGGCAGCGCTCTGAAATGAAAGTGACTGGCTACCAGCCTGAAATGGAGGAATTTCCAGGATAACCTGTTTATTTTTACATGATAGTAGGCTTCTTGGAGATCTATTGAACACATCCAGTAATTCTTTCTGAGCAGAGGTAAAATGGACTGAAATGTGACTATAGAGAATTTTGTCTGCTTCACAAATTGATTTTGATGACTTAGGTCCAGAATAGCCTTAGATCCTCTGTCTTCTTTGGAAATAAAAAGAACCTGGAGTTGACTCCAGATCTTATCTGATCTGGTAGGACCTGCTGGATGGCCCTTTTTTTCCAACAGCTTTTTGACTTCTGCTGTTGCAAATTACATTTGTTGGGGTGGAATCATTTTTTTTTTATTTGAGGAGGGGACAGAAACAGAATGATGCATCCTCTGGTTATTATCCTCAACAGCCAAGAGTCTGAAGTGATGGCCTGTCAGGCTTGAGTGCGAAGGGATAAATACCCCCCCCCCCCAACTGCTAACAGAGTGTGGCAGTTGGACAACCCTTCAGAAGCACTGAAAGGATTTCTCAAAGAAGGGATTGTGAAATCCTTGACTTTGTAGATTGCCTCTGCCCCTAGGACAACATCCATTAAAATTACCCCCTCCTGTGCCACAGGAGGGTTTGAACAGGGAAGCATCTCAGTTAAACTGTTGTGGTTTTCTGAACCACATTTCTTTCCTCTTCATTGATTCTTGAAGAAGGTCCTTTGAGGAGAGGAGAAGAGAAGTGGAGTCCCATGGCTGATAAGGTCTTACCGTCCTGCTCACCTCTGGTGACTGCCTCCTTAACTGTAGGTCCAAACAAAGTGGAACCATCAAGGGGGCATTAAGGAAGGACGTCTTAAAGCCTTATGCAAAATCATGCAACCGCATCCAGGCATAGGGGCATATCAGTTTGCTGGTACCTGCTGCCCCAGCTGTTCCATCAGCTGCATTAGAAAGCAGATGCTTGGAAACACTAAAAATGGAATTTAAGGTAGATAGCTACGATTTTACATTCATCTGGCTATGTGCTGGCAAATAACCTGAAATAGAACTTCTGATCTCCTTGGTTAATTCTCTCTGAAAATATATGCAATACAGGCAAGATAGTTCAGTGTTCTCAGAGAAAAAGTCACTGAAGCATAAGTCCATTTGCCAAATCTGTTCAAAGCATTAGCTTCCCTACTGGGGGGTGGACAGACATACTCTCTTCAGAGAACTCTTTCTTTGTAGCTGCTACTATGACCAAAGCCACTACAGCAGGGGCTTTAATCCAGTATACTTTGTCCTTTGGTGCTGCCAAAATATTGTCCGGTTTCCTAGAACTGTCTGCTGTATCAGGTTCCTTTCTTTGAGCCATCAAATCAAAGAGGGAATCAGGATGTGAAGCCACCAAGGCAATAGAAGAGACAGATCCAAAAGCCTCCAGGAGCATGGATTTTTCCAGGGAAGGTATATTGGTGGACCATCCCCCTTTCTGTTTCATCACTTCTAGTATTTCACCAAAGGTGACGTCTCCAAATGATCGGATGAAACCCTCACCTTTATCTAAATCCATGTCTTTGCCAGATTCCAGTGAGAAATCTAAGTGTTTCCATTTGCAAGTCTGCTTCCTATGGACCTGCCTTTTATCAATCTGTGACTCAATGACAAAACTTCACCAAGGCTTTTGGCAAATGACTACCACTGTTGACATGAAGGAATGGAGTTTGAAGCAGTATACATAGGAGGTTGGGACAGATCTGAATAGGATGGAGGCACATCCTCTCTTGGTTTGGAGAAGCCTCAAAAGCTGAACGGGAAATCGGAGTTGAAGAGATCTCTCTCTAGTGGGGAGAACAGAGAATGCTCCAGAGGTTACAACCCACCCTGCCTCCAGTACTGACATCAGAGCCGAGCTGTTGAGGGACAAGGCTCTGAGGGAGACGGATGGATCTGAAAGTTTCAGAGTTGATCCATCCCCTTCGGCACCGGCCCCAGTGCTTCTGCTCAAATCTCTTCCTGTCAGAGTCAAGACAGTCTTGGGAATAGTTAGGGTTGAAATGGAAGGCACTATCAACATCAACATAGTTGCTTTGGTAATGTTCAGATCCAAGGGCTTTGGTTGTGAAGCTCGAACCAGCAATGGAGTCATCAGTGATGGGGTTATTGGGACTGTTCTCAGCTTGACCTGAGAAGACGGAGCTAAGGGAACCCCCAACTGTATCTGCATTTATACAAACTTCTGCATCATTCTGTCAATATCGACTTCAGTAAGGCTCCATGAAGAATGGACAGATCTGAAAGAACAGGCAATTGCGGAAGAATTGGCTGATGCTTTTGTTGGAGAAGCAGAGAATGAAGTCGAGGACTAATTGGCTCCAGGGTAAAAAATGAGAAGAGGAGAAGGAGGACTTTGGATTTGAAGACTTTGGTATTTTTGGTGCTGGACTCAAGGAAACTGCTGCATTGTGACACCATTTTGTGGCTTTCTTGAGCCCTTTCTCTGGGGTCTTACTCTCTGTAGTAGACTCATTCTGTTTTGAAAGTTCATTTTCCTTTTCTTTAAGTTTCTATGAAGATATTGATGGAGAAGGGGATGCCACTGTTTTACTCGTGGAACTTGGCTGCACTAGATGAAGAAGGCCCTTTTAGATTAACTTGTGCCTTCAACTTTGAAGGGCCTTGTGACCAAAAGAAGCACAGGCTTTGCAGTCTGTGTCCAGATGTGCCACTGCCAAGCAGTAGACACAATGGGAGTGGCAGTTTTGTGAAGGAATTTTTTGACCACATTTTAGAACATTTTTCTTAAAACTTTTGTCAGCCATAATGAACAACAATAAACCAAACAACTATACATAACTAAGCTATAGGTCAGGAAAAAGTCACACCACACAAGCTTTAAATGTTACTGTGAGTAAGTTTAAACCTGAAATCTGAAGCTTAAATGTAGAAAAAAATGCTACTCTACAACTAACCCTAAATGTAAATCTTAATCCAAAATGATAAAGGCTGGGTTAATACCTACCTAAATCTGTGTGTGTATATATATATATATATATATATATATATATATATATATATATATATATATATATATTATATTATATTATATTTAAATGGTGACTAAAGTCACCAAAAGGAAAATTGGTAGGGAAGGAAAGGTGCAAAAGCATCAGCTAAAGTTATAATAATAATAATAATAATAAAAATAAAGGGGTTGGGAGGGTGGCTTAATGGCTAAGGTGTTTACCTTACAAACACAAGGTGCAGGGTTTGAGTCTCACAAGGGATAATTGGCTAGGCTTAAAATGGCTCGCAAGGGCAGTTAGCTTAGTACTAAACTATGAACCTAATAATAATAATAATAAGGTTTTTGAAAAGACATTGTTGACATGGAGATCAGAGTTCTTGTGACCATTCAGTTCAGGTAGCAAATGAGATTTGCGGTATTCCGAGGAAGGAGAGGGAAGTATTCAGAGACCAAGATCTAAAGGTTTAAAGGTGCCGAGACCAGATCCAAGTCAGTTCTGAGACGCAACAGTTATATCAGATGAAAATGTACAACATCAGATCATATGCAATACAAAGGATAATGATAAGGAGGGTGTGGGAAAAGTACAGGTACAGTGAGGAAAATGCAGCTCATATCTTCACTAGGACAGCATTACAGTTACTATATTAGAGAAAACAACAAACACCCACAGCTAAGTAACAAATGGAACATTATACAAACAATGTGGGAATCAAATCCGCAGCTATAATTACATCCATTCCAGAAGGAAAAGCTTTAGCATGTTCAGTTATTTGTACAACCTGACTGAAGCTAATAGTCAAACACATGATAATGTTATGTGTGAGACAGATATATAGTTCTTCTTCTTCTTATTTCGGCTTTTCCCGGTTAGGGGTTGCCAGATAGATATAGATACAAAGAAAAAATGTAGCTTAGATATATATTTCCCTTACAATGTAAAAGCTATTGTACTTAACAGAGCTACAAACACCCACCCCATTTTATAAGTGATAGAACAATATGCAGCCAAGGTTTAAATCAAACCCACATCTCTCACTACATGTAAGCTGAAAGTCAAAGTCCTAATGTTGTGCTACTTGTACAATCCAACTGAAAAGTTCAGTCAAACATACAGCAATGACATCTACAGGATATAATCTATATAGCTAAGGCTACAACAGCAGTGATCAATATCATGATCAAACTGTCTGCTTAGACAAATACAATTGTCAGACACATCAGTGGCATGGTATATGGGCAAGGGGGTAAACAGTGGTGCAGGGGTTTCTGGGTCACTCATGACTAACATGGTAATACCACTGTTTCCATAACTACAGCACAAAGCCTAAGAAGCATAGTAAGCAGAAAAACACTGCTGAGTCTGCTAAAAAGCTACCCATGAAATACAATTCTCGGATTCAAAGAATGAGGTGTTATTCCAGGCCTTCAATCTCCATGTCAAATGGCTCAATGGGCAAGATGCTGCCAACCAGGTCTACTGGGAATGCACCTGGAAATACCAGGCAGTGGACATAAATGCTGTCAGTGGCCAGGACCATACTCATGAAACAGTCTATGGTTGAGCCACTGACTTTACTCATGAAGCCGAAAAAATAGCTGAACACCAGGATGGGAAGGAAGGTTGACAGGTGGTGGGCCATTTTATCATGGAGACAGAATAGTATCTGGCATCTGTCAGCACCACTGAAACATCCACATGGTCCCACAGTGCAATGCTGGACCTTGATACAGAGCTTCGCCATGTACAAAGAGTATCTGCTGGACAGGCCCCAGGTATGTAGAGTTCTTCCTTTGTAACAGTAGATGTAAGTCATCTTGATCAATTACTGACTGACCAAGTTATTAAAGATTTCTGAGTTGGGTTATACAGGAACATCAGGGATTCCACGTGCATGACAATCTGCAAAAGGCATGCTACTTAAATGTTTGGTTTTCAGATGTTACTATTCCTATACCTGACTTTCATGTATACATGTGGTGCTGGGTCATACTTACACAGAGTAGTGTTCTTTGCTATGATAACAGGTGCTTCTCTGGCAGTACAAATGATGAATATTTAATGTACAATGCTGGAGAATCTGCATGGTTTGATGATGATGATGATGGAGTGGATGAGCTGGTACAATCAGAGAGTACAGGGTGTGTGTTTGTGTGTGTGTGTGTGTGTGTGTGTGTGTGTGTGTGTGTGTGTGTGTCTGTGTGTCTTTGTGCATGTGTGGAACATAGGGAATGTGATCACTGTATTCCCTAAACAGACCATGAACATACCCTCCACACCTGCAGACACTCAAAAGACACAAAACACATAGACAGAATAGGTTACTGGTGACACTACCAGCCAGAGAAGTGTGGTACTTCTACATGATACTTCTCAGGATTTCCTCCTAGCCCCCTTGGGCATGAGGGTACATATGGAAAAGGGTAATGGTGCTCACTGGATACAGGATTACTTCCCTCCCCCTGATGTTGGTGTGTCAAAAGCCACAGCCTAGTTTATGTGCATTGACATCATGGAGGCACAGGACTGTACCATCTCAGCCATGGGGGAGTTAGTAAGACTAATGAAGGGTGTTTGAAATGACCTATGGGAATGTATGTCCTGTATATATGATTGTTTTGACAAACTAAATCACATACTTGAATGCACCATCTCTTGTCAAGACTGCCTGCCATACAGAGGGTATCATCCACAAAACTGCTCCTCTAAGGATGGTGGCCATCATAGCTGTAAATGACCTAGATCATGCTCATGCAGTGCTACTACTTCCACAACAACATCCATTCTGGTGGTTACTATGGCAAGGAGAGGACATCTCTGTGGTAAATGCAGTCATGGCAGTGTCATGTCTAGTAATGGATGTCTCTTTGAGGGACAGTCACTCATTTGTTCACATGGACACCACCACATATCTGCCATCCCATACCTGTGCAAATGATGAAACTGTGTCATGCCCTTTGTATAGTGTTACTTGGGTTCCCTTTGTCTGATAAACAATAAGGCCAGACTCACCCACAACCTGGTGTGGGTTTTGCATCCATCAATTTTACTGCAGTGAATCTGCTTTACTCTACTTTACAATGGGCCAAAACTGCAAGCAAGCCACTGCTTCTTTGCCAGCCCATGGCATATTGCATTTGCCTCCATCTAACATGATCATCCCCTGCTGTTGTCTCCTCCACCATGATATGCTAGAGACAGCTCTTCCTGTCTCTGCCCACCTACCTAAAGATTATATATTACAGGGGCACATCATGAAATCTGCCCACCCCCCATCCCCCAGCTACTGTAATTGCCTCCTAAGTATGATATTGTGCAACACTGCATATACTGACATTAGAAGGTATGTATTTACCATAATGTGGCATGTGTGTTGTCCATTTTCATTCTTACTCACTGTTGGATTATGGATCCAACCCTTGTATCCAACTCGGCCACATTTTTCAGACTTAGATCCTAGTCTCAAGCTCTGCCCTCTACCCATAATGCCCTACACTCTCTGTAGCTTCCTCGGATCGAGTTTGCAGCCTTACTGCCTATCACATAAAGAGACAGTGTAGACAGAAAAGAAATTAGAGGCTCACACCAGGAACATAAAGGCTCCTATAAATCAATAGGTCCTCTAGGAACCACTAGGCTGGAGTATGGCTGGGGGAAAGGTGATGAAGAAAGAAAATGGTCAACATAAATGCCAAGTTATGGCAACTACATAACTTCTAAATCTGATGCTGTCCTTTTCATTCTTCCTCACTGCTGGGTCAGATTATGCAAAATATATTTGTCCTTGTGAAGCAAGCCTAGACATTTGTACAGTTACTGGAACTGGAGATACCAAGCAGTCAGTTTGAGGCTGAGTAAACTGGGATGTTGATTCCCCGATGGGTGAGATAGGAGGTCCTGTCTGGGTTCAGAGTCTATGGGGGATATTTCACATGAGACCATAGAAAGGGGAAGCATACCTGATGAGGACAGTAGAGGTCACTGAGGATTACTGAACTCCTCAACTTCCTGGCTTTATGTAGAAACTTATGGATTAATGGTAGAGAGGGACAGGCGTAAAGGAGACCATCACTCGGGGACCCCCCCCCCCCAGGGGGCTCAGAGCAAAGTACTTTCTGCACTTGTTGTTTTGGAGTGAAGCAAGGAGGTCACAGCAAGGTTGGTCCCAACAGCCAAAAATCTGATTCGCCACTGACTGATTAAAGGAGCACTCGTGAGGGATCAGAATGTCCCTGCTGAGTTGTCTGCAAGAATGTTGGTCTTCCCCGGTATATGTGTTGCAACAAGAAAGAGGTCTAAAGATATCTCCCATTCTCAGACCCTCATGGTCTCCCTGCATAAAGGATAAGAATGGGTTCCTCCTTGTTTGTTGATATAGCAGACTACTGACATGTTGTTGGTGTATATTTCAATAGTCCCAAAGGGGATGCTGTTCTGAAAGTCTTGCAGTGATAGAATAACTGCTCATCTCTAGGACACTGAAATGCAATCTGGTCCCTGGGGAAGAGCACATACCTTGGACCATCTTTCCCTTGAAATGCCAACCCACCCTAGTTGGGAAGCATCTGTTGTCACTGTGGCTGAGTGAGGAGGAAAAAGGAATGGCCTGCCCTGGAATAGGTAGTCCAAATGAATCCACCATTGAAGATGTCATTTGCAAATTGAAGTTAACGTGACAGGAACATATAATTGCTGGTAAAGAATAGACGACTGAACAACCAATGTCTATTGGAGAATTCACAAAACAATCTGCTAAAGGCACTAGGACAATGGCAGCTAACACAGAGCCAAGAGCCTGAAGTATGAATCTTGCCAATAGAGACAGTAAAGAAATTATGTCCCATACCTGATTTCTCAAGAACGTTATGCAATGAGGAGACAAGGAAGCTATTTGCTGTGGTATGCCCAGAAGGGCACTGATGAATTCCAACCTCTCAATGGGGGAGTTGTTTGATTTGGTAAGATTTATGGTAATGCCCAGGGAGCTGAAGATCTGAAACAAATAGTCCCTGGTCTGAAGTAGTTGATGCTGGGTTGGGGCAGTTAGAAGCCTGTCATCCAAATACTGAAACACCTGGAATCCTTTCAGTCTCAGGTGAGCTGCCACTACTGCTACGCATTTGGTAAAGACCCTGGGGGGGTGTGGTGCCTCCAAAGGGCAAAGGTCTGAACTGGTAGTGACTGGCTCCCAGCCTGAAGAACAAATGACTTCTGGAGTGTCTGTCTATTTTGATGTGACAGTATGCACCCTGAAGGTCTATCAAGCACATCTGATTGTCCTTGCACAACAGCAGTAGAACAGACTGAACCTTAAACAACTTTGGCGTCTTTATAAATTGATAAGTAGGAAAATGTGGTTTTGTAAATCCCAAGGTCCTTTCCAAGACTCACAAGGAGATGGTTCTTCCAGGGGCAGAGGGGGGAACTCTAATGGAAGATGTCATCCTTGTGGCAGAGGGGGGCAGAAGAACCAGGGTTTCAGAGATTCTTTTCTCAGATAAACCTTATCAGCACTCATGAATGGTTGCCCGACTGCTTTTTTCTGGAGGCAGTCGGGGGGGGGGGCTTGTCTCTGCACCTGCAAACCTTGCTTCTTTACATACTAACCCATTGATAGATCAATAGATATATACTGCATATTTTGCATGTACACAGGCAACTTCATTTTTATCTTCATTGAACAAAAGATTTCAGAAAATCTGACCAATTGTTTGTCTCCTTTTCTCATAATGGATTGGGAATGGCAGTGTCTATAGTGACTTTAGCCAAATGGTTGACTGATTGCATATCCTTTGTCTGTAATAAGAGAGGTTTCTCTTTGCCTAAGCCACCAAGAGCACATTCAGTGAGGTCTGTGGTGTCCTCTTCCACCTTTTGGTCAAGAGATTCAATAGATGACATTTGTGCGCTGCCACTTGGTTCAGTGCTGATACCTTTATTGCTCATTACAAATTGGATTTGATTTCTAGGAACAGAGCTGCCTTTGGATTCACAGTGCTCCAAAATATCCTGCTATGAGGACTACCCAAGGTTCATCCAGCTGGCGACTCTGTCCCATCAGTTGAGGAATGAGTGAAAATGACAACATTAGATACAAAAGTTATATACTCACTGTAACGATGCATGTGTGTTTTCATGTTCATTCTTCCATAACTTCCTGCCCTCCTATCCCCTTTCTTCCTGGAGGACATCTAAGGGATTTTTCTTGGGAACCTATTGTTCCTTGTTTTAGCTCCAGTTTTGTCTGTTAGTTCTTCTCAACTGATTCTGTATATTCTGTAACTGGGGGCAGCAAACATGATATGATCTGTGTTAGGTTGGTAGGGCAGTATGGGTAAGGAAGGACCTTGAGAGATGGATCTATGAATATAGTGAAAGTGGCCAAGCCAGATGCGAGACTCATCAGTTGAGGAAGAATGAAAATAGACAAATGGTAAAATTAAATATTCCACAGAAACACACCAAACACAAACTGATAAATTCTGTGGTGCCAAGAAGGAGAAAACAGTATTCCAAACACAAAATTTATTAGAACAAGTTTAGCACTTCCGTTCCATGCATCACATTGAACTTCCTCAGAACTAAATTTGTTATTAATGACACTTCTTTTATACATAATTAAAATCACATGATACATGTTAGGCCTAACCTTCAAATTAAAACTGATTGCAATGTAAAACCATACACAAGGATAAAAATAGAAATAACAATGAACTATGTAGCATCATAGTATTTCAATTTTAAAACAAAACAAATAGCCATTGAATTGTACAAACCAGGAAAACACATTGCATTAACTAAAATTTGCCATTTTAATTCAGATTTTAACTATGAAAGTGGAGGTAACTGTTACGAAAGTGGATTTTCTGTAAATGGTAGACACAAATCCAGCCTGCGCTCTATCTTTCATTATTTTCACATCTAAACAGTTGAAATGAATAACTAAACTTCAAAAACTCCGCAGTATTATTGATGAATTGCAAAAATTTACATAATTTATCAGTAGTGTCTTTCCACAAAATAAAAATGTCATCCAAAAGCCATATATAGCCTGACCAGGAGTTACTAAATTCACTTTTATATAAATAATTTTCCTCCCAGAAGGCCAAAATCAAATTTGCAAAAGCTGGGGTGCAGGCAGCACCCATAGCTACTCCCCTAGTGTGTCGAAAATATGGCTTTTATTACAGCTACAATACCTTCAGGACCCAATGTTGGTACATTTTTAACACAGGCAACGTTACAAATCCATTTTCAACACAAGCATTTGTACAAATCATTTTGATATTCAAATAACACATAATTCTTTGCTAAATTCCAGCTAGCTATGCTGGCATATGTTACACAACTACTGCTCTACTTCTCCTGGCATAGCTTGCAATACCTCACATTGTCACAGGCAGTATAAATGATAACTGTTTTATAAATAGTTAGCCATCCTACTAGAGTCCCCAATATCCTTGATTATATAATCCTCACAAATATAGTCATTTCCTGCACATCCTATATGTATCATCCTGTCTTTTTAAATCATACTATAATTTAGTGACATTTTCCTTTAAAACTGGTGATACTTCCCTTGTAAATATTTCTGTGTTTAGGGACTTCTCAAAAAGCAAACCTTCTTTGATTATTTGATGACCTGAACAAATTCTGCTGTAATCCTCCTCATTTGGATCCCATTGTTAAAGCTACTGGTTATGCTTCTCATTTATACTCCCACTTATGTAGCTTTATTGATAAGTCAGTTCCTGTCCACACCAAATATAATAATAAATTTGAAAACAAACCCCTATGGTGGAATCTTCTTCTTTCAGCTGTTCCCATTAGGGGTTGCCACAGCAGATCAACTGTTTCCATTTCTTCCTGTCCTCTGCATCTTGCTCTGTCACACCAACCACCTGCATGTCCTCTCTCACCACATCCATAAACCTTATATTAGGCCTTCCTCTTTTCCTGTTACCTGGCAGCTTCATCCTTAGCATCTTTTTCCCAATATACTCTGCATCCCTCCTCAGCACAAGTCCAAACCAATGTAATCTTGCCTCTCTGGCTTTGTCTCCAAACCTTCCAACCTGGGCTGACCCTCTAATATACTTATTCCTAATCCTGTCCATCCTAGTCACACCCAGTGCAAATCTTAACATCTTCAACTCTGCCACGTCAAGCTCTGAATCTTGCCTTTTTGTCAATGCCACTGTCTCCAACCCATATAACATAGCTGGTCTCACTACCCTCTTGTAGACCTTCCCTTTCACTCTTACTGATACTCATCTGTCACAAATCACTCCTGACTCTTCTCCACCCACTCCATCCTGCCTGTACTCTCTTCTTCACATCTCTTCCACACTCACCATTACTCTGAACTGTTGATCTCAAGTATTTAAACTCATCCACCTTTGCCACCTCTACTCCCTGCATCCTCACCATTCCTCTATCCTTCCTCTCATTCACACACACATATTCTGTCTTAGTCCTACTGACCTTCATTCCTCTTCTCTCTAGAGCATATCTCCACCTCTCCAGGGTCTCCCCCACCTGTTCCCTACGCTCACTACAGATCACAATGTCATCTGCAAGCATCATAGTCCACGGGGACTCCTGTCTGATCTCGTCTGTCAACCTGTCCATCACCATTGCAAATAAGAAAGGGCTCAGAGCTTATCCTTGAGGTAATCCCACCTCCACCTTTAACGCATCCGTCACTCACACTGCAGACCTCACCGCTGTCAGATTACCCCTGTGCATATCCTGTACTACTCTTACATACTTCTCTGACACTCCCAACTTCTTCATACAATACCACAACTCCTCTCTAGGCACCCTGTCATATGCTTTCTCTAAGTCCACAAAGACACAATGCAACTCCTTCTGACCTTCTCTGTACTTCTCCATCAACACTCTCAGAGCAAACATTGCAGCATCTGTAGTGCTTTTACATGGCATGAAACCATACTGCTGATCACTAATCATCACCTCCCTTCTTAACCTAGCTTCCACTACTCTTTCATATAACTTCATGCTGTGACTGATCAAATGTATTCCTCTGTAGTTACTACAGCTCTGCACATCACCCTTATTCTTAAAAATCAGTACCAAAACACTTTTTCTCCATTCCTCAGGCATCCTCTCACTTTCCAAGATTTCATTAAATAATCTAGTTAAAAACTCCACTGCTATTTCACCTAAACATCTCCATGCTTCCACAGGTATGTCATCTGGACCAACAGCCTTTCCATTCTTCATCCTCTTCATAGCTATCCTTACTTCCTCCTTGCTAATCCACTGCACTTCATGATTCACTATCCGCACATCATCCAACCTTCTCTCCCTCTCAGTCTCTTCATTCATCAACCTCTCAAAGTACTCTTTCCATCTGCTCAACACACTCTCCTCGCTTGTGAGTACATTTCCCTCATTATCCTTTATCTCCCTGTTTGAGTACATTTCCCTCATTATCACCCTTACCTGCTACACATCATTACTAGCTTGGTCCCTCTGTCTAGCCAATCTGTACAGATCCTTTTCTCCCTCCTTAGTGTCCAACCTTTCATGCAACTCTTCATACACCTTATCCTTAGCCTTCGCCACCTCTCTCTTTGCCATGCACCTCATCTCCTTATACTCTTGTCTACTTTCTTCATCTCTTGGACAATTCCACTTCTTCTTCGCCAACCTCTTTCTCTGTATACTCTCCTGTAATTCTTCATTCCACCACCAGGTCTCCTTGTCCTCCTTCCTCTTTCCAGATGTCACACCAAGCACCTTTCTAGCCATCTCTCTTACTAGCTCTGCTGTAGTTACCCAGCTATTTGGTAACTCTTCACTGCCACCCAGTGCCTGTCTTAACTCTTCCCTGAACTCCACCTCACAATTACCTTTCATGTAAATAAACTATATAACAAGAGAAATAAATTGTTTAATAGTCACATTATAGTTACCTTATGAGCACACTTAAGCAAGCGATTAAAGAGCTTAAGAGAATAATCAGGAAGCGTAAGACTGACTATGAATATAAAAGGAAAGATATGTGTTTCTTTAAACTCTTTCTGGAAGTTATGAACACCTTACAGGGTTCTGAGCTAGTGTACAATAATATTGCATGCTCTAACCCAAATGAAATAACTAATATCCTAGCTGCAAATTTAGTGCAAGTTTTACTGCATCCACAGCTATAGGTATTCCACAGATTTCACAATCCTAGACACCCCTTTAATTGATGGAACACTTTCTGTCAGCTTTGTCAAAAGTTGTGAACACCTCATCCGTGATCCCTGATAATATACCAAGTTGCCTTATTATCAGTGCCAAATATGGCCTTTCTGAACTCTTATTTAACCCCTTTAATATAAGTCTGTACACTGGCTACATTTCTGAAGCCTGCACAAAAAGCCATTGTAATGCCATTACATAAGGTTGGCCCAATCATAGACCCTGGTAACTCTAACCCCATTCATGTCATTAGACTCATATGTAAAGCTATGGACTGTACTAAATCAGATCTCATTAATCTGGATATTGAAAATCTCTTAACCATGCACCCTCATCAAATTTACTTTGTCAGAGGAAGGTCATGCCATTTTTAACCTAATTAATTTTTTTGAAACAACAGCTGAAGCAGTGGATAGTGGTTATACAGTACATACAACATATCTGGACCTGGCAAAAGCATTTGAGATTATTCGCCTTGCAGGCTTTATTGACAGACTTTTAAATCTGAATATAAATCCTTAAGCTTTATAGTAGATAGCTCACTGGTTGCCGAACAGAACTCATGTGGTTAATGTCGCAGGTAGCACTTCTGAAAGCAAAAAAATATTACCAGTGGTGCACCACAAGGTTTATTGTTGGGCCTGCTCCTATTTGGTAATATATTTTCAGATCTGCAGGCCAACATTCCTGGCCTGTGGTTATCTAAGTTTGCAAATTACTGTAAATTGAGTGTTTTTTATTGAATTTTCTACTGATTCACATTTGCTCCAATATTTGTTAGAGCGTGTTAAGAATTGGTGCAAGGACAGTGGTCTCAAATTAAATATGAAAAACTGTATCATAATTAATTTTTGTAAGCAATGCCTTTTCACATATCATATAGGGGGCAAACTTCTCCAATCAGACACTTTTGTAAGTCATCAGGCACTCATTCATAATTCTTTATTGTTTTACCATCATGTCTGCATAGCGGTTTGGAAAGCCTTCTATCGGGTTAATCTAATTTCCAAAGCATATTCACTAGCTCTACAGATGCCTTAATGTCCCTTTATTCATACTTTCTCAGACCCATTATTGAATATAATGCACATCTGGGCATGCATTTTTCTAAATATGTCATTTAAGATGAGGGACCTCAAAAATTCATAGCTAAAAAGATCAGTGAACTTAAAAATCTTCATTATCAGCACAAACTGGCAGCCCTGTCTTTGTAATCAGTCTCTTATAGACTACTCTCTTTCTAACCTTTTGACACATTGGTGTAATTGATTCATATTTCCCCTCAAAAAAATTATTTTCAATTAAAATAACATTTCCATAATATTTTTAAATATCATTTTAAACAACTATATACAATATTTACAATAGCTTGACTTTCAATTATATACACTGTATGTTATTAATTATAGAATTAACAGATCAGTTATCAGAGATACAATGTTGATTATTGCAGAGTGTCCAACAAAGACATAACTTTATTCCAAGGATTATTTACCAATGGCCTGGGATAAATTCGTAGTTCTTTGATTTTTATTTCCATCGACACAGTTGTCTTCAGTAAAGTGTAGAATTCTTCCAAGGTCGGGGGTGTGTTTGAATTCCACCTTCTGGTTACGCATTTCCTAGATATAGCAAGTATTGTCCATAACAAATACATATTTGTCTTATTCAGGTAGGGACCTTCATTTACATTTAGTATAATCAATGCTTTAGTTAAGGTAAAGGATTCATTAAATAAAAATTGTAAAAAATGATTAATTCCATTCCAATATGATTTAATTTTATTACATTCATAAAAAATATGAATCCAGCCTACTTTGACTTTTCATACCTCCAGCAAAAATATTTGTAGTAGTCCTGATCTTTTTAATTCTGTCAGGTGCTAAAATGCTCTATGTAACTATTTCCAGTTAAATATTTTCCAGTACTGTGTGTTAGAGGTGTAATTAACTGATAATAAGATGTTAGTTTTAATTTCTTCTGTTAACTGTTAACTACAATGACTGACCTTTTGTTAAGAACTGCCAGTATGATGGTTCGAGAATTGTTTTATATGCTAACTCTCTATATACATTTGACATGGAATTTTTTTCACAACTATTATATATAAATTCATACAGAAAACTTATTAGATTTGTAATATCTTTAAATGAGGAATTATTAATTAAGCTGCATAAATCTTGAGTGTACATTAGAATGCTTTGTAAGGCCAGTCCTGTATTGGAATATTGTAAGCAGTTTTTATCATATGTATATCTAAAACATTTAATTTATTTACACATTAAAACCAGCATAAGAATCTATTTTGTTCCCAGGAGGTTATAGTTTCCCCATATATTTTGTGAGGAAAGTTCTTAATTATGTTAAATGGGGTTAAAAGGTCAAACCAAAGTTTTAGTTCTATGTTTGCATTGATAAGTTTCCTAAAGGAATTGATGTAATGATTAATCAGTGTTGTTTTAGAAGGTTTTATTATATTATATTGTATACTTATCCATAGTATGTACCAGGGTTTGTTTGATTTGTCTGCTATTACATTTTTTTAACAGATTACACTTATTTGTTAATATAGCCATTGTTAATTCTTTCCAGTTGGCAAAATAATTTGGGTTTATCCAGTCTATTGTAGTTTTAAGCACATATGCTTTTATATATGTTTCTATTTCTGAGAAGTTCAATCCTCCTTGTTTCCAGGGTCTAATGTGATGAGTTAGAGCTACTCGATTCTTTTTGGGATACCATGACATTTTATTAAACATGAGTTTATTTCTTTAAGAATGCGTCTTTCAGGAATTAACTGTATTCCTAATGCTACATATAGTATTTTTGGCAATAAGACCATTTTTATTAATTGCAATCTGTCTTCAAAAGTTAATATAATTTTGTTCCACTTTTATATATATAAATATATTTATTGTTTCAATAATGTTTTTATAATTTAGTAATATTGTTTCGTTTATAATTTTGCATAACACTATTCCTAAATAATTTAGCATAAGTTCTTGTTTTCCTATGATGGATTCATCTGTAACTTGTAGTTCTTTTTTCTTATTTAAAAATATAAATTTTGATTTTGATCTATTAAAGTGTAGACCTGAAATCTTATAAAATGTCTCCATTACTTCTTCTAACTCTCCTAATGACTCTCTGGAGTTTGATAGGGTTAATAAAATATCATCGGCAAAAAGCATTATTTTAGGTATGTACTGATTATAGACTTCTATTCCTTTTATTCTTGGATTATTGCATATTATTTCTGCAAGTATTTCTATAGCCAAAGCAAATAAAATAGGAGAAAGGGGGCATCCTTGTTTAGTACCTTTCATTATATGGGTAGACTCTGAGGTGAAAGGACCAAATTTAATGTAGGCTAAGTTAATAATACATATTTTTTTTAGTAGTAAGATGAAGGGAGGAGGAAATTCAAATAATGCTAAAGTTTTAAATAGATATTCCCAGTTGAGGGAATCGAAGGCTTTTTCTATGTCTAATCCGATTACAAGTGGTTCTCTATCTTCTTTATCCACATAATGTATATTAGTAAGTATCCTTTAAATATTATCTTGTGTGTGCCTGTTATATAAAAATCCAGTTTGGTCATTATTAATTGTCTTTGAGAGTGGGATTTTTATTCTGTTAGCTAGGATTGACATAAACATTTTGTAATCATTATAAGCCAACAAGTAAAAGTCACCACCACTAGCAAACTCTCGAACCTGAACTGTAATAAAAAGATTTCAAGCATGTAACAATAAAAATTAAAATTTTGTTCAGGTTCAAGTTAAGGCAGACAGTCTCTCCAAACAAATAATAGCACTTGTATAAGTGCCGTCTATTCAGACCCAATAGCTGTAATCAGTTCAAATATCACTGGAAACAAATGCCTATTCAGACCTCATGGAAAAGGAATTCAGAAATGTCTTCAGTAATCCACTTGTAGAACTTATTATTTAACAGAAACTTTATTGAAATAAAGTGAAGATAGGTAAGAGCTTTCGCTGTATAGCTTTTTCAAACCATCATCTCTATATACATAATGGCCACTATATATACTCACATCTAATTCAAATCAGTTAATAATTGATGCAATTAAGCACTCAATTTAGATTTTTAAAGAAATACATGTATATAAATTAAAATACATATATGTCTTCATGTTTGATTATATAGTAATTTGTATGAGTATATAAAAAATACATACTATATATACACATGGTAGAAACATATAAAAACATGTAAAAAGAATATATAAAAGATGTAGAAATAATAAACAGGTGTGCTTTCTCTTAATACATCTTTATAAAAATTCATAATTTAATATGTGTACAAAAATTAACAGTGAAAACATAATAAAATGCACTTATTCTTAAAAAGTATTTAACTAAAAACTTATTTTTAAAAATTATACTGCATAAAATAGGGGGCTCTTGTTTAAAAAATAATGAGTATATGTTATGTTGGATATTTAATATCTAATATTTAATATTCCTCCCTTTCAAAGCTTTAAAGGGTAACAACCACTCTAAATCTATGAAGAATAATTTAACAACAAAACAAACTAAAGCCTTAAAGAATCGTAGAGATGACAGAAACATATATATTAGGCCAGCAGATAAAGGAGGCCCTATAGTAATTTTGGACAGGATATTATATGAACAAAAAATGTATGAAATGTTGAATGATGCCAACTTTTATGAACCTATTTCATTTTCAAGAGTCCAACAATTTGTGACAAATGTACACAATACTTTAGATGAGTTACATCAACTTGACATAATTGATATAGGAATTTATAATTTTCTCTTTGTAGAGAGCCCAGTTATACCTATAATTCAAGGACTACCAAAGGTACACAAAGATCCGAATAACCTACCCATGAGACCTATTGTTTCTGGCCGTGGGTGGGTTACTGACCCCCTTTCTATATTAATTGAGAAAACTTTGAGACTATTAGTCGAGTTGAACAAGTCCATTTTAAGGGACTCAAAACAGTTCCTGATAGATCTATATGAAGGAACAGAACTACTATCTGAAAATTTTGCATTCATAATGGTAACAATGGATGTCAAGTCATTATTTAACAATATTCCGAATGAAATAGGAATATTAAGCATTAAGTCATATTTAAATAGACACTCAAACATGTCAGAACAACATATAGACTATATTTGTTTATTGTTGGAACTAGTCTTGGAAACCAATATTTTCTTGTTTGATCAACAACTATATTTACAGAAGGATGGCGTGGCTATGGGCACTTCCTGTGCCAATAGCTACGCCAACCTAGTAATGGCCACATGGGAGGAGGAAAAGTTATTTCAACTAGACTCATATCAGAAATTTGTTTGTTTTTACAGATGTTTTGTCGATGATTTGTGGATTGTAGTATGGATGAGTTGCAACAATTTTTTATAGAAATCAATTTTTTAACATCATATCTAAAATTTACGATCACCAACTCCAGGGATGACATAGCTTTCTTAGATGTTTCAATTCACCGCCTGGACAACGGGAAATTGAACAGAGGTGTAC
Source organism: Protopterus annectens (assembly GCF_019279795.1). Classification (NCBI taxonomy): domain Eukaryota; kingdom Metazoa; phylum Chordata; order Ceratodontiformes; family Protopteridae; genus Protopterus; species Protopterus annectens. The sequence goes on from NC_056729.1 coordinate 1,392,731,511, forward strand.
ATAGAAAATCATGCTACAAGAATACCCTACTACACAGGGATAGCATGCATCCATATCATATTTTCTCTAATATTATTAAAGGACAAGCAATAAGAGTATCCAGATTAAATCCCTTACAAAGTAATTATGAAATAGAACTGAAAGAATTAAATAACAGATTAATAACTCGGAAATATAGACCAACGGAAATAAATAAAGTGTTCCTAGATACACAACCTATCAGGGAAAACAAGGCATGTCCCATATTCTCTGCAAAGGGTAAAAGTGTATATAAGGTGAAAGAAATAGAAGAAATTAGTAATAAAAAAGAACAGAAAATAGCTTTATTTTATACTCAAGATATAAAACTAATCCAGGACGCTATTCACAGACATTGGGACATATTAACTGTAAACCCTGCGATTAGGAAATTAGTAGGTGAGCAACCGCAATTTTTATATAAAAATAAGAAAAATTTGCATAGATTGTTATGTTTCCCAAACAACACAAGAAATGATATAAATCATAACCTATATGGAACTGAACCGTGTAATAAGTGTACTTTCTGTCCTTATATATATATAATACAAGCATGTTTGTGCATCCTAATACTTCTAAGATCTTTACCTTTAACATCAGGGCAAATTGTGACACAGAACATATAGTGTATCTAGCAGTGTGCACAGCATGCACTGCATTTTATATTGGAAAAACTGATAGAAAATGAAAAAACAGGATCAGGGAACATATATATCAAATCAGAATTAAATCTGAAGTTAATGCACTTTCTAAACATGTATTACAGAAAGGTTTATCACATCAGTTCAAGTTTATGGTCATACAAATCAATGTACCTAATATCAGAGGAGGGGATGTAAGGAATAAAACAGAACAAATTGAGACTGATTGGATTATTAAGATGCAAGGACATATTCCACCTGGTTTAAATGAAAAAAAATACCACTGAAGCCATGTTCATGTTATGAGAGAATATTTTCCATGAGGGTGGTATTTTTGCTTCTGATTGGACCTCTAGGAAAGTTTTATGAAAAAGGGAGATTACTGTTGAAGGGAAGAGTTTGTAAATTTCCGTAATTATACCATCTATCCCTGGAGCTTTGTTAGATTTACTTTCTTTTATCTTGTCAACAATTTCTTTATAGGATATAGGTTTTTATAGGTCTAGTTTTAAGTTTTCTGGATTTTTTTTTATATTGATAAGGTTTGTATCTAAATAGCGCTAATTCCAAATTCTAACTTCTGAGACCAGTTTCTGAACAGAATATAACCAGTGGGACTTTTGCTGCATGTAAAACTTGATCAAAGCTGGGACGAAAATCCACACTCATAAAAACTGTCCAGTCTGGCAACAGCTATGTAAATTATCATAACTGCACTGTTGTGAGACCTCACGTTCCCCAGTCAAGTTACGGAACTTATGTAACACTTGCTCCAAAAGTTCTTGTGTTTCCTGTTTTTGTTCAGCCATTAGATCTTTATAATCCTGAGCGAATACTTGTTATGTCTGAAGAGTTATTTCTTCATGAAAGTAAGTGCCTAAAGGTTACCCTGTTAATTTACACAGATTTGATGTTGCTGACTATAGAAGATGAACCTGGGCACTGCAATGTTTTCCAAAATCAACTTTACTTCCACAGTATGAAGCTGCATGAAGGTTCTTCTGAAGATCCCAAATTTTGTGTCATTTATTTTGCTGAAAAATCGGAGTGCCTGTTAAGTTTGGAGACTTATTCCAGAGAGCAGAAGCAGGAAAATCTGTTGGTGCCTAAAAGAGAACATTATTAAACAGCACCAGCTGAAAGCAGCAGCTGCCACTGGTAACACAGTGATGCTTGTGTATATCCGAAGAAGTTGTGGATGAAAACGTACTGCTTACTGTTGTGGTCAGCGTTAGTGAGTGCTGTGCTGTGCTTAATACCTGTCAATAAACGTGTTTTCATGGAAAATGCTATCTGGATGCTTTTTTTCTATTGTTATTGGTGACTTTTGGCACATTTTCCTCCTTTTACTTGAAATTCCTCGAGATCCTAGACCCCATGCACCTGTTCGCTCAATAAGAACAAAGTCAAAAACTGCACCATGGCTTTCTAAAGAGTCCAAACTAAAAATCACCCAAAGAAACAAAGCAAGAGCATTATGGCATACTACAAAAGACCCCCAAGATCACATTAAATATCAGCAATCAAGGAATGAGACTAAAAAATCCATTCTACAAGACAAAAAAACTACTACTATAATATTCAGCAAATAAATCAAAACAACCCTCAGACATTTTGGGCAGGTATAAATAAACTATTACATCCTGGACAAACTTCCACCCCAACCTCTGCAAGCTCCATTGATAAACCACCTGAGGAAGTCTCAAACAGTTTTAATTGATTCTTCAGTGAGACAATCCAAGCCCCAACTAGCCAATTACGTCCAAGCTCCCTTGGCCCTGAGTCCACCACTCCCAGTAACCAACTCTCTTTCAGTTTCCAAACAGTTACCACTTCACTCATCCATGCCTTAATCAAAAAAATAAAACCAACTACACACTCTGCTGATCTACTCCCTGCTGAGTATCTACAAAAAGCAGCAGATGCCATTGCATACCCCATCTCAATACTAATCAATCAAACCATATCAGAAGCCAAAGTCCCCTCCATCTGGAAAATATCCTATGTAATCCCACTTTACAAAGGTGGCAGCTCTACTGAACTATCTAAATATAGGCCAATAGCCATATTATCTCCACTTGCAAAAATAATGAAAAAATATATTCATAGACAGGTGCTTCACCACCTAATTCAGAATAATCTTTTGGCTGACTCTCAGCATGGCTTCAGACCTCACCACAGTACCACTTCAGCCCTCCTAGCCTTCTCTAACACCATAAACCATAATCGTAACAATAATAACTTATCCTCTGCCCTCTTCTTGGATCTCTCCAAGGCATCTGATATGGTTGATCACCAGCTGCTAATCCACACCCTAAAAACATTCTGTCTAGATATTTAAGTACTTCACTGGTTCCAATCTTATCTGAGTGGCAGACAGCGGACTGTCCTTCGGCAAAATAAACTATCTAACCTCCTACCCAACTCTCTTGGTGTTCCCCAGGGCTCCATACTAGGGCCCCTTCTGTTCTCCATTTTCATCAATGACCTTTACACTGTCATTCCAAAAGTCAGCTGTATTCACTACGCTGATGACTCCACCCTGATCTGCTCATCCACATCTCAGACAGCATTATGGTCATCTACCCAGAATACTTTCAACTTAGTAGAAAATTGGCTTTCTGGTCGTCATCTGATCTTAAATCCCAAAAAAACAAAGCTGGTACTTTCCCCCCAACTCATAGGTCCACTGCACTATAATCGCCCCAGACACCTCTACAAAACTACTAGGTGTTATCATAGATAATAATCTTAAATTTGACCTGCATGTTAATCAAACTATCAAAACCATCAATAAAAAACTAGGGTCACTTTACAGGATTAAATCCTTCCTAACTCCACCGGCTAGAATTGCCATTGTACGCTCTCACATACTCTCAACTCTTCTCTATGCATCCCCTTTATTCACTAACTTAAACAAGTCTATTCTTAACAAACTCTCTACCAGCTATAACCACGTTGCCAGATTTGCCACTGGATTGCCTTTTAGGACACACGACTATATCAATCTAAATGAGCTTGGGTGGCTAGAACTGCCCAGTTTGATCCTGTATAACCAACTGATTATGGCATTTAAAGTCCTTTACAATCTGGACAATACTCCTGCACTTAAAAACATTATTACCCCCTATAATAATCCTAGACCTCTTAGATCTTCCAATAGATTGCTAGTTCAGACTATCAAAACTAATAACTCAGCCAGTGACTCTCTGTTTGCCAACTCTGTAGGTAGAACCTGGAACTCACTCCCAGCTGATATTATATTACCCTACTTACCACCCTGAGTCAATTTAAGAAAAGACTCAAACAATATTTGAAACTAAACTGGCTATGTCAGTGATCAAACCGGACTGACTCGCTTCTAGTATGGTGGTAAAAAATTGTAATGTAGCTTAGCTGTGTTATATATCCCGAACTTTCACCCAGGTTTTTCTCAAACTTTGGAATTGTATAACTTGTTAAGTATGTAACCAGTGTATAAATTGTATTAAGTGATCTTATCTGCTAACCTTGGAACTCTTCTCTCTGGGCCTCTGCTGAAAACGGACATGAATCCAGTCGGACTACCCAGATCAACAAATGTAAAATAAATAAAATAAATAAATGAGGCTGACAATTCAAAATTCTCAAAGCTGCAGAACAATACACTTTTCCCGCATACATATCAAAAGTCTTCCCTTGCTTATTGGAAATAGGATTGGAATTAACTAAATGTTTAGCAGCAGAAGGATTAAATAAAGCTATAGCTGCTGGATCAGGTATGGGAAGAATTTATAAAAAAAAAGATTGAGAAACTTTATACATTCTATTTGCATTTTTAGGAGCAGATGGACGAATGTCTGGAAAATTACAGGCAATATCATAAACATCCTCCAAGGCAGACAAAACTGGAGGAATGGATGCTGGTACTGGAAGAGCATTTTCTGAGGGACTGAGAAACCTCAGTGTTCTCTCACTGAAAACACTGGCACATTCTAGAAATAGTCTCAGAGAATGAGAAGCCCCCACAGGAAGAATCAGAAACTGAGCTCTCCTCTGAGTCTGAATCAGCAATCTGACGAGCCTGTCCAGATGCAGATTCTTGAATCTCTTCAGGAAAGGAAGTATCACTCTTTACCAGAAACTACCTTACAGTAAGGATCCATAGCCTGGATTAAACCCTGAGCCAAATCCAATAAACTCTTTCTGTCTAAGGAAATTTGAGGAGGATATACAGGTTAAGATTTCTGTTTCTTTTTGACAAGAAAAATGGGGACAACAGTGTTATTAATGGTAACAACAGCTTCCCAGGCGATGGGCATAACATTCTGACAAAACAGGGAAGCCTTCCCTGTTCCATTTCCCAGGACCAACAATGGTGGCTCTCTCTTGCCCAATGAGTGGACCCCAATAGCCGCAGAAGATGTGGCTAACTGCCGGTCCATATTGGCTGTAGTTGCTACACCAGAAGGATTCAGGGTAAAGGATGAGTGGTCTGAGGTGCAACAAATGGCAACAGCAGAGTCACCCACCTGCAGCTGAGGCAGATTGCTAGCCTAATGTGGTGGCAAAGGCAGTTTGCTCAACTTTTTCTTTTTGTGGATGGAAGAAAGGTCAACTGTGAGACCAACAGATTGTTCCATAGTTAAGCCAAAAATAGTGAGTCTTTCCCAGGGAAAACAAGCAGCAAATGTAAGGTAAATAAAATGCTTAAAAGTCACTTCTCCCAAACAGCGTAAAAAGCACTTGAAAACACTGTGCCAGCCCCACAAATTAAATATATACAATTTCTCCACAGAAAAAATGGTTTTCAGTTACTTAATACAACTTTTAAACTCTCAGGAAAAAAGAGTGCTGGTTTTCAGTTACTTTAAACAACCTTTAAACTGTCAGGAAAAAAAGAGAGCTTCTGTTTAAAAGTCTCGTGACAGTCAATTAAAACACAAAAGCCTAGTTTCAAGATAACTTTCCTGAACAGGGAAGTATAAATAATAATTAAAATTATTGCATGGAAGTATTTTCCCCAAAGGAAACATCTGCTCAGCAAAGGAAAAGCACAAGCCAACCATTGATAATTGAAAGTATCAGAGGAGTTTACTCTTCATCGGCAGTAAAGCTTTGAAGGGCTTGGTGCTCAAACTTGTCTTTTAGTCAGCTCAGCTCAAGCTACCTGACACTTTGTGTTTGTGGAAGGTGCCCTGAAGCTTTGGAAGCTGGCTTGCTGTTATATCCTTGGCAGGATAAAACCCATATAGCTAAGACTACTGCAGCAGTGATTGATATGATGAACAAGTATCGAGATTATCAGAATCCAAGCCAGTGGTTTTAAGGATTTAGGTCACCAGAACCTCTTTCAAACAACAGGGAATCGTGACCTCATTATTAAGTAGACCAATGGCCTCAAGAGATGTCACCACAAACTGATAATGGCATGAGTCCAGAGAACAAGTAGTATTACACATGTTGGAGAATAGAAGGCACAGGCCAGTAATGACAGGAATGGCAAACTCTTCCCAAATAAGATGTGAATGTTCATCTGTAAGACCGATGCTAGAAAAAGGAAAGAGCTAGAAAAAGGAAAGATTGAAGTAGGTAAGGATATCTGCTAAGATTAGTTTTGGTATAAAAGTAATAAGCAGACAGTTCATGTTCTTCAGCACAGAAAGACTTTCTCTTGACAAGACAACCTGAATTAGAAAGACAATCCATTACTTTCCTCTGGCATATCAGTTCAACAACACCTACGTTCAAACCTACAACCAGTTTTTCTTTGCAAATACAGGGAAGAATTAATTATTCACATCTCAATAGTGACGAAGAATTATTTGGACTATATTCCCCATAACCAATCCTGTCCATTCAGTGTCCAGTGCAGACACTACTATTCTTCTTTGTAGTGTCAGACTTGCCCTAATGTTGAATTCCACTAATAAATTGTATTATACCAAAAGGAAACAGAAGCACTGACCCACACCCACAAACTTACCCTGCTTGCACATACCATACTGTTCTTGCAATCTCAAAAATATACTTGTATTGTTTAGACATCCTTCTATATCATTGCTGCAGTATTCTTTACAAAACGGATGTCCTGCCCAGGGCAGCCTGACACTCGGCCAGTATGAAAAAGCCTAAAAATGATCTTGTATATGCAGAAGGGAATAAAGGGATGTGTGTAGGCAACTACCTACAACTTCTTTTGCCACCATTCAAATGTAGTTTTTTGCCAGCTGGCCTGAATGTCTCGTTGCTGTACTGAATATTTATTGGGATTGTTTTTTTTTTTACTTTTCTTCAGGCTTGTCAGGTTATCTCTACCCTCCCTGATTCTGAAGGCAAATCCTCTGCCTTATCTTCTGGCTTGCCAGTCTATTAAGTGTAGCTATAGTTCTGCTGACACCTCTTCTAGGGCAGGGGCTTTTGGTTCCATCATCAGGTGTTATTCTTGGCTTCATCTCCAGTCTCTACCTGCGGACATTAAGGACAAGTTGTTGGATGCTCCTTTGGATAATACACATCTTTTTGGGATTGCTGCTGCTGACATGTTTAAGACTCTTCAAGAGAAAGGCAAAGCCTTGTAAAACCCTATCCCTAAGTTCCAGAGGAATTGTCCTTCTAGGTCTGGTTTTCTTTGCAGGCAACCCTACCAGGCCTCTAAGGGCAGGAAGGGTAGGAGGTGCCGACTCTGCTAAGGCTTCTCAGACTTTTGTGGCACAGAAGCCTCCTTTATCTGATAAGCCTGCTTCTCTTTGACAATTCACCCCCCCTTCTTTTAGACTAGGTTCCTTTGTCCCTTAGGTTCTCCCTTTGTCTTCCAAATTGGCATCTCATCACTTCAGACTCTTGGGTTATGTCAGGTTCTGTCTATCATCCGTCAGGGTTACTTCAAGATCTGGAAATCTCTCCCTCCTTTTTCAGGGTTTCCTCAACCTCCTCTTGATCAACTGCCTTGTTTCCAAGAGGTTCTAGGGTCCCTGCTGAACAAAGGGATCATTCAACCTGTCCCCCCTTCTCAAGTGGTAAAGGGTTTTTTTCCAGGATGTTCTTGGTCCTTCAAAAGTAGGGCACTTGGAGACCTCTTTTGGATCTCTCCTGGCTCAACACCTTTCTTGAGGTCTCTTCTTTTTGGATGCTTATTCTTTAAACTATGTTTCTTCTTTTATTACACTAGGCTTTCCTGATGTGTTTGGATCTGAAAAATTGTTACTTCATATCCTTATCCACCCTTTCTTCAGAAGGTTTTTTATGTTTCTCTGGTCTTCCTCTCATTTTCAGTACTTTGCCTTTTGGCCTCTCTACTGCCCCAAGGGTACTCACAAAATTCCTAGCTCCTGTGATTGTCTTCTGCAGGCTCCAAGACATTCAGATTTTTCGTTATCTAGATGATCTGTTGCTACAGGCATCTTCTCCCAGTCAATTGTTACAGGATCTGCAGTTCATCATCTCTCTTCTTCAAAGTCTGGAGTTTACTATCAACTTCCAAAAGTCTGTCCTGACTCCATCTCAGGATCATGACACAAAAGACAATCATAAAGCCTTCTTTAGCTATGTTAGAAACCTGGGTGGAAACTCCCAGATATGCTCAGAATTAGTCCAAAATGATAAAAAAATCACTGAACCCACAGACATTGCCAACATACTGGCAGACAGGTTCAGTGCAAATTTCTCCCCTCTCCCCCCCCAAAAGGAGAAATATCTATCCCACCAGAGTCTAGCCTCCCAAACATCTCAGATGCCCAGGTGAGAGCTGCTCTCTCTAAAGCAAAAAAACACAGCATCAATGGGACCGGACGGTGTCCCCGGCTATGTGCTACACGAACTCAATGAGGAACTAAACCCACACATAAGGCTGCTGTTTAATCTTAGCCTTACTACAGGATACGTACCCAAAGAATGGCGTACGGCAACTGTGGTCCCACTCCACAAAGGCGGTGCTTCTACGGACCCTGGAAATTACCACCCCATAAGTTTGACGAGCCTTGTCTGCAAAGCTATAGAGAGGATCATAATGGAACTCATAAATAAAGACATTGGGGACCTACAGACACTGGATCCTACCCAATTTGGCTTTGTCAAGGGCAGATCCTGCCGCTTGAACTTGGTCGACTTTTTCGAAACAGTCACTAAGGCCATTGATGAGGGTAAGGCAGTTCACACAGCCTACCTTGACCTAGCAAAAGCGTTCAACACAATACCCCACTCGGGCATCATAGAAAAGCTCACCAGCTTAGATGTAAACCCATATGTCACAAGATGGGTTGCAAACTGGCTCAAGGACAGAACACACAGGGTTAGAGTTGCTGGTGCCATGTCAGACTCTAAGCCGGTCACGAGCGGTGTCCCACAGGGCTCAGTCCTGGGCCCCCTCTTGTTCGGCATTTATTTTTCTGAAGTGCAGGCTAACATAGGGGGATTGTGGCTGACAAAATGTGCAGATGACTGCAAACTGGGCACCATAATTGACACTCCATCAGACACAGACATCCTCCAGAGAGGTCTCATAGAAATGGATAACTGGTGCCAGAGCCATGGCCTTAAGCTAAATGCCAAAAAATGTATAGTCATACCCTTTGGGAAAAACAAGGTAACCCCTAATTACCACATAGGTGGTAATCCATTAAACACGGAAGAAGTTATCAGGGACCTGGGGACCCAAGTTGACAGTAACCTCTCTTTTGACAGTCACATTGCCAAAGTGGTTAGGAAGACCTTCTACATTGCCCACCTGATCATGAAGGGATTCACATCCAGATCAGTAGAGGTCATTGTACCCCTGTACTCTTCACTTATCAGACCAATGATTGAGTACAACGCCCCATTCGGAATGTACCTTACCCGACACCTGCAGCAGTTGGAAAGACCCCAAAAGTTCCTCACCAAAAGGATAAAGGGGCTCAAACATATGTCATACGATGCCCGACTGAAGAAACTCCAGCTCTATTCAGTCGCATACCATCTGCTCAGAGGTGATCTGTGCCTGACATACAAGGCCATGTCCAACCCGGAATTAATGGACATGCTCCACCTCAAAAAATCCAAATCCACCAGAGCCACGAGAGCAAGAGACTTAAACCTCAACACGGATATAAATAGGACGTGCTGGAGGGACAGATTCATCACGCAGAGACTCCCTACACCATGGAACAGAATCCCAGTCCATGTGAGGCAGAGCCCCTCACTGACTCTGTTCAAGAGAAATCTTGACGAGTGGATGGGAGATCATAGGTTTACCCCGGGAATCATCTCTGTATCACAGCTGGACAGAGGCACAGCAAACTAATGGGTATAGTATTCTCATCCTAAGGGGTGGTGAAAGCCACACACACTCTGGCTAGGCTTATAAATGCCCTAGGGCAGATAGCCTAGTATGAACCTATGAACCTATGTGTATCTGGGATGCAGGATTCAGATAGTGCCAATGTTGACTTCTCTTCCACCTCCAAAGGTATAGTCATTGGCAGTCTTCTTTCAGTCTCTTCTTCCTCTGACTGTCATGCCAGCCAGGGAGTTTCTTTGGGCCCTGGGATTCATGGCCTCTTCAATTCAAAAGCTTTTTCTTGCCAGACTGTATATGTGGAAGCTTCAATGGTACCTCAAGCATTGTCACCCTCTTACTTTCAATGTACCTCTCCTTCCCTGTCTCAAAGAAGGAAGTCAAGTGGTGGGTTCAACAGTTTGCTTTCAACCCAGGCCAGCCCTTTCAGCCTCCAGTCCCTTCTCAAGAGCTGCTCACCAATGCCTCAAACATGGGGTGGGGGGCTTCTCTTGGTCACCTGAAATTTCAAGGTCTTTTGCCTCCCCATCAGATGTCAGACCATATCAACATAAAAGAGATGAGAGCTCTGATTATGGCCCTTCAGGCTTTTCACCCCATGCTCTCTCCAGGCACCTTGAAGGTGGACACAGGCAACAATAGAGTGATGTGGTATGTCAACAAGTGGTGAGGTGGAGGGGGAGCACAAAATTTTGCCTCCTCTGCAGGACGGCACTTCATGCTTGGGAAGTGGCTATCAGTTATCAGTTAATTCTTCAGATAGTATATATTCTTTCAGATAAAAAATCTAGTGCCAGACTCTCTGAGCAGATCAAAAACACAGGCTGATAAATGGATGCTTCACAGAGATGTGTTTCTAGACATTGTCCATCAGTGGGGTATTCCTCAGGTAGATCTTTTTGTCTACCCTCTGAGCATGCAGCTTCCTCTCTTCTGTTCCAGAGTGTCATGTCATCTGCCATAGAATATGTATGCCCTTTCCTTTCATTGTAAGGGGATGTTTCTTTATGTTTTCTCTCCTCTTCCTCTACCTCCAAGAGTACTGCAGAAGATTTAGCTGGACTCCCCAAAAATCTTGCTAATGTCTCCCATTCAGCTGAGACAGCACTGGTTCCCTCTCTTAATGCATCTGGCCAAGGGCAGTCATCACAAGTTACCTCACCAGATAAACTCCTCACACAGGGCAAAGGATCTCTCATCCATCCCCACTTGTCCACTCTGCAGCTGACATTGTGTGTGATAGGGTTTTGATCCCTTTCAGGCACCTCTTTTCTGAGAATGTGCCCAGGGTTTTACAGGAGGAAAGGAAACCCTTAACCACAAAATCTTATATGTCCAAATGGAAAAGATTTTTGGTCTGGTGCCATGCACATAGCAGGACCCTTTTTCAGTAGTGGTCCCTCTGGTTCTCTCTTATTTGTGTGACTTGCTTCACTCCGGCATGGCCAATTCTTCTGTGAAGACCCATTTGTCAGCCATTTCTGCTTGTCTACCCTTGAATCCTCCTTTGACTTCTTGTGTTGAGGTCGAACAATTGCTTAAAGGTGTCCTGCATATTAGGCCTCCAAGAAAACCTATTCCTCCTCCTTGGGACCTTAACTTTGTTTTGGAAAAACTGACTCAGGCTCCTTTTCAGTCTGCAGATTCTGCTTCTTTACAACACTGTACCTGGAAGACTGTTTTGTTGCTGGCTCTTACTTCTGCTCAGAGGACTTCTGAGCTCCATGCCCTTATGGCCATGCCTCCTTTTTTGTTTTTTCTCAGGGACAGGGTGTCCATTCGTACTAAACCTTATTTTATGCCTAAGGTAGTAAATGAGTTGTTCTTGAATCAGTTGGCACAGCTGCCTTCATTTTTACCTTCTCCTCAGTCTGTTAGTGAGAGGGTCCTGCATACACTGGATTTGTACAGACAGCTCAGGTATTATTAGGAAAAAAAATTAGGACTATTCATAAGTCTGATCAGCTTTTTGTTTCCTTTCATCCCAAGTCTTTGGGTTTAGCTGTTTCTAAGCAAACCACCTCCTCCCTGATATCTATGGCCATTTCCTTTTGCTATTTTTTTCTTGGCAAATTTCTGTCTGCTTCTGTTAGATCTCATTCCACTAGGGTGTTGCCTTGTCTGGTGCCTTTGTCAAGGGGTTGGACACCAATTCCATCTTTGAGGCTGCTACTTGGTCTTCAGTACATACCTTTACTAAGCATTATAAGTTGGATATGGTTTTTAGGGCCAGAGCAGGTTTTGTTAAAACCATTTTATGTGGGTTTGTTGAGGGCTCTTCTCAGCCTTCCACCTCTCATTCTGTTTTTTGAGGTTTTTTACTCTCCCTTCTATGAAGAATGCTGCAACAGTGATACATAAGGACATAGTACAGTTTTCTAAAATGTTACCATAACAGTAGATGTAGATGTCCTCTTCAATGTTGCAGTATTTGCTCCCTCCCTCCAGCTCCCTCTTGTTTGTTCTGCATTTTTTCTTCCTGGATGTACATGAACTCCTTTGTGCTATGGCAACTGTCATCTTCAGGGGCAATTTAGTTCTAGGTAGTTGCATCCATATGTCCCTTTTATGCCCTATGTTCTGTGCAGGGAGCATAAATGTGACATAGTGTGTATACAAGATCTTTTTTAGGCTTTTTCATCCTGGCTTAGTCCCACACTGCCCTGGGCAGGACATCCCTTCTATGAAGAATACTGCAACAGTGAGGAGAAGGGCATCTACTGTTATGGTAAGATTTTACTCAACTGTACTTTATTCCATAATGCCATCTCTATTTAAGCACAGCCACTCACCAGCAGAAGCTGATAACCGAAGTTAATACCCTGTTTGACAACAGAAACCAGATCTCCCTATGAGGTAACAACATTAATAACATTTTAGCAATCATATAATCTTTTTTGGCCATCACCCACCTAAACAAACAGCCACAGTAAATTACACATAGAATTGTGCAATATAGAAAACTATACACAGAAGTAATGTTCTTTTGCTGACTGTAAAACACTAAACAATTTAACTTTTCCTGCGGTTTTACTAAACTCCAGAGGACTGGAACCCAAGACAGACTTTGTCTGAAAATCTTGCAAGAACTATCATGAAGCACCCAGAGGAAAAACATTGTTCATTTTTTTTCAGAATATTTAAAGCTCCACTCCCGCAGGAAGAAACTTTTCCATACAAAAATATCTACTCAAAAGAAAATACCCCACACTCAGTAAATATTATAAAAAAGAAGACAATAAATTGTGTAATTTATCACACACATTAAGTCCACCCATTACTTAGCTTTCCCCAGTTTGAATGTCTTATATTTTTTGAAGTAATTTCTGTTTGTACAGCAGCAAAGGAATTGCCATTTTATTTAATGAAGTCCCTGTTATTCCCTTCCCCTGACTAATGATCATTCCCTTATTGATCACTTTCAAGTTTTTCACATATTTTGAGCCACCACAAGGTCAAGACATGTTGTGGTTCCTGTAGGGAAAAGAATCTTGAAATATGCATGGTAAACCATCTTGAACTTTAATTTCTTCAACCCAAAACTGGATACCAGATATGAAGCAACTCCTTTTTGTATGTGTACATGCCCTATCATCCTGTTTAATATGCTTTCTGCTGAACTCCAACAGTAACATTTCTTTCCTGACTGCAATAGGACAGACCAATCTTCTGTCAGGGAGAAAGAAGGAAATTGTGCCATCATTGGCCTCAGTTATTTTTTTTAATTACTTGTGGATCCAGGAGCAAACTGCCAGTGAGCTCTCACAATCAGTATCTCCTCAAACTAGCCAATCCAACTAACTAATAATGAGCTCAGTAACTGTAGGGTTATTTCCCTCTCTTTTCTCAGAGATCCCAATTAGTCATGCATACACTGAGTCCATTCTTTATAGTCAAAAAGAGAAGGTGCATCCTCTGCAATAAATTGCTCGGTTCTAAAATAATGTCAGTAAAGAAAGAGCAAAAACTGTAGCAGAAACAAAGTGGGCTGGATTCACGAAGGCTTGCACATTGTCTAAGAGTAGAGTAAGACTCCATGCAGACAACATGTCCGCCGAGCGATCCAGGAAGAGCTGGTAGGGCTGTGCAATAGAGCTCCTTAAACTAGTCCTACACGGACAGCGCTTGAATATGCAAATTACCTCAATTGCAGGCGAAAGCTATGCAAATGAGGTAAATTTGCAATCCAGGAAATCTGAGTAGGAGTAGTGTTATTTGCAGAAATGTACTCAGTTGATAACTGAGTACGGTTCTGCAAATAGCAAAACGGAGCCGTGACAGCTGCAAAAAAAGCATGCATTTACAGGAGGAAGCATGCCAATGGCCAAAAATACGGCCATTGGCAATGGGAAGTGATGCAAAATAGAAATAAAATAACTTTTTTTTTCATCCCGATCTCCAGGGTTTAACCATAGCGCAGCGCCGCGCAAACGCGCTGAGCCCTAAAAACCAGAAAATTAATAATTAAGATCCACAAATGTGGATTTTATAGCTAAAATGGATTTGCAATGCAAGTGAATGGCAGGCTGAAGACAACATGGCCACCGAGTAGAGGTTGCTAAGGGGGGAAGCTCAGTCTAAGAGATGTAACCAAGCATTAGTAAGGAATCCTATGCAAATGAGAGTTAGGATAGTGAATCGCAAGTTTACATAGGAAATGAGCACAGTCAGTGGAGTGTAGGAGTAAGATAAGGGGAGTAACAGAGTAGAAGATAGGTGACATCACGAGGGGGACATGTATGAAAGGAGTGAAGCTCATTGGAGCAAAGTGTCATGTGTCAGCCGACAATTACATATTATTGAAAGAGGTGCGTCAACAGGTAGGCCAGGTAAAGTCAAGAAATGGAAGGTGTATGCCGTGGATATCACCAAAGTTTCGTGCTGAGCGTGCATGCACGTGTGTACGAGCCAGTAAACCCGAGTAAGACAGTGTGCACGCGTGTAAGCATGTGTGCGCGCGCGTGTAAGCTTGAGTAAGCATATGTAAGGCTGTGGAAACAGTTGTAAGTGCATTTGCGCTGGTGTGCATGCGTTTTAACAAGAATAAGCAGGTTTTAGTCTGTGTAAGCATGTGTATGCGCGTGTTAGCTGCTGTGCGCATGTTTGCACTTGTGTGCGCGGCGCTCCCCCCTGAGGAAACAGAAAGGAAAAAGGAAGCACATCAAATAGTAGGGAAGTTACCAGGGAGTACTAGCAGAGCTAGCAGGTGAAAACAATCAGAATCAGGCAATTACCCAGGCAGAACACTAGCCCAGCCCAGCCCAGCACTTAAAACACTGCAAACAACAGTCCATCATGTTTCTCTCAAGAGACACTGCAACACTGCAGTAAGCTAATAGCAGTGAAAACTGAAATAGCTGTACTGAGGCAAAAAATGTTAGGGGCTGCCATTGCTGTTATAAGGCGACATATGCAACATGCTGAGGGTGGTGATGATGCAAATGCTGCTGGACAACCCACAGTGAGGAGACGGAGAAGAGTGTACAGGCCCAGGGTAACCTACCAGGGGCTACATGAGCTGGAAATAGTGGAGCGCTATAGAGTAGACAGAGACCTCTTGCAGCAAGTTGTTGAGCTGTGCAGGCCACGCCTCACACCCAGAACCAACAGAGGGGAACCCATCCCAGTGGAAACTAAGGTATGTGTTGGCCTAAGAATATTAGCAACAAGTACCTTCCAGAAACGAACTGGTGATATGATTGGAATATCACAGGCATCAGCATCCAGGGTACTGCACCAGTTCCTGGATGCCATGTTAGCACATGTCGGTGATAATGTATACTTCCCCAATTCCCGTGAGGTATTGGCCAGCAATATGCGTCTCTTCCAGCAAATAGCAGAATACCCTGAGGTAGTGGGTGCAATAGACTGCATCACATATGCATCAAAGCACCAGCCAGTGAGCGGGGTAGGGTCTACTTCAACCGCAAGGGCTTCCCCTCCATCAACTGCCAGATCTTGTGTGATGCCCAGGGCATAATACTAAATGTGTGTGCTGGCTGCCCTGGAAGCTACCATGATTCCCATATCTGGCATCTGATGCAGCTGTACCAGACATTTGCCAATGGGGACATCCCACATGGACACCTAGTGGGGGATGCTGGCTATGCACTGGAGTCGTGGCTGATGACACCCATCAGAAACACACACACACCTGAACAGGAACACCATAATGAGGCACAAGCACAAACACGAAATGTAATCGAGCATGTGTTTGGGCTGCTCAAGTCACGGTTCTGGTGCCTGGACACATCTGGTGGAGCCTTGCAGTACTCACCAAATACATGTACCCAAATTGTCAAGGTATGTGCTATGCTACATAATATGATCCTGCGAAAACAGCTGCAGCAGAACCAGCATAGGCCTGGGCCAAACAAGCCCCCAACATTGCCAAGGCCATCACAGGCAGAGCGTGACTCGGAGGAGGAACAACCTGAGCCTGCCCCAGTAGGCAGAAGGAGGCGTGCCCAGTATGCTTTGGCCTTGGCAAAGAGGCAACGCATAGCACATACACTGGCTCAGTAGGAACTCCGGAAATTATACCTCTCTCTGACCCGCACATATAGTAAAAGGGATGCCTACGTTGACACTACCTGCAGTCAAACATGTACAGGGAGTGTAGTATGTGCATCCGAAATAGGCAGCTCTGCATCAACACCTGAGGCATGATTGCCATGTGTTAAGCAATATAAAGCAGTGCTAAACAGCATTTACCACCATGTAGTATATGTAAACCAAATCGCACACACCAACTAGTACAAATGTGGTCAATGTTGAGTAATATTGGCCAACGTCCAGCAATGATGGTTAATACTGAGCAATGTTGGACAAGCTGGGTCTAAGCAGGGCATAGCTGAACAAAAGCCAACATGCTCATAGTTGCTCTACTGGCCTGCTCAGTATGAAAATATAAGCGGTGATGGTCTTCGAACCCAGGATACTGTGCACTATAGTCATAGTACTGAACCACTAAACCATGACAGTATTGCAGTGGTTAACCTGTATGACGAAATGTTGATAAGTCTATGCAAAGTATTCCATGGAAATCCTGCAGGCACAGCATAATCCCTGTCGAGTTATGACACAAAAGTGAGTCCTGCAGTAAGAATAGAACCTGACTTTCAACACACACAGTAGAAATGTTAATATTGGACATGTACACATACATCAACAAATGTAGTGGACCTGAGACAGCAACATACTGAAAGGCCACACTGGGCATGCTCACACACTTGAATACATGAGACAAATGTCAGGCAACAGAACACTGACAGTCTGAACTGGGCATGCTCACACACTTAGGCCATGTTGGAGTACAGCAGTGGGCCACACATATCAGGCAGTTGCATGTGTTAACCCAGGAACCTCTCACTATCCAGCAATCTGCCCTGTGCACACACTTATATGACAACAGACACGTATCTAATATAGTGGAACCCTGTCATAATCAAATATGTTCCGCAGATACCTAAGCGGTTCATAGAAAGTGGGAAAGCAAAGATGATAAAAACCTGCAAACAGTATCAGCAATAAACATTTTGCATCATGAACATTTTCATAGGTTCAGGGGTTGATACTAGGCTATCTGCCCAAGGACATGTTCAAGCATAGCCAGAGTGTGTTTGGCTGCTGCAACCCAGTCAAATCAGAACACTGTGCCCGTGAATAGTAGGTCACACAAGATAGCCCATTTATGTTTAGTGTATTGTGCCTCTGTCTAGCAGGGACCCAGAAGATATCCTATGGGTACACATACCCATCCACCTGTCAAGATGTCACCTGTTGGTGGTCAGTGGGTGGCTCTGCTTATGCAAAACTGGGAATACACTCTGCAGTGAGTGGAGCCTTACGGATAATAATCTGTCCCCCCAGCATGTCCTATCAACATCTGTGCTGAGGTATATGTCCCTGGACTGTGTAGCTCCAAGGGAGTTGGATATCCTGAGGTGGAGCATGTCCATTAATTCTGGGTCAGATATTGCCTTAAACTACAGGCACACAACACATCTGTGTAGGTGGTAAGTGACTGAGTAGAGCTGGAGTTACTGTATCTGAACTGTGCAGGGCATCCGTGTGAGTCCCTACATCTGCTTGATGAGTAACATTTGTGGCCATTACAGTTGTTGCAGGTGTCGGGTAAGGTACAACCCAAATGTGGCATAGTAACCAAGCATGGTTGTGATGAGTATAGGGGCACAATGACCACACGTGATCAACATGTGAAACCCTGTGGGATATGGTGGGCTATGTAGAAGTACTGTCTGTCCACCTTGGCAATGTGATTGTCAAAGGCGAGAGTACGAACAGGTCGTGTCCCCAAACCCGTAACAACAACTACCGTATGTAATGGATTACCACCTATGTGGTAATGTGTGGGTATGTTGTCATTCTCAAAGGGGATGACTATGAAACTAATGGCATGTAGCCGTAGGCCATGGCTCAGGCACCAGTCATCCTATCTCTGTGACACCCTGTATGAGTATGCATGTGCCAGCAGGAGAGTTGATTATGGCACCCAGTTTGCAGTCATCTGCGAAATGGGCAGCCATATCCCTCCTGTGATAGCCTGTACATCACACAAATATATACTGAACAAGAGGGGTCCCAGGACTGAGCCTTGTGGGATGCCATGTGTAACTGGTGTATAGTCAGACATGGCACCTGCAACACTGAGCATGTGGGTGCTATCCCTGATCCAGGTATCAATCCATCATGTGAGATATGTGTTGATATTGATGCCAGTGAGCCTATGCATAATGGCTGTGTGGGGTATTGTATTGAAGGGTTGTGCAAGGTCCAGGCAGGCTGTGTGGACAACCGTCCCAACACTGATGGACCTGGTAACTGTTTAAAGAATTCAAACAGGTCCAACAGGCAAGATCTGCCCACAGCAGTGCTGTAATGTGTAGGACCCAGTGACTGTAGGTTTCCCATGTCTATGTGCATGAGTCCCATTACAATATGCTCCATAGCTTTGCAGAACAGGCTAGTTAGCCCTATAGGCCAATATTATCTGTGGTCTGTTATAGCAGTATTCAGTGGAGCGGGACCACTATCGCTGTACACCATTCCATGAGTACAAATCCTGCAGTAACCCTGATATAGAACAGTGACATAATGTGAGGGTTACGTCTGTCATGAAGGCCGTGTACAACACAGGCCGGGACACTGTCTGGTCCCATTGATGCTGTGTTGTCCGCTGTGGGGAGAGCAGCACTCACCTGTTTATTCGTGATGTCAGGGAGGTTACACTCTGTTGGGATGGACAGTACCTCCTTAGGGGGGATGAGGGGAGACATCTGCATTGAACCTGTTTGCCAGGATGTTGGCAATGTCTGTGGGTTCAGGGTATGTTCAGTCAGTATGCAGTAACACACAGCATATCAGTGAGTGTCCAGCCAGGTACCTGAATTAACCGAAGAAGGCCTTGTGAGTGTCCGATGTGTCTGGTGCAATTGTCTGTTAGAAGCGGGCCTGACATAAATACACGGGTGATTGTAGCTGTCTGCTAGTACAGATCACAGATGCCTTCCCTGTCTGGGATTGTGCTCTATCATGTAGCAGCTTCCTCCTTTTGTTGTATAGCGTATTAATGGCCGGGGTCCACCAGACAGGTCCTCTGCCACTGGAGGAGTGAGTTCAGGTGTTATTTTGGATAGCATGATCCATGCAGTCCACTAGGTGTCCATAGACTGTGTATGTAAAGGACTCATCAGTCTGAGCCATACTTACCACTGACCCAGGGTCTCTGAACGAGACCACCATGGTATGGAGAAGTGTGACGTTTGCTTTTGGGAAGTTCACCAAGATTACCTAGGATGGGTGTGGGGACGGGATATGGATGTCAAGTGAGATAAAGTATGTTCTATTCTTAAATCCAACAAACAACTGATTGAGTGACCAAGGCAGCATACACACTCTTACTTTAAAACATTTATTAACACACTGGAGGTAAGCACTTTCACATAAAAATGCTTCTTCAGACCTACACAAACAGCAAAATGTAGGGTATCTAAATAATTGTTCTTTATATATTTTTATATACATTTTAATATTTGATAATATATATATTTTTTGTTTTTTATCTTTGACTTTTTATGCTTTGTTAAAAGCATATGTTGTTATTTGTGCTTTTGAATATGTTTTATATATGTATTTCTAGGTTGTGCTGTGTTTTTAAGAAGTTATTATGAACTTAATTAAGTGAGATTTGTTATTGGATGATTTGAATTTTAGAGTGCATATCAGGCTGTGATTTTTTTGCTGTTTGTATACTTCTGAAGAAGCATTTTTATGTGAAAGCGCTTACCTCCAGTGTGTTAATAAATATTTTAAAGTAAGAGTGTGTATGCTGCCTTGGTCGCTCAATCAGTTGTATGTTGAACTTATTCTATTTTATTTTTCTGATCGAGCGTTTATTCTGTGGATTATTGTCATTTTCTTTGTTTATTATTGTTTTATTCAAGTCATTATTCACAGAAACATGGCAGAGACTGTTGTTGATTCTATTGAATTGGATTATGATCCGGCCAGAAGTGGCAGACTTGACATGAATCTATCGCAACATTTTTCCAAATACTTGGAGAAGGATCGGAAGCTGTTATTACCTCCGGAGATCAATGATGTGGTCACCAATTATGTCACCGACGCGACTCAAATGCGTGAAGAGTTACAGCAGTATATGGAAGCCGTTGAGCGTGATTTTCTGAAGCTTAACAAGCTTCAACTACAAAGGCAACATTTTGAGTATTGTTTAGAAAAGAATATTGTTCCTCGAGGACTTCGAGTCCTAAATATGCCTACACAAGGGTCCCAGTTCCCAGAATTGCTGACCAGGTGGCAACGCTTGAATTTAGAGGTGAGTGCTAATTATATGCGTTTGTTAATTGAGTTCTTTGCTCCAGCGGAGGATAGATTGAGACGTGACTTAAGACTTAAACAAGATCTTCTATTTGACAAGTACTCCAATGAGGTACTTAATCCTATGCTGGAGAGTGTTTTAGATGGAGTGGCTGTGTTTGAAAGAAAGTTATTACAACAGAAAAAGACAAAAATATTAAGGGATTCTAATGATTTTAAAATGGGACAGGTCTTTGTTTAGCCAAGGCCTGAGGTAACTTTGGTTCCCAGAGTGAGCTCTAAGGCAACCAGAACAGCTGGTGAATCAGCGACTGCTGTGACTGTATCCCTGCCTGTTGGTATTCCTTTAACTGAAACTAGTAGTTCTGTGAAAGATGGGAATGGAATCCGGAATGGTTCTGCTGTAGTGTGTGACGAGAATATCACTTCTATTGTTGACTTTGGTTCTAAAGAACTTTCTGAACCTTATGTATCGCCTGTCTTATCTTCTAATGTGTCTAACGAACCTTGCTGTGTTGCTGCTAATGATGATGTGCGAATGTGCATGAGTATGAGTAATGGTTATTCGGAACAGAATTCTTTTCCGAAGGTAGTAATCAGTAACAAGCCTAAATTTGATAAAGTTGTTAGACCAAAAGTCAAATTAAATGGTGTTAATGCTCAAAATGGCACTCCCCTTGCTGGCGCTTCCTCTGGTGACCTTCCTTTTCCGTTGTCTGTTTATTCAGAACAATTTGGGAGACGGAGCAGGTCCATGAGTCGAGAACGCCAGAAAAGGAAGTTATCAGGGGAACAGTGCCAGAATCAGTCCCTGAAGAAGATTTGGGGGAGAATGTCAACTTGTTGATTGTTAATATCTCTTCATATTCTTTGAATCAAGAAAAGTGTAATGTGTTATGCACGGGTTTAACTTTTATCCCTTCAGACAATAGTAAGTTGACTGACACTATTTTGGACTTGAAAGTATTTTGCAGGAATCTGATGTTACGTTACCATTATGACAATAGTTCATCGATTGGTAACACTGATAATGTGCATCAACGTGTTTTGGAATTTAGACAATTAAGTGCTTATGCTCCATCTAATCACCCTCTCGTAGAGGCTTATTTGAAGCTAACTGAGGACAGTATACATGATTACTATAATGAGTACTTAGGGAAGTATAGACCTGGGAGGAAATTTAACCTTACTCTCAGAGAGAGGCAGGCCCTGAAGAAGTTAAAGGAGAACTTGAATATCAGCATTCGACCTGCTGATAAGGGGGGTTCAGTTGTTGTAATGGACAATGAACATTATATTAATAGCATGAAGGCTATGCTGAGTGAAGCTAGTTTTTATCAAAAAATAGGAATAGCTGAAGTTTATGCTATTATTAGTGGGATCAAGCAGTCAGTACAAGAAGTCTTTGAGATCGGTTTGATCTCAGAGGATACTTTAAAATTTTTTATGGTATCTGATCCCCTGATCCCAGTTATTCAAGGACTTCCTAAAGTCCATAAACATCTGCTTAACCCTCCTATGTGTCCAATTGTCTCTGGAGGTGGCTGGATTACAGAACCTCTATCTATATTTATAGAGAAACATCTGAGACCAGTTATAAGTTTAAACAGGATGGTATTACAGGATTTTAAACAGTTTCTTTTAGATTTGTATGAATGTATCCAGGTCACCGAGAATATAGAGAGTTTGACTTTTGTGACGATGGACATTCAGTCTTTATTTACCATGATACCAAATGAACCAGGGCTTTGTTACATACATGAATATTTGAAGTCACATAGTAATTATGAATCAGCCAAGGTTGAGTTGATTTGTTTCCTTTTGGAAATTGTGCTGGAAAATAATGTTTTTATTTTTAAGGATGAATTTTTCATCCAGAGACATGGCGTAGCTATGGGCACTTCGTGTGCCAATAGCTACGCCAATATGTTCCTAGCACATTGGGAAAATGAAGTCTTGTTTAAAGTAGAGGCCTTTATCAGTCATGTCATCTTTTATCGACGTTTTGACGATGACGTCTTCCTCCTTTGGAGTGGTAGATCTGATGAGTTAGAAGCTTTTTTTGTACAGATTAATAATTTATGTGAATGTTTGCAATTTACTATGACCTCCTCAAGGGAGAGGATTGAGTTCTTAGAATTATTTGTTGAGAAACTTCCAGGGTCTTTAATTAACACGGGAGTGTATCGCAAAAGTTGTTCTAGGAACACCCTACTCACTCGATGTAGTATGCACCCTAACCACGTGTTTCATAATTTGATACGTGGCCAGGGTATAAGCGCCTCGAGACTTAAACCCACTCTTGAAGGCTTTCAGTCTGAGATTGGGACTTTGCGGCAGAGGCTAGTGTCAAGAGGGTATTCAGTAAATTAAATCTTGGTTAATTGGTTTGATTTGAGTACCCTTAGAAAAGGGATTGCAGCTCCCTATTATGGGCCAAAGGTAGCTGAGTTAGTGGAATGACCATCCCCTGTGGTCAAACAACTTGATTTTGTGAGGATCCCTTTATTTTTTACAAGAGATCAAAGAACACTTTGTGATATTTTTAAACAGTATTGGTCCATCTTACAAGTGGACCCTGAAATAGGTGGTGTTGTTGGTTCTAGTCCGTCTTTTACTTTCAGGAATAAAATGAATCTAAAGAGAATACTTTGTAGTGAGTGGAGCTTGAATAATGAGTTTGTTAGAACAGGTTCCACTGTGCCATGTGGAGGTTGCAACTTTTGTGAATTTATTAATGTGTCTGAGACTTTTGATCATCCAGATATGAATAGAAGTTTCTCTTTCAATGTGAATGTGGACTGTAAATCATCCAATGTTGTATATGTTGCCCAGTGCATCATCTGTAGTTCATTTTATGTAGGGAAGACCAATGTGAAAGAATTAGGGAACATGTATACAGTATTAGGAAGGGCATTGTTAGCAATGCCCTTTCCAAACATGTTATGGAACATGGAGAGTTGCACAGATTCACTTTTAGGGTGATTGACATCATCATCCCAAGTATATGTTTGGGAGACATACGTAACCATACTAAATTTAAAGAAAACAATTGGATGATTATTCTAAGAGCTGATAGAGGTCTTGGGCTAAATGAGCGGGCTTCTATTAAGCCCTTTTTGAAGAAACGTAGGGTACCTAAATAATTGTTCTTTATATGTTTTTATATACATTTTAATATTTGATAATAATATATATATTTTTTCTTTTTTATCTTTGACTTTTTATGCTTTGTTAAAAGCATATGTTGCTATTTGTGCTTCTGAATATTTTTTATATATGCATTTCTGGGTTGTGCTGTGTTTTTAAGAAGTTATTATGAACTTAATTAAGTGAGATTTGTTATTGGATGATTTGAATTTTAGAGAGTGTATATCAGGCTGTGATTTTTTTGCTGTTTGTATAGGTCTGAAGAAGCATTTTTATGTGAAAGCGCTTACCTCCAGTGTGTTAATAAATGTTTTAAAGTAAGAGTGTGTATGCTGCCTTGTTCGCTCAATCAGTTGTTTGTTGGACTTATTCTATTTTATTTTTCTGATTGAGCGTTTATTCTGTGGATTATTGTTGTTTTCTTTGTTTATTATGTTCTATTCTTACCAATGAGAGGTATATCGCAGGTGTGGAACATAGAGTCCTCATGTTGGTGATGATCATGTCCAATATGTTGTCCCCTCCTGTGGGTGTGGTGACCGGTTGTGCCATAGCATATGAGTTTACAAATTGTAGCAACTGTTGGGTGAGTGTGTTGGGGCCTGAGTACTATCCCCAGTCAATGTGTGTGTATTTGACGTCACCCAATATAATGGTGTTTGGGGAGACCGTCATATTGTCCAGTGTTCCACAGAAAGACGAATGTGGTTGCAGAGTTTGTGAGTGTGGTCTGTAGCAGGCAACAAACCAAAAGGCAGATTTGCACAATGTTAGGTGCATATGTATGGCCTGTGATGCTTTGTGCAGTGCTACCAACCTGGAGGTATGTGTATCTGTGGTGTATATGGATACTCCCCCTATTTGTGTTCCCCATTCCAAGTTATGTGGTCAGAAAGCATGGTACGAAATATAACCTGGTAGTGCTGGTGTGCATGTGGGAGGTTGAACCATGTGTCTGTTAGTGCACAGATATTGCTATTCTACATACTGAGGAGATTCCTGAGTGTGGTCAATGTGAGGGTAATACATCTGGTGTTGAGCAGCATTACCCTCAGTGTCATGTACTCTGTAATGTCTACGGAGGTGGGTCTGTCTTTTGAGCCCCGCTTAAATAAGGCAGTATGGTGGCAGCAAGTGCCTTCACCAGTATTCAAAAGTCCAAGGGTGACAGGTGCAAGCTATCCATAGGGAAGCTACGTGGCATGTTGAGCATGTCACCCCAGGCTGACAGACACTGTATCCCCTTTGAATAACACCAATATGTTAGCCAACTGTTAAACGTGATCAGTTTGTTGATATACTGAGACATCATACTTGGTGAGTGTAAGATACTAGACAAGGTCAGGGTCATACTGGCCTGGGCTACATGATCAGAGAGTTCCTCTATGTATCATGTCATGTGGTCCAGGGAGGAACGTCTGAGGTTGTACGCACCAGCATGGACAATGATGGAGCCAGTCCTGGACTTGCTTTGGAGTAACCTGAGTGCATGTGTTATGTGGCGGATCCTGGCACCTGAGAGACAGCTCAAAGTGACTATTCCCTTGTTTGGCCTGGTGAGTGGGACGTCAGTGTGTCTGACATTGTGTCACCCATTACAAGTGTATCAGGTGTGTTGTTTAGGCCGAAGGGCAGTGACTGTGTGGCACACTGACATTGTGAACTATGTGATATGTGGGTATTGTAGTGGGGTAGCAGTTCTTTGTGTGTCTGCTTTGGAGATCTCTGCTGCTTAGGCAGAGTGTGTGTAGAGCCTCCGAGTATGTGTATGTGTGATAATGTGGTTTGATTGCTGTCGCTATCAGTGTATGTGAGACAGATATGTGGTGTGTGTGGTCACCTTCACCACCTGATAGACCATGCCAGTCATGGGTTGAGAGAGCTCAGCCTCCTGTATGTCAATATTGTTGCATCTCTTACATATATATGAGTGTGTTGGGAGGAGGAGAGGGTTGTCTGTGTACATGAGGCAGATGTGACATTGTGTCATAACCACAATATTCACTAGCTGGACTGGAGAGTACACACGAAACCAACCCCTGGACATGCCAGTATATTATGATGACATACTCTGTAGCCTGACCACAAAGGATCAATAGGGTGTTAAGTGTGTAAAAGTGTATAACCGGGATTAGTGCTCAGGTTTGTTGGTGTTTTGTAAACAGTAGCTGAGAAAAAGTCCAGACTGAGAATCATGACATGTCCTTCAGCTATGTCATAAATAGTAATGTACACTCATATATGTCCTGAGTCAGGGCCAACTGTACCTTACTGACAATGCCGACATCCTGTTAGACAGGCCCAAATATACATAACCACCTCCCACTGACGATAGTCCCTGACATCATACCAGGAGATATCACGTGTAGAATGGCTGACCAGCTCCCCCCAAAGCCAAAAGCATGGCAGCAATTGGATTACAATGTTTCCCAATATGTGTCATGCATGCACTACAGAACAAACAGACCCTGCACCTGAACAGTCTGTTGAGCCTCACCCACTCCACAGGATCTGGAAATGTCGAATGTGTTACAGCATCACATGGCACTCCCCACAAGTGTGGGTGCACAACACACCATGGGAAGTATAGTCCAGTAAACCTATAAAGTCTGATCTATAGCGTGTATAGCTATAGCATATAGCGTGCCGTGTTAATGCATATCTCTCTTGTAACATAACATAGATAGGTAGGGGTTTGAATCCTGCAAGCGCTGTTAGTGTGTGTTGGGGGTGTGTGTATGTGTGTGATTTCCTTTGAGAGGAGTAGCCTTTTTGGAGACTGGGAAAACACATTAAAAGAGGCACATCCCTGTTTGGAATGTCTGATGATGTCAGCATCCTACAAATATATCAGGTGAACAGAAGTCACCCAGTAAAGCATATAGCGTGCTGTGTTAATGAGTATCTCTCTAGTATCATAACATAGTTAGGTAGGAGTTTGAATCCTGCAAGTGCTGACAGTGTGTGTGGTGGCGGGGGTATGTGTGTGATTTCCTTTGAGAGGAGTAGCCTTTTTGGAGACTGGAAAAACACATTAAAAGAGGCACATCCCTCTTTGGAATGTCTGATGATGTCAGCATCCTACAAATATATCAGATGAAGAGAAACCACCCAGTAAGGCATATAGCGCGCCATATTAATGCATATCTCTCT
The DNA here is from genome assembly GCF_019279795.1 of Protopterus annectens. Classification (NCBI taxonomy): domain Eukaryota; kingdom Metazoa; phylum Chordata; order Ceratodontiformes; family Protopteridae; genus Protopterus; species Protopterus annectens. The sequence continues at coordinate 1,392,758,586 of NC_056729.1, forward strand.
AGTATCATAACATAGTCAGGTAGGGGTTTGAATCCTGTAAATGCTGTGTGTGTGTGTGTGTGTGTGTGTGTGTGTGTGTGTGTGTGTGTGTGTGTGTGTGTGTGTGCCACAGGTGGTCAGTGCAGTGTGGGTTTTGCTTTTACTACGGTATGACATATGATTAACACAGTATGTGCAATGCACACATCGGGTATCTGCGTGGCAAATGAATATGTGTACATGTGACCTCAATCAGTATATAGGTGTGAAGCCTGCATACTACATGAATACATTTGTTTCCTTCAACGGATTGTGCTGCTGCTTCTCGGATCATAGGTCACATATGTATGTATGCAACAAGCCCAGCCACTGTAGTGATCCATGGCCAAGGTCATCTGTGCCACACACACCCATGACATGTACTACAGAGTACTGTGAGTAAGGGTAATTGCCTGGGGTATATGTCACACATGTTCATACACAACGACTGGCAGTAATGGACAGTCATTATAGGTGTACAGTACCCCTATGGATATGCATGCAGGCCCCTAGTGTGTTATGTGAAACACCGATGGACCCCACAATACCTATGGATATGTGGATACCAAGGGACAGATGACATAACACGTGTCTGTCTGTACACATTGGTACCCAACATACATGTTGAGGGCTACCACCTATGTGGTACTGTCGGGATAGTATGTCTAGTAAATGAGGGTGACTATGCCATAGTCAGCTTATGACTATACAGCATGTACTGGACAACAGGTATCTGTCTGTATGATACCCTTGTGTAGGATATGCGTCCCATCCAGGGAATGTAGTGTAGGTCAATGCATGCATTTCCAGATGTGGATGGACATATCCCTAGTGTATTTGCATATACCTAAGAGGGCTATATGCCACACAGGTGTGGTCCCAGGAATGTGTGGCGGTCAATACCACTGGTTACTATTATAGTATAGTACCGGAAGGATCCAACTGTTACTGAGTTCCCTACAACTGTGTGTCATTTGTCAGGACATCATCTAATGATTGGTTATAGTCATGCTGTTGAGGTGGTGTATACTACCAGACTGCAGATCATTGACAGATATCAGCAGTATCACCCACAGCATAGTGTCAACCCATGTCATACACACATGTGTACCCATGTTAGTACATATCTGTAGTAGAATGCATACTGGCCATCGAAAGATACCATGAGATGTTAACAATGTGTACAACAGGGTGTGTTGCACATCCCACGTGTCCACTATGCATGTACATGCAGACAGTGCGCACACACCATGTTCACAGATGTACACCTGCTAATTTGTAATGCACACATGCACACGTACTGTCCACTCACTAACACATGCTGGCAACACTGTACACTTCAGCCAAGTGGCACATGGGTGGACAATACATACTCAGACCTAACACTGGTGTAAACAATGTTACAATGACTATCAGAGCTGTGATGCATACTGCCTGCTCAGATATATCTAAAGGATATCAGTACACTTTCCTGTTGGCAACTTGCTACTATTGCTACACTGCTATAATGTCACCTTGTGCATCAGAACCATGTTAGCCTATTCCTGCATCAATGTGACAGATGACAGGAGGTGGCACAGGTGTCATCATATGCACAGGGTCTGTTGTTGGTTTGCCAGAGCCCGACATTGACCCATCCAATCGACATGTCTGTGTGTGTGTGTGTGTGTGTGTGTGTGTGTGTGTGTGTGTGTGTGTGTGTGTGTGTGTCTGTGTGTGTGTGTGTGTGTGTGAGGGACAACAGTACAGCATGGGCCAATGTTGATGTAATGTGTGTGTATGTGTGAGCCCTAGTTGTTTGGTTAATGTGTATGCGTCTGTATGCACACAACTCCACCATGTGGCTGCCATATATGGCGGTTGTGGGACAGCCACAGACTGTACCTGCTAGGCCATATCACTGTCTCTGGCCACGGACATGGTACCTGTGCATGGCAGGGGTGCTATGGGCAGCATCGGGTACCAACCCTGACTGGGTGCTATCATCAGAGGCAGAGGTATGATGACTGGACCCATGTCCCTGCTGGGACTGGCCAGTGCCACGTGCACGTGGTCTAGTAGGACGGTCAATGGACAGGCCAGCCCCAGCATTGCTGGGGCTGGTGCTGCCACTACGGGAGTGGCTGTGATCTGTGGTCCATCCACGATGACTGCCAGCTGATACTGTTGCTGGCATGCGTCCACGTCGGCTTCCCATCCGTCCCCCACAGTCCTGGCTCATGGCTAACACATTGTGGAGGACATCTAATGTCTCCCTCCAACGGCTATAAATGACCTCGGTGTAATTCCGGATGGCACTGGCAAGGTCATGGATGCTGTCATTGATAGCAGTGTAATGGGCCCTCTGCACCCTTAGTCCCTGTCAGGTGTACCGTTCCATACGTGCCTGTGCCTGCATTACAACCCGGAACATACTGGAGGTTGTAATACCTCTGGGGGCACATCTTCCAGGGGCAATACATCCAGTGGTGCTCCCCCGAGAATCCCTGGACATCTGCCTATGTGGTACCATTCCAGTAATCCAGCTATGGCTGCTGTGAGGGGATGCACGTGCCATGGGTACCACACTCTCCTGGTCAATGCCAACTGTATGCTGTCCCTCAGCTAAGGCCATTGGTGATGAGGGAAGTATTGGCAGTATGAGTGTGCACATCGATGGGGCTGAACGCTGTGTACTGTTGATTGGTGGACCAACGACAGACCCTGACAGACCTTCCTGTACCACAATACATGTCTCATCATCTCCACTATTAGTGGCAGTGACATCAGGTTCCCTGCTGCATTCAGACACCCCTAACTCGGCACCTGTGGAAGGAAGACAGGAAACACACTTCACAATCTGTAAGTGATGTTAGCACACATGCACACATGAACACATGCACACATGAGCACATGCACACATGAGCACATGCACACATGAACACATGCACACATGAACACAAATACACTGCTCACACAGCACATACACACACACACACACACACACCAGCAATCCAACACATACACAATAGTGGGTGAAGGTGGGTGACAGTATCACAGGGCAAACAGTCACCGCACATGTGTCAGCATGCAGAATATGTGTTGCTCAAGACCATGCAGTGCAAGTGTTGACAGCCCTATTTAATGACATTATACATGGCTGTGATGCATGTGTGTAGTTGTTCAGTGACTGACTACACCCTGGAACACAATGTGTACATGGACACAACATTGCTGTGCAAGTATTATCTGCTCTGCAATGTCCTGTGCACCATCACCCAATGGTGTACATACCATGGCTGCATGTGTAATCTGTGTGACACATAGATTGCCATGTCTGCTTACAGTGTCTGTGTCCATAGCAAATAATAGTGGGTACAGGTGTAGCAAATGCATGCGATGTACAGACATGGGATGAGTGGTGCATGTAGATGTGAAGGAATCCCAATGTTCGACATGACCATTGTACAGTGGTTATGGTGAGTGTGGGACATGTTGCAGATATGTCAGTGCCAGCCATGACATGGCATGCTACACAACTGCAACACTGAACACCACACATACCCAATGTGTGTCATGTGACCTATACACCCAATAGCATTCCAGGACATATATGTGACTCTTTGTACAGATGGCGACAGCTGTGCATATTGTGTATACTGGCATATGTAAACACACACACAACATGCTATGCATATTGTGTATAGGTGCATATGTTTGCACACACACAACAATGACGTGCAAAGCAAAGACCGCTATGTGTAGTACTGTGGTCACTGTAACTGGATGGGGTGTACTACCATGTGCCATCATCATCATCATCATGCATCTTGTGGTCACTCATGGCTACTACTGTGTGACAGACCACCGCCTAGCATGCTGTACCTGAACTGCAGTGCCGTGGCTACGTTCACTATTACACAGCCACTTTGTACATGGGTATATGAGGTGCCCAATAGGGAGCATTGCCTAACATGACTGTGTTATGTGTTGCACAGCCCCATGATAGGCCTCTACCCCTGAGGTACATCATGTGTGTGTGTGGATGACATGTGGGATACTGAGGTGTGACCTTACAGCGGGTGTGTGGTTACACCATATGTAGCATGTCTTTGCGTACTGCGTATGATAAATGTGTTATGTTGTGTACAGGTGTTGCAACTAGGCCTATCCAATGTGCAGTACGGGGTTGCCACAACTGTGTCTTATGCTTTGTGTATTGCATGTCAGTGAGGCAGCTACTGACATTACTGAGCTGTGCAACATCTTACAGCAAACATGCACGGCATGCATTATGCTTATGTGTGTTACGTGTACATGGCCTACACCTCACCTATGACATGCATATTTCATTACCAACATTGCAGTTATAACACACTCACTAGCATGGATTGGCTGCTCTGCTGTCACACCAGAGGGACCTACGAGAATATGAGAGAGTTAGTCAGCGGCCACAACTGTGGCATTGCTACAGTGGGTATGCTAAACTGCAGTATAACAACAGTCAACAGTCACAGGTGTAGAGATATTATTCAAAATATCAGTATTGCACAACACTCAACAGCAGAACTGCTAAACACACAGTACACATCTCACGTAGACATAATCTAACAATACAGTTAGCTGTCGTCTACAGATAGGGCATATTACCTGCTTGCTCCGGGTGGATGTGCTGGGTGGCTCCGGCCTCCATGATAACACATGTCAGAGGTTGATGTTGCTGTTGTCCAGGAGCCACCATGCTTAGGAGCAGCTCCACCACTCTGGTGAGGGGGGGATGAATGGCCACCCCACCACCTGTGGCATGCTGTTGTCTTTGGATATCAAATGCACGTCGCAGAACATCTCTAATTAAATCACTGCAGTGATGGCGTACCTGCTCATATGCCTATGTCATTTACCCGACGAACAAGTTCCTGCCACAGTGCAGTCTGCTCCTGCTGGTGCTGGCTGCTTCTGGAGAACAGCATTGTGTACTGCTGCAACAGGCTTTGTAGTATCACCTCTTCCTCATCCGCTGTGTATGATGGATTGTGTTGGTGGACCATCTGGCTGAAAAAGATATGAACAATATGTGTGAGTCCTGAGGCACACTTTACACCTTTAACCACAGATATCACCTTACTGACATATATACCTTCCTACTGTCTGTCAGAGGTTACACACGTTCAATACCCCTTATTGGTTCCCAGGCCACAACTAACTAACAGTGGCTGGCACATTCTATATATCACAACACGATACAACAGTACCCGACACACTGTTTATGACACATTGCACAATCTCAGGACAGGGGTGTATATATCACACCAATGCACGAACAGAGATGTCATCCATTGCAATGGATGTAAAGTACAGGTACAGTAGTACCAGTCAACCACCCTAGTCACTGATGCCATAGCCCTTCCTAACAGATGTGTACAGTTGTTACTATAGGTGGCATACTGCTGTAACAGAGTATATATGTTGCTGGATACACACGTATACCCTGTAACACACATATGATTGCAGCCATTGTACAGGCATGATTACACACAGAACAGACAAACATACAACACACCACTGTATGCCAACACAGATGAGCATTACCTGTGTACCATACAGTACTGTGTGCCACTACTTACACACCCTTATGCCTGAGGTCTGTCCTCTGTGCAGACTACAGGAAACACAGATGACAGTGTTTCCAGGCAATGTGAACAAACACCATACTGTGCTGTTTAGGCCTACAGCTTCTGGTAGTACTACAGTTCATATGGGAGTTGGATTCACCAGCAGTACCACTCACTAAGCATACATGTATTGCTTTAGCCTACAATGAGACACCACATTTGTCAACAAGGAACTACGTCACATCATATGCTGTATTACTATGTCTGCTTAACAGTACATTACACATCATTTGCTGTCCTCACAGCTAGGATAGACACTACCATGTCAGATACAACTTCACGCTAAGCTATCACACCTTTACAGACCTTGCACACATTCAGCGTTACACTTATTCAACCTCACATAGCAGGTATTGCATTGAGTACATGTGTGAGTGCATAGTGTCATAGGTAGGTAATAAGCTGTTGGCCTAGGGCCTATGGCAGCCTAGCCATATGCTACCCTGGACTTTGACACACATGTACTTTGATTTCACTTGCCTCTGCCAACCAGAACCACTGAGGTGTTTCCTGGGGTGTATTACCAATCTCCCACACAATCATCAGAGGTATTTATGACAGCTGCTAATGAGGAGCCTTGTTTGCTATTGCAAGGTGGTCTATTCCAGTGTATGGCATATCTCTGAGATGGGAACCTATCCCTCCAGCATGTGCTGTTTAGTGAGCTGACAAGGTTTAGGGCCCTAGAGCGTGTATCCCGGAGGGATTGTGATATGTTGCCATTGTGGTTGTCACCCAGCTATGGATGTGACATACCTCTGTATGTCCGGCAGAGGTCACCCCTGTGTGGCCAGTATGCAATACAGTGTAGATGTGGTTTTGTGAGTCAGTCTGCATAGGGCATCAGTTTGCGGCCAGTATTACCCTTTGGGAGGTATGTCTGTGGCCTTTTCACCTGGTGTAGTTGTCATGTGAGGTACATACCACACAGGGCATTGTGATGGGTAGAGGGGAACACTACCCTATATTTCTATAGATAACACACCTGTTGTCATGACACATAACATACAGACTGATTACAGGTGTAGTGTGGCACTGTCTTCATCAAAGCGGAGGCTACTGTCCACCTGTGTCCCATGTTCCCTTATCACACCTTCACTGTTAGGTAGATCTCTACCTATGTGGTAATTAATGGGAACAGAACCAAGGAGGGACCAGCACACACGACAGCAGGATGTTGAAAATAATAATTTTATTTCGAGGTAGCTAAAAAGCTGCCTGCCATAAAAATAACAGATCGGTTTCAGCTTAAAAAGCCTTTATCAATGTTACATTTCCTTCACAAAAAGTTGATTTCAAAACAGCGTCACATGCTGGTACTCTTTATATAAATCTCTCTTAAAGTGGTATACTCCTGCCATTGGACGACAGGCTGATCCGACACAATCAAAACTTAAATCATGTAAACAACAGTATAAATTAATATATGAGATTGAATTGGAAATGGAAATCATGAAAATTTATCTAAGTCCCTATTGAAAAATAATTTAATCTAATAATTTATTGCAAAAATGCAAATATTATATGGTCAAAGCCATGATGACCCAGTATTTTAACAAGGACTCAGTTATAAATCGGAATTTATAAATTATCATGTAATATAATCATTTGAGCTTGAATAAATGACAATATGTAACATGAAGTGAATCTTCCTACCATAAATGGTACAAATATCTACAGATAACACAAAAATATTTTAAAATTATTGCCTAAATGTACCTTCATGTACTTCACATTCATTCAGCCCTGGTTTGAAAAATGCACCAAGTTTCGTGATCCACATACTTTCCATGTTATTTAATCTGGTATGCCATCCCATCTTAAAATTTCTGTGGAGTTGAATTTTATCCATAATAATAAACTTGAAAGAGGCACCTATATGGTTTCTACTATGTTTGTATAGAGCATTTGTTATTCGTCTATTTCTGATGGAGCTTAGATGTTCACTGATTCTGAATCTGATGGGTCTGGAGGTCTGACCAACATAAAAGGCAGAACAGGTACAATAAGCCAGATAAATGACCCAATCAGAGCTGCAGTTTCCAAAAATGTTAATGTTATATACCTTGGAAGTATTTTTGCTGGTAAATTCATTTGTTTTACAAATGTGCTGGCATGCACAACAATGTCCACAAGGATAACAGCCCACCAGTGGATCCCCAAAAAGTGTTGTTTGTATTGTAGAAGGTGGTATAAATCTTTTATAATGTGTTAAATGGGAATGGATGGTCCGCCCTCTACGATAAGAAAAAGCACATTCATCTGGGAGAATGTCATTAAGAAATGCGTTTGATTTTAATATGTCCCAGTGTCTACTAATGATCTGTCTAAACCTGGATGTATTGTTGTCATAAGTGGTGACTAATCTAATGGGTTGTTGGCTTTTGATTTCTTCATCCTCTTGTGATCTGTTATATTTCAATAATTCCGACCTGCTCCTGTTCTTGGTTTGGGTCACCGTGTTGGTTAGGTGTTCCAAATTATATCCTCTATCAATGAATCTTGGTTTTAAATCCTGTGTGTGTACAGAATATTATACATCTGTGGAGCATATTCTTTTAAGTCGCAGAAATTGAGACTTTGGGATGTTGCTGATGATGTGGCGTGGGTGAGAACTGGTGGCATGAAGTAAAGTGTTGTATTGTGGAAATTTTCTATGTATGGATGTAGCCAAGGTGTGGTTAGGCAATCTTTTAATCGCAACATCCAAAAAGACTATTTCATGATATCCAGTATTGGCTGTGAAATGTATGTCAAAAGGATTATTGTTAAGATATGCAACAAATTTAGATAATTCATCCATGCCAGCCTGCCACACCAACCAGCAATCATCCAGATATCCAAATTATTGATATGAGTATTGTGTTGAACATCATATATGAAGGCCTGTTCAAAATATCCCATAAACAAATCTGCATAAATTGGGGCAAATGATGCCCCCATAGCTGTGCCTTTAATTTGCCAATATGGATTGCCTTCAAAATAGAAAATGTTTTTTTGTAGTACGTATTCTGTAAGTTTAATCAAAAAGTTGTTGAATCCAGTGGGATATAAATTGGACTTGTTTAGCCAGTAAGTCACTGCCACTATGCCAGCATTATAAGGGATACTAGTGTACAAAGAGGATACGTCCAATGTGCATAACAGCCAATCCTCTTCCAACTGAGAGTCTTCAATGATATTCAAAAACTCTGTAGTGTCTTGAATGCATGATCTAACCATACTAAGCAGTGGTTTGAGATGTTCTGTAAGAAAAGCAGATAAGGGTTCTGTAAGTGATCCCCGACCTGATACTATGGGTCTACCTGGTGGATTGTGTAGATCTTTATGTATTTTGGGTATGAGATATAAATATTGTGGCATTGGTTCATTTACCTTGAGTTGCCTAGCAACTTGTGTGGTAATAATGCCCTCCTCTACCGCCAGATCTAAAAAGGAATCAATCTCAGATTTGAAGTTAGGTGTAGGGTCCACTACCATCTGTATGTAAAATTGTGATTGGGATAATTGTTTTAAGGCCTCATCCTTATATTTTGAATGATCCATTACAACAATACCACCACCTTTGTCCACTGGAGTGATGACTATGTCCTTGTTCTGTTGTAGTTGTGAAAGTGTTAGTCTTTCAGCCTGGTTGAGATTACTTCGGTTGCATGTGTAGTTGTTGGAAAAATGTAGATCTTTCATGACACAATTTTTAAATATGGAAACATGCTTGTCCATAGGGGGTGTAAAATTGGATTTCCCAAATCGGAAACCAGTTGATCTTTGAGAATTGGGCTGATCTGAAAAAAATATCTTGAGATTAAGAATTCTACAGAAGTTATTAATATCCTCCAATAAAAAATGTTCAGGAACAGGTGATGTTAGTACAAAATTTAAACCTTTATTTAGTACTTTGTATTGTACATTCGTAAGCTCAAAGGAAGAAATGTTGAGAACATTATTCACTGTGTTGTTATTTGTTTCAATAAGATTTGAAGGTTGGTTGTGCCCATGTTTTCTCCTATGTTTCCTCCCTGCCCTGCGTGTGTTAGACCTAAAGGGGTAGGTTGCTTCCTTTTTGCAACTGGGGACGCCTGGTTAGAGGAAACCTCACCATCTGTTGTTGATGAGTAATCATCATCAGATGTAATACTGTATGTTATATCATTCTTTTTTAATATCGGTCTGGGTCTCTTCCTCCCCCTTTGTGTTTTGTATGCCCCTTCACTAAACCTAACACTTTTTTGTGTCACGAACGGTTTGCCTTTCTCATAGTCAGCTAGGTCTCTGTTAAACTTATGAATTTTCTTTTTCTTGAGTTGCTCTTCTATGCTTGCTAATTCTTTAGCTAATTCCAATAAATGACCCTGATAATAGTCTTCAGCAGAAAAGATTTCAGCTTCTGAACAAGTAGTGTGTATATCTGTGATCAATGTTTCTATAGTTCTTTCATAATATTTTGAGAGACTATCTACAAAGAGCATTGATGCCTGATGCTGTGCAGTGGCCCAATCTTGTGTTAATTGGTTATCAATGTTAGCCACCAATGGTTGCAGCCTGATTCGAAGCCCTCTGTGTGTAATATCTTTTATTTTGTACACTTTAAAAAGCTTCAGATGCCATATGTTGGTTCTGAGAGATTTCATTTGTCTTCTAAGTTTTGAAAAAACAAAACCACATTTGTCTCTGGCATCAGTTAAGGCATTGTCTGGCATAAGGGACTGACCTACATTAAGTCCAAACACATCTAAATTGTCCTTATCCGCTGATAATCCCCTAAGGATTTCATTCAAATCCATGTTTGGAACAGTAAGGGATGAAATAGATTGTATGGGTTTATGTCTCTCACTAATAAACTAATACCAATAATTTAAATTGTACAACTTTAAGGGGCTATATTAAGGCTGACAGAAAGTGGAATCACCAACCATAACATCAAGGGAGTTCAAAATAATCAATAGTAAATAATCAAAATAATTTATTAGGCCTGATTGATACAGTCTAGCCAAGGGTATATAGATTTAGTATGTCCTTATTTTATCAAACCCTTAACATAAGTGGTCCTAATACAAAAAAGAATAGCCAAACAATAGTCTCCGTTATAAATTGTTGTTGAATAATATACTAATTAGGCCAGCGTAAGGGAATGGTAATATGCCATTGTGATTATGTTGGTATCTTCATAATCCCTTACCATAAGTGGTCCTGAATAAAAATAGACAACCAGTTGTCTGCGTTATGTATTAGAATGCTTAGTAGTTTAGGCCACCGTAAGGGTATGTTAATACTCTGTAGTAATTATGTATCTTGTAACTTCTTCCAAAAAAAATTTTTTTTTTTGTTGCTCTGATCTACCAAGTAACACAACCCTTAAGAAATTCACTATATCCAGTGGTAGACCATACAAACAATATATAGGCACTACTGGACCAATTGAGAATATTTCAATGTTTGAATATTATGAAAATCCCAGGTTATAATTGGTAACTACTGCCAGCCTGACAGCCCAAAGTTGTTCCTTTCTAAAAATAGTCATACATAGCAAGATTTGGTCACAATTATAAATATTGCTATGAATAGTTTCGAAAATTTGCTCTCTTCAGAGTCAGAGGCCTATGATTTATTGACTAACATAAGATTACTATGTTACTATCTCACTTATTGTTATCTGTTTAAAATGAAAGTATAGTCTGAAAACTGAAACCTGTGTGGCATATGCCTTAAATGAGAAGTATAACATGCACTAATTAAATTTCCATATCATGCTTGTGGAAACAAAAAAAATGTTTGTAAACCATATTATTTCACTGTCAAATGCCATACATAAAGTATTTGTTCATAATATTGTTGAAAAGATAGTAACTAACAGGTTATAGTGGTTTAAACTGTTAGACAAAATCCTTTACCATACTCAAACATGAATCAATATTGTTAATACTCCAAAATTCTAGATCCCATAATAAATTGTTAAAGAGAAAATGAACCACTTTGTAATTCAAAAACAATCCAGTTACAGTCTCAAAAACAAAATAATGAGGTCCTTCTTTTCTTTTCACCATATGCCAAACCACAGCATAATTGGTATGAATCGTCGGTAAATAAGATTCCAATGAACAGCTCGCCAAATGCTTATGTCCCAACTTGAATCCCTAGTACTCCCCAAAGTTGTTATAACATAATGGTCGCACTTCAACCTGATATTTGTAACCAGCGCAGTCACTAATGTTCAGCCTGGAGCGTTTGGTTAAGACACAAACCCCATGTAACTGTTTCAAAATTTCCGATGACCACTGGATCTTGTGCATTCGTTCGATAAACAAGGAAAAGCCAGAAATTAGGTATTACAAATATAACTGTAGTCCGAGGTCACCAAAACTGGTCTATAGTCATTGTAGGCCAAAACGCTTTGTTGTTTAAGAAAAAAACAATCTCTTTCACTTGCCTGTCACTTGACTTCCTACTGCTCTAGTTGTATTACAGCATATGGATTAAGTCGGAAAGCCCAGAGCGTATGTCCCAAGTAATATTTGGATCAAAATCTGTGTTGATGATAAAGTACCAAGATGGAAGTTAAATCCTGCTGCCAGGTGTCCCCAGCATGAAAGGCAGCAATACAAAGTAGCGAGGCTACTTTGTAATTAATGGGAACAGTGTTTTGTAAAGGAGGAATGGCACTGCAGTATCAACACTTATCTACAGTCCATGCCTTGGTCACCACACACCTGTTGCAGTACATATGATCCCGTGTGACTCTGTCTCTCCCTCTCTCTCTATATGGCTATATATATATATATATATATCTATATATACATATATATATATATATATATATATATATATATATATATATACACATATATATATATATATATGTGTATATATATATATATATATATATATATATTATATATGCATATCTATGCACATACATGTACACATCCATTGCTGTACACATGGATGTACATATAGGCACATGTACAGTCCACCTTTCGTGGTGGGGATATCACTTATGCGACAGTTGAGGGATGTACAGTTATGTGATTATATTGCACAGTGTTGTGCAGAATGCATGTGGGTGTCCTCAGCCCATGTAGCATTAGCAGGCCTCACTGGCTGTAACACAGCAGATCTGACAAATCAGTCCCACAGCATTTAACCACCACATGACATATATCAGCACTGCATGCTGTTTTCTAGGACACACACTATGACCTACATAGATATATGCACATATCAACCTTCAATGACAGATATCTGTACACCCTTCTTGCAGTATGTCCCATGCCCTATGCACATGTGCGGATACAGATAGATACGTACTGCTGCCACACATGGATGATTTGCAGTGTGTAGAGTACTCTTCAGGAACATCTACTACATGCCAACACATACATGTGAGTTACATACCTTACCTTTGTATTTCCCTGCTCTGTGTGTTACAGTTTTATAGGTTTTTTTTTGGTTGTTTGTTTTGGGTTTTCCCCCTCTATTTCGGTTTATGTCTCAGTTTCTCTCTCTGTTGTGTCTCTGTCTCTGTCTGTGTCCGTGTCTCTCTGTCTCTCTCCCAGAACCTGCAATGACAGAATTGCATGTGTGGACAGCAGGTACAGCCTGCTTTTCTAGGTATCTGCACTTGTGCATGTGACAGCCTCTGCACCAATTGCTGCCCACCATTCAGTAATTGCATGCAGCCTGCTGTGTGGTGATTGCATTACTCACTGTGATTGCAACCCACTGCTATAAAATGCTAGGTTAGGTAGGCGTAGCCCTTTCAGCTGTCCAAGGTGGGGCCAATGCTTGTTTGCTCTGGACACCGTTGTGTCAGTCAGAAGGTTGGTATATGTCTCTTATCTGTAGCTAGGGTTGTAGCCAGTTATATGCATGTTGTACTCAAACCTGAATGTTGCTGCTTCCAGTACACACTTCTCAGTGTAGACATGTACTCACCCCTCCATGTGCTAACACAGGATACATGGGAGTATGTACTTTATGTCTGACTTACACAATTAACTGCCATACAAATGTGGTTATAGCACTGTATTCCTGTGGCCAGTATTTATCCTGGTCTGATATTGTGTGGTGTTTGTAAGGTGCTACTGTAACATTATTCCCTGCTAGGATGGCTGGTTCTCCTTTCACAGTCATGTCATGCAATTCCCCAACACCTGCTGGTAAAGACCCACAGAACAGGATTTGTGTTATACCATTCCTGATTTCCATTTACATTCCCTCATTGTAATGCATGATATATTTATTTCAGCACCAAGCTATTTGTATATCTGCTGTGGCTTAGTGGTAATTCATGCAGCCTATTGTGTCAATGGTCTGGGGTTCAAGACTGGCAGAGGTTTTTTCTTTTGCTACTCAGCAGAACAAGGGCCCTGCCATAGAGTGACTAAGGCACTTTTAAGCAGTTGTAAGCGGATTTGCGTGGGTTTGCGCAATGCTTACCTAAGTGCACACATGTGCACACTCGGTTAAACCTGCTTACTACTGCTTAAAAGTGCTTACTCCCGCTAACCCCAGCGCTAATTTCTTTTAAAGAAAAGAAAATGGGGAGATAGGAAAGTGGTGAAAAAGGGGGCACAAAGAGGGACCGACAGTAGGTAAACAAGCTCGGGATGTGCAGGATGGGTGTAGGGAAGGTCCATGGCTGCCCATTTCTTTACCAGCAACAGCTGTGCATATACAATAAATTTGGAGTGATATTTGAAACCTTCCACCCCTGGGAGAGGGGTGAGGACAACAAAGTATGTTGTACTGCCAATTATAATTATCAGTTTACATGTCCAATGGACATGTGTGCGAAATGGGCAGCTATGTATGGGGCGTAATTTTTTTGTGGGTACAGATTGCCCATTTTTTTCTTTTTCAGGTGAGAGTGGGAAGTGAGGTAGAGGAAGTAGGTATGTCCGGGCAGGTAGGTTGGGGAGGTAAACAGACAAGACAGACAATGCGTATACAGGGGCGGTGTATAACACATGGGGTTGGTGAACACAACTGACGGGGACGGATGTTTGGAAATCGCAATCCCATGAGCCCACAGATGGTAACAGTGGAACTGAGATCTCCACGCATGGGCAGTCACCACTGCACCTTCACAGCCCCATGGGTGGCTGTGCTGGGGTCTGAGTAGGATGGGTAGGCTCACCCGTAAGATGCACCACTCTCGCCTCGAGCTGGCATAGGGCATCAGTGACTGAACGCCGGATCTCTCTACGCAACACAACCTGGACCCTTCGAAGGGTGACAGGTGGCCCTTCTCTGCCCACGCTTGCACGGGGGGGACGAGCCCCATCCCCTGCAGCGCTTCCACTCGAAGGTGGCTCAGGACCTCCAGCTGAGGAGGGACATGTAGGTCCACTGGGACCGTCCTTCCTATACGTTCTGTGATTAGGTGTGTTTAATTACAACATAAACAAGAGCATTCCAGATTAGTTGTAACAGCATGCAGTAATATTCCCATTAACACAACACACCAAGGTTCCAACAGTTGAACAGCAAGCATAACACATGCATACACTGAACCACAGTGGATATTCCAACAGCATGCAGGGATGTTTGGTAGCAACAGGCCACCATGATTGTGATGTTTAAACAGGGCACATGCATCAACGTGAATGCAAATATTTATAGAACAACAGGACATATGTCCCAACAAATTTTAAGATTACATATACCCATTGAGGTGTGGAATTGCATGGTTTATGCACATACAGTAGGGTGTAGAAAAAAACCTTGGTTAACATCTTATCATTACCTTTTAGTCTACACTACACTCCTATTGACTGCAGGTGTCTATCCCCTACATGTATTATTACACTTGCCACCATACATTAGGTTGTGTAATGGGTTTGGCTAGTCCAATATATGCCTGACCTATATCTGACATACTAAATGTCCAGGATGCAGATGTTACTGCTACATATTTCTTGATTGCATTTCTATTTCTTTATCTACATATCTGGGATGTTTTCACATGACATTTTCACTTCGATTTGTACAGAACCCTGCATTTCTTGACACACACTCACATTTCTGGGGATAAACTAACATGCTACATGTGTGCCTGATTTACTTATGCATGCCAGCCAGTAACCGACTGTTGCGGACTGTATATATGCTTCACAGCTCCTGCACTTCCATCACCCACTTTATATGGGACTGCACAACTCTAGGTTGCCAGCACTTTTTCAAACAGTACTATTTGTATAATGCAAGGGTGCAACAATATTTCAAACTATGTGACACAGACACACTCCGAGTTTTAGACCTTTATTAATGGCATTACACACTTTTCCACAAGCTCACTCCTTTATTTGTTTTAACGGTGCATATGGCAGACATGTTCAAGACATATTATACCTTTATTAATAGGTCAGAACACTCTTTTTTCAGGCTCACTCACTTATTTTATATGACAGTGCCTGCAGAGATAGTATTCCAGACATATGTTACCTTTCTTAATGGGTTACTACACTCTTTTTCTGCCTCTCTGACATTTTTATCTGACAGTACATGCAGAGGACTTATACAGGCAATTTTATGGCTGTATTATTGGACTACAACACTTTCTTTCATGCTCTCTCCCATATTTTATATAACAATACATGCAGAATGATCACTAACCTGCCTGGTGGTGCAGCCTTAGCCGCCTATCAGCATAGGCTTGCTGATTCGCAGCATGGTCACCTGCAGCTGTAAAGTAAATGAAGGGATATTGAGACATACCTATTCATTATACATACTCAGTTATCAATTCTTACATACTGCATTCCATGGCTACATAGTTGTGGGGCATTCTGCATCCCACGGGCCTCCTGTATCCATTGGTTCAGGCGGTCCTGCTTCCATCTCTTCAGGTCTGCATGGTGGTGACGGACCTGCTCATCAGTTCGAGGAATGCCTGTGGCACTGGTGAGGTCATGAGCTAACCGGTTCCAAGCCTCTGCCTTGTACTCCATCCCTTGGAACTGGCCCTGCAGGAGTCTTGACTCATGACAGTGGACAAGGAGCCAAACCATGTATTTCGACTCCTCGATGCCCCAATGTTGCGCTCGGAAGCATGTTCCCTCTCCGACACCAGCCATTCTAACTGCAGATGTGAGCTACAATCAGTTATGGTGTGTATTCCCGCCTATGGGGCTTAAATATGCCGCATTTCCCGCACTTTTTTGTGATTAGCCATTTTTTAAAATTCTCGGCTGACTGGAGACCTGCTTAGTAATGGTTAAACTACCATTAGTAAGTACATGACTGTTAACAGTGGCTGTTTCCCCTAAGTTATCATGGCTTAGTGGTTCTGTACTTTGCTTGTGATGCACAGAGTCCTTGGTTTGAACCTTGTCATTCATTTTATTTTCATACTGTCCAGACAGGCTAGGGGGGTGTGGCTGCATTTAAGCAACTTTGCTCTACGTTGCTCCTCGGTGCCCTATGGTGCCCTGGTTGGTGCAGCGCTCATGTCCGCGCAGATTGCGCTGGCTAAAGTGCTATTTCGCTATGGGCACCTCTATTGCGCTGGTTTAACCGTTATTAAACTATGGGCAACTCTAGTGCGCTGGGTGAAGCGCTGCTTAGCTTCAGGCAATTATATATCAGGATCATTTAAAATATTTATTTTCTTCACTGTTACATTGGCCATTTCACTGCATTTTACTACTATTTACACATATTTTTGTTTGGTATTATTTCATATACTGATTTAAAAATAAATACGAAGGGGAGTGGTGGGACTCGAACCGTGAATGCCTCTTCTTTGTGCGAACGCCCTACTATTACGCTATTGCTATTTGGTGTGATTTGCATACACCTTCTTTCTTATGCTCTTCCAAGTCTGAATTGCTAACTCTAGCTAAGCAATGGGCACACCCGCACACACACACGCAAATACGGGCAGCTATTTCGGGTATTTAAAAAAAATAAAATTAACTTTTTACTTTTTATAACTGTGATGGGGATTTACAATGTCAGGAAGTGTGGTGTTTGGTGCAAGGACATTTGTGCGGACTCGCTCTTGTGTATTTGCTTTTACTTTTCAATCATTTGCAGGGGCATGGACATTTAGACTACTCAGCAGTTGGACATGCCCCCTGCTTTCTTACATGGTCCGTGTATGAATTACGGTTGGGTGAGCGTGCCCTCATGCATATTCATGGCATGCTGACATCATACCGTTCAACTACAGCCTCCGCGTAAGACTTATTAGGTCTTACACAGAGGATTTGTGAATCCGGGGGAGCGAGTAGATAAAAACAAAGCCATAGATGTTCAAAATGTAAAGTTTAATAAAAAATGATGAGCACTTTCACAAAACCACATTTGTTTCTTCAGATCACATCCAATAACTAAAATACCATGGACTAAATACAAACATAATACTCCCCTTATCCATCCCAAACAATAAACTCACAGGCAATTAAAATTGCTAAGTAACTAATAGCTTAGCACTGGTATAATACAAAAACTGAGCATAGTAAAACCATCTGCAGTATGTCTGTACTTAGAACTAAATACATACAGACATACGCCATTAATTCAAGAATGAACATAAATATAAACTTAATAAAAAATCTATATCATTTAAAACTTACTTAAAAAAAATTATTTAAACTCTGCCTGTTCTGTAACATTAATCAAGTCCCCCTTTCTGACACTTGGGGGGACAACTTCTAGCACCGAGAACAACATGTTCCTCTCCATTCTCTATCATATGTTTGGCAATTGCACTGCAGGTCACACCCCTAAGTGCACAGTACAAATTATCTCTCATTCTCTCCCTTAGATGCCTGTTCATTTTACCTATGTAGAAACAGTTAGAACTTACGCATAGGGTGACATATACTAAATTTTTGATATTACAATCAGCTTGTACCCTGACATTATATATTCTCCCAGTGTGCAGATGTATAAATGTTTTTGTTTCATTAATCAGATAACAAAAGGAACAGGCTCCACATTTCCTAGTTCCCAAACTCTCCCATATTGTTCAATACCTCTCTCCCATTCTTGGAATGACAGAAATTATGCTTCAATGATTGTTTATTCTTAAAACGAAAATGTGGGCTGGGCCCTACTAACCGGGCTATAGCTGGATTTACTTGTAATAACTGCCAATGCTTCCGTATTATACCAGTACTAAGCTATTAGTTACTTAGCAACTTTAATTGCCTTTGAGTTTATTGGTTGGGCTGGATAAGGGGCGTATTATGTTTGTATTTAGTACATGGTGTTTTAGTCATTGAGTGTGATCTGAAGAAGCAAATGTGGTTTTGCGAAATAGCTCATCATTTTTTATTAAAGTTTACATTTTGAATGGCTATGGTTTTGTTTTTATCTGCTTGCTGTGTTTCTGCTACAGTTTTTGTTCTTTCTTTTCTGCCATTCTTTATAGTGATAAATCCAGCTTTTCAATATGGACATTGTTGTGAGTCTGTAACACATTCTTGTACATGTGGAATCAGAATGTTGAGTAAGCACTCCTATCTCCATAATCTTCCTCTCAGTATGAAAAATATAATCATCCAGCTTTGAGCTGATCTTATCTAATTTAGCCAATATTTGACTGAATGAAGCAACTACATTCATGTGAGATGGAGTGCACAAGGTTAGTTAAACCCAAACAGCAATGTTAAGTCGCTGCTTCTATTGCATTCTGTTTTGCCCTCAAAGATTTTTTTTGTACACACAATTTTTATTTATTGTAGCAGTACTCTTGTGCTTTTTTTTCTGACCATCAACATCTGAGAAGAATACACTTTATGTATCACCATGAACATCTGAGAAAAATGCACTTTATGTATCTTTCAAAACTAAAAATCGTTCCAGACACAATCACTAGTAAACCTACCTTCTACATAATAGTTCGCAACAATAAATCTACCCAATACCTCAAACATTACCTCTCCAAATAACACACTCTGTCTCTGTGTGGGAACATCCACCCTAACCCAGGGCCCCCCCAACTACAGCTTCCTCTGCTAAAAGCCTAAACACTAAAAATATTCTTCTAGCAACCATAAACACCCATAGTATCTGTAACAAAACTACAGAATTTCATGCTTGGTTAAGTCAGTATACCCCAGATATCCTAGTAATCACTGAAACGTGGCTAAAAACCTATATCCATGATAATGAAATAACACCTACAGGCTATAATATACTCAGAAAAGATAGAACAAACAGAAAAGGTGATGGGTTAGCCTTAATCTATCCCAATTCCATCACAATCTCACCTTTCCCTAAAGAAATACTACCTTTTAACAATGCTAAAATTCTAATCGGAACCCTACAAATTAACAAAACAACTATGCATTGTTGGTCTATATATACCCCCTGGGCCAAACAACCAAACTATGGAAGATATCCTCTCTTGGATATCTGAAAACATCAGCAATGAGACTATAATTATGGGTGATATCAACATTAACTGGCAGGATCTGATGATTGACTCCCCTACTAATAGCATAAACCTCTATGTTTATACCCAGCTAGTTAGCAGTGCCACCCATATGCATAACAGCAATACCCTACGTGCAACTCAACTGGATACTTGTTTCTAATCCAGACAAATACTTTACTCCCCACACTCTACTCAATACTCTTAGTGACCCTCTACCCTTATTTCAAGACTCCTGCACAAACAAAAACTTTACTTTCACAACAAACCAGTACTACATCCTCTATCCCCTTTTCTCTTAAACCTGTCCCTACTTCTCTGATTCAAAAACTACTTCAAAAACTAAAACTATGCTCCTCTCCTCTGACAACTGCCCCCCTGAATACTTAAAACTTGCTGCAGGAGCCATAGCATATCCTGTCAGTATCCTTATAAATCACTCTATAGCAGAGTTCATTGTCCCCAACCTCTGCAAAAAGTCTGTTATCACCCCTTTACATAAAGGGTCAATTCTATTAAACTATCCAATTATCGACCAATCTCCATACTGTCTCCTCTTTCCAAACTCCTGGAAAAATGCATACACAAGCAACTGTTGTACCACCTCATCCAAAACAAACTAATTACCCAACCCAAGATGGTTTTCTTCCATCCACAGCACCAGCACTGCCCTAATCTCCTTCATGGACACTGTGTCCAAATCCATTGACTCTGGTAATATCACTTCTGTCTTACTACTAGACATATCAAAGGCATTTGACACAGTCTCCCACAACAAACTTCTTCATCAGCTATCTATTATAGGCTGCATCTCACCATCCCTCCAAAGGTGAGCAAGCTACCTATACAAACACCAACAATGCATCAAATGGCAAAATAAATTACCCCAATATCAAACCAACATAACTGGGGTACCACAATGGTCCATACTTAGACCATTACTCTTCAATGTTTTCACCAACAACCTTCATACCACAACACGGCTTAGCTCCACTATCCAATACACAGATGACACTACCATAATTTCCTCCTCTAGTAACATACAACTCCAGCAACTCACCCAAGCCACCTTCACCTCATGGCTGAGAGAAGCCTAGCTACTTTTAAATCCTAAAAAAAAAAAAAAAAAAAAAAAAAACCTCCTGCTTTTCTTGACAAACCCAATCTCATCTGACTTTTAAATATTCTCTTGACATAGGTAAATCATACATTAATTAAAGAAACCATATTAACATTTTTCCATTTACATATATTATACATTACATATGCTCTTTTTTATAACTATGGTCAGTCCAACATTACATAAATTGCTCAATTTCTGCCTTCCCTTAAACCTCACTCCTCGCCCAGAACATTAATCTGTATTTGTTGTTCCTACAGTTGTCATTTATGTCTATGTACTTTGCTTCTTCCCTTTTCTAAAGATCCCACTGCCAGTTCTTTTATCTCATTTAGAATAATCATACTTTCTATACAGTTGTTTTAAATGTTGATTTCTATTTTCTAGTAATTACTTTTTAGTAGCCTCCAGAATCAAACTTAAAAATCTACTATATTTAGACAATTAAGATTTTGTGTCCCAGCTAAAAAGAATATTTTCCTTACTTACAGTCATTTACACACCCACTATTTCTAACAGAGTAGTCTGTAGGGATTTTCAAAGTCTGCCAACTCATTACACTCCCAAAAAAAGAAGTTATGTATCACATAACGTTCTACCTGCATTGTCGATTTTTCATCTCTCCTCACATATGGGGTCCGGATCTGACTCGGATGTTACTAAGCTTGTTGCAAGCAAAAAATCTCTTAGATACCTCCCTTACCCATAACGCATCTCTCTCGGTCACCTCAGATCTTGTTTGCTAGGCTTATCCCCATAAAAAAACAGGAAGTGAACTTAAGTCTGAAAATTTTTTTAAGGAGACCATTTCTGGTGTACTGAAGATAATAAAAATGTCCTAAAACTTTGATTCCCATTCAACCAAAAAAAAACAATAGTAGGGGACTGGAGGGAGGGGATGAGAGGAGAGATGAAAAATCGGCACTATAGATGGAACATTATGGTGACTACATAACTTCATCTGATATTGTGAATTTTTCATCTCGTCCTCACATATGGGACACAGTCCCCAGCTTCCTTTATCAAAGGTGGACTCAAGGCAGCATGTTTCTCAGAACCATCAAACCAAAGGAGGCTCTTCCCCTGGAGACTAAATCCAACTTGTAATACATGATAAAGGTATGATGACTGGCCCATGAGGCCACTGCATAAATCTCGTCCATAGAAGCATTGGTCTGGAAGACTGCGGACATGGCCCTGGTTGAGTGAGCTTGAATAGGTTTGGAAGGATTTATACCTTTTATGGTGTAAATAAAAGAAATGCAATCAGAGAGCCATTTTGATATGGTAACTTTTGATACTGGAGGCCTTTCCTAGGGCCTGCAAAGGCAATAAACAGTTGACTTGCTTTCCAAAATTCTTTAGTCCTATGCACATAGAAACATAGCTGTCTGTGGACATGCAACAAATGTAGAACATATTCACCTTTGTTGCTGAAGTTAGGAAAGAAAACAGGCAAATGTATGGCCTGATTAATATCTGTGACACAACTTTGGACAGAAAGGAGGGGTTGGTACATAGAGAGACTCTGTCTTTATGAAAAATCAGATATGGGGGCTGGGAAGATAGTGCCTGGATTTCTAATATTCGTCTTGCAGATATAATAGCCACTAAATAAGCTACAAATTGCTACAGCACTCAGCCTTCCTCATTACCTAGAGGAAAACAGTTTTTGTACTTAATTTCCTCACTTGCTTAGTGAAAAACAGCTCTTGTACTCACTTTCCTCACTTGTCTAGAGGAAAATAGTTTTTTTTTATTCAGGCATGTGCAAGAGTCAGCTCCCAGTGCTCTCTCCTGTCTATCTGATGAATCTGGGCATCTTGGGGCAATGTAGCAACTGCCTCATGTACACCAACAACCCTCTCCTCCTACCACCCAACACTACAACCTGTGAGAGAATCAATTATCTAGCCAAACTGGAGGTAAAGCTCTCTCCAACCAAGACTAAACTTGACAGTCAAGAGGAGAAGGTAAACACTTGCACCACACCACACTCACCACATAGTCCCACTAAACCTACACCACCAAAATCTACACATAGAAACACAAAAACATTCATGGTGGCTCTCAATAATAATCTGCTCAAACAACAGAGACCTCCAAAGCAGAAACGCAAGCAACCTCCACCCCCCCCCAAACACAACCCAAATGATATATAGTCCACAGACTCAGTGTGCCACTCAACCACAGCCCATAATGCAAAACAACATACCCAACACACTAGTCATAGGTGACTCTATAGTCAGGCACACTGATGTCCCACTCACCAGGCTAAACATGGAGAAGGTTACTATCAGTGTCTGTCTGGTGCCAGGATCCGCCATATAACCCACGCACTCAGGTCACTCCAGAACAAGTACAAATATGACTCTGTCATTGCCCATGTTGGTGTGAAAGACCTGAGCTGTACCTCCCTGGACTACATGAAAAGAGACATGGAAGAGCTCTCCGATCTTGCAGCCCAGGCAGGTATGACCCTAGCCTTGAGTAGCATCCTGCCATCACCCAGAATGATACTGCAGTACAAGGACAAAATGACTGACTTCAACAATTGGCTAAGCTTCTGGTGTCATTCTAAGGGGACCCAGTATCTGTCTGCCTAGGACGACATGGTCAATAGACCACGATGCTTTGCCAGAGATGGCCTGCACCTGTCACCCCTGGGATTCTGAATACTGGTTAAGGCTCTTGCCGCCCCTATAGTGCCTTTTTTAGGCAAGGTTCAAATGGCAAATTCATCACCCTAACAGGAATAGGCAAGCAAAAACTGAGGGCAATGCTAATCACTGCTACAAGTCTAAATCTCAACATGCACTCCCTCGAGGCACTCAGAATGGAGAACATCGATATATGTGCAGTGACTGAGACCTGGTTCAAGGCTCCAGAGAGCACCTCTGTATTACCAGGCTATAACTCGTACCACACGTTTTGAGCACCTAACCTGGACTGAAACACAAAAGGTGGAGGTGTGTCCATATTCATTAAGGATACCAACACCTTCAGGCTAGTTGCTCAGCATAATGCATCCGAGGTTATCCAAGTGCAACTAACTCTGGTCAAAACTGCAATCCAAATTGCAGCTTGCTACAGATCCCTCACCATGCCCCAGGATTCCCACTCCTCTTTTCTTGATATAATGGAAAATATTAGGGTTCAACCAAACACCCTAATAATTGGCGATTTCAACTACCCCACCATTAACTGGGAAAGTTACTCATGTACCAACTCCTTCACTCAACGCCTCCTGGTATTCATAAATGCCAATGCCCTGGATCAACTTATCCACACCCCCACCAGGGGTAACAATATCCCAGACCTAGTCATTACCAACATGAATGACCGGTGTTCCACACCTGAAATCAACTCCTCACTGGTCAGATCCAACCATAAGCTAATCACCCTAGATATCCACACCCCGCCCTCAACCCTGATTAAGGAAACCACGGTAAAATATTTCTCCAAAGCCAACTTCATGCTTCTTAAGACAGAGGTGGTGAACTTCATGACATCCATGCAGATGGACAATACAGTTATGACTGCTGAATCCTACACAAATGCACTCTATAAGCACTTACACGAGTGCATGGATCGTGCTATCCCAAACAGAACCAAGACGCTATCCCCCAAAAAAAGGAAGTCAATCTGGTGGTCCCCTGCCATAAACAAACTGTACAACAGAAGGAAGAAACTGTTGCAAAAGAGAGTAAAATCCCATGAGTGGGGGAGCTCCCTGGTCAGCCTCAGTAAGAAGCTGAGATCCCTTATAAGATCCTCCAAAGCTAGCTACAAAAACAAAATCACCACTGATTCTAGGGCCAACCACAAAGCATTCTATAGCTATGTCAAGAATCTCAATAACAACACCCAGATCTGCTCTGAGTTACAGCACAATGGCATGAAAATTACAGAACCAACTGATTTTGCCAACATCCTGGCAGATAGGTGCAGTGCTAACTTTACCCCCCTCTCACCCCCTAAAGGGCCCTTATCTATACAGGAAGAATGCAAAGTCCCTGTAATCACAACTACGCAGGTACAAGCTGCACTCTCTAAAGTGAAAAACACAGCATCTATGGGACTGGACAACATCCCAGGTTGCATTTTACATGAACTTCAAAACAAACTGGCTCCCCACCTAAGCACCATGTTCAAACATAGCCTCACATTAGGCTTTATGCCCACTGAATGGCGCACAGCAACAGTTATTCCACTCCACAAAGGGGGAGCCACCACTGATCCCGGGAACTATCGCCCTATTAGCCTGACAAGCCTGGTCTGTAAGGCCATGGAATGTGTCATCATGGAACTCATAAACAAAGACATTTGTAACCTCCATACTCTGGACCCCACCCAGTTTGGGTTTGTGAAAGGCAGATCATGCCTCCTGAAACTGATCGACTTCTTTGAGGCAGTCACCAAAGGCGTAAACGAGGGTAAGGTGGTTTACACAGCCTAGCTTGACCTCGCCAAGGCTTTGAACACCATCCCCCATTCTGTAATTATAGCTAAACTCATTAAACTAAGTATAAATCCCTATGTCACAAGATGGGTTGCCAACTGGCTCACTGACAGAACCCACACTGTAAAAGATGCAGACTCCAGATCTGATTTCAAACCAGTGACAAGTGGAGTACTACAGGGTTCAGTCCTGGGACCTCTCCTGTATGGTATCTACTTCTCTGAAGTACAGGCTAACACAGAAGGTCTTTGGCTAACAAAGTTCACAGATGACTGCAAACGAGGAGCCATAGACGTGCCACCAAATGATGTGGACATCCTACATAAGGGCCTCACTGAGACAGATGCTCAATGCCAAAAGTGCACTGTCATCCCCTTTGGTAAAAACTCTGTACCCATGAACTACCACATAGGCAGCAGTCTACTTAATGCCGAATGTGTGATAAGAGACCTTGGGACCCAGGTGGACAGTAGTCTCTCCTTTGATAATCACATTGCCACAGTAGTCAGGAAATCCTTCTACATGGCACACCTCATCAGAAAAGGGTTCTCATCCAGGAAAAAAAGATCATTGTTCCCCTGTACTCGATACTCATTAGACCCATTATAGAGTACAACACCTCTTTTGGAGTGTACCTCACAAGACATCTGAAGCAGCTGGAAAGGCCACAGAAGTACCTGACAAAGAGGATTACTGGCCTCAAAGAGATGCCCTACACCATCTCAAAAAACTCCAGCTTTACTCCATAGCATATTGCCTGCTCTGAGGTGATCTCTGCCTAACATATAAAGCTATGTCAAACCCAGAGCTGTTGGACATGCTACACCTAAAGAAATCCCAATCCCTCTGAGCTACATGCGCTAGGGACCTAAACCTTGTCACCACAATAAACAGGACATGCTGGAGGGGATAAATTCCTGTCCCAGAGACTTCCCATTCTTTGGAACAAGCTACCCATCTAAGTCAAGCAAAGTTCCTCATTAGCACTCTTCAAGAAAAATCTTGATGAGTGGATGGGAAATAGGAAATGCACCCCAGAGATCACTTCTGTGGCTCTGCTTGACAGCGGCACAGGAAAATAACTTTCTTGGGTGGCATAAGCCAGGGAACATTGTTGGCTAGGCTTACTTAGGCCCTTGGGCTAATAGCCTAGTACCTACCTATGAACCTATGAACTAGAAAGATAGTTTTCCAAGATAGAAATTTGATGGGCAATTGGGCCTCCTTTCAGGAGTGCTAAAAGGGCTTCCAAAGAAAGACACTTGGGACCCCTGTTTCTGCAAGCCTCCTCTGCCACGAGGATGGTGTCTTCCATTAATGTTTCGCCCACTGCCTCTGGGGGAAAAATCTCCATGTGTGTCCTGGTAAGACCCCTAAGGCTTGAACCACATCTTTCCACCACCTCTCTCACCTTTAGGGTATGGTCTGTGAGGAGCAGAAAAATGTATGCCCATGGCAGAAAGGGTCTTAACTTGCTCTCACACCTGGATAGCATATCTTTGATCTTGGGATGAAAAAAGTGATGTGCTGTCAAACAGGGCATTGAGAAATGAAGACTTGAAAGGCTCTGCAAAATTCTACAGGAGCATCCAGGCTTGCCTCCTCATAGATATGCTAGAACCCGCCACTTTACACATTCCTTTGGCTGCATGTGTGATGAACTTCATTGAAGTGGTAGCTACAGAGCGTAGGGTCGCAAACTGGGAAGCTACCTTTTATCGTTCTCCCTCAGCTACTGCTCCTTCAAGGGTATCTGACAGTTCCTTGATCAGATCCCTTTGCAACCT
Source organism: Protopterus annectens (assembly GCF_019279795.1). NCBI lineage: Eukaryota > Metazoa > Chordata > Ceratodontiformes > Protopteridae > Protopterus > Protopterus annectens. Next base: position 1,392,786,007 of record NC_056729.1, read on the forward strand.
GGTGAAATGGGAAAGGTAGTTCAGCGATCACAAGGCAAAAGTCACTGAAGAGAAAATTCTCTTCCCGCATCTATCCTTCATCCTGGAATCCTTATTAGGAGGATAAATAGTGGAACTCTCCTCTGAAAGTTCTTTCTTAGTTACTGCCACCACAACCATGGCATTTACTGCAACCCCTTTGGTCCAGAAGGCCTTGTCAGATGGGGTGGTAATTATTTTGTTTGGTCTCCGGAAAATAGGTTCGATGGAATCCGGGGTCTCCCATGCCTGCTGAGAGATCAAACCTATGAGCTCATCAATGGGCAGAGTCAACCAGGAGGTAGATGATCAGGAATCAAAGGCCACCAGGTACATCATCTCCACAGACGAGGGATTACTGGACTGCCAGCCACCTCTCTGTTTCAGGATCTCCAGAATCTCCCCAAAGGAAACATCTTCAGGAGGTGACCGTGGGGATCCTTCTCCCTCATCGAGGTCAGTGTCTTCCATGGCCGACTCCTCCATGAAGTCCAAATGCTTCCTCTTGCAAATTCTCTTCCGAGGGACCTCCTCAGTAGAGTACTCTGGGGAGGTATCAGAAGAGGCAGGGGTATGAGTATCTTGGTGTCTAAAGTCCCATTGTCCCTGCAGAACATCCTGGTCAGAAGAGGTGCACAGGGAACATTGATGGGATTGAGGATCTGAGGGGGCAGGTGACCTTCTAGATGCAGTGACAGCTATACCTCTCTTCAGAGCCCCAAAGGCTGACAGCTCCTGAGTGGAGCAGAACTCTGGCTCTGACAAGCCATGCTTTTGAGTCTGGGTCCCCTCCAGCCCAGAAGACAGATCGCTCGGGTTAGAAGCTTGAACTCAGCTCATCTGCGCAGAAGCCCCGAGATGCATCAACTGCTGTGATGGCCTGGCAGTCAAGTGTACTTGTGGTTTGCAAGGTTCACTGCAGCTCTGGGAACTCTTCAGCTCCAAAAAAGCCGAAGAGCTCAGAGAAAAGGTCTGCTCTGAGGAAGGAGACATTTTTGGATAAGAGCTGAAAGGCACTGGGTGTATTTGATCCGATGACTCTGAAGCGTGCCCTGAAGTAAGAGGAGGAAGAGGGAGAGCAGATGGCTTGGATAGACCTAGAACCAGATGGGTCAAGGCCGAAGGGGACTTAGTGATGCCCTGTGCCCACAAGATCTTCTGTATCATTTGTTCCACGTCTTCTTCAGTAAGCTCCTGGTTGAGTGGGAAGAGGACACTGATGGAGATTTAGGCCTACTTAAGAATGCAGACGGTACCCTTTAAGTAACAGAACTGAAGGTCTGGGAGTACTGACTCCTGAGAAGTGCCATAATCGGCTTAAATGGGCTTATTGTCAGATTCAGCATCAGTGGATCCAATCTATCCTCACCTGATATACTCAGAGCCAAAAAAGCCAAATTCAACATAGAAATGCTCGGTGCTGAAGGCTCCAACTGAGTCACAGATTCAGTAGACTTGAAGATTTTGAAGTCTTAGTTTTTGGTTCCAGATGGTCTGTTGGAGCTGAGAATGGTCTCTTCTATCCTTTGTCGCCACTTTTGGAGGAAAGGGAAGAAGCAGGGCTCAAATGAGCTGAGTTCAGTTTGGAAGAGGTCACAGATTTAGACTGACTACCAGAAATGGCCCCTTCAAAAGCATATGGTAGCATGCCCCTCAAAATGAGCTTATTCTTCATTTCAACCAAAGCCCTGTGGTTGAAGGAATGACAGATGGTGCAATATTCTTGTAGATGGAGGGACCCTAGACAATAAACACACAGGGAGTGTGAGTCACTGAAGGGAATTTTGTGACCCCACTTTGTACATTTTTTGAAGCCTGCTGACTTGTCTTGCTTCTCTGCCATGAAAACAAAAAAACGGAGAAAACCCTCACACACACGCAATCACGTTAAGAAACCCACCAAAGAAAGATGAAAGGAAAGGCTTTTTTTATAGAGAGAGTGAAAAAGAAGAAACTACTAAAATTAGTAGTTAAGAATACCTCTAAATGTATGGGGAGAAGAGGAATAACCTACAAAAAATGGTTATGGTTAGTGGAAAAAGGGAAATGGAAAGAAAATGAAAGTAACATAATAAAACAGCGATTACTGTTGAAGAATGGTATCAGAGATAAAGGGGAGATAAAAAAAAGGTTAAGCACTCAAAAAATGATAAGGAAAAAAAAAGATAGAGAAAAACTATTATAATAACAAAACTTGACAATCCAGGAGCTACATGGTCAGGCAACATCTTCGCAAAGAGGCAAACAAGATCTGCGGTGACAGGGAGAAATGCATTTTGTGTAAGGGGAGGTATCCAACAGTTTTTTTGGTTGTCATGAGCTTAGTAATGGCTGAGGCAGATCCGATGGATCCAGACCCCATATGTGAGAATGAGATGAAAAATTGACAATATCAGATTCTATGTTCCCAGTAACCTATTTCTTGCCCATCACACCTCAGTGCCATCCAGACAGAATCAGACCCACACAGTCTAGAGCCAAGGCACCCAAGGGGAGGGAATTAACTGAATAAATCAGTGGTGCACCCTGTCACTTGGACCCAGCACAGACCTCTCAGATCTGAGACCCGCTCTGATCCAAAGACAACTGAACTGAGCTGATCAGGGTGACAGTCGGATCTGAAGTTTCGGACTTCTTAGGATCCAAGTGCATGCCTCTTGGGGATCTTGACTTCTTGAGCTCAAAAACTGATGGATGGATTGCAGAAGGAGAAAGTCATCAGACTGGAGAGCTCATGGATCCACTGGGGGATGGAGCTGGAATGCCCCCACCTGTATTTGAGCCCTAAGGAACTTCTGCATCATCCTATCCATGTCACGTTCAGAGAAGCTCCTGGAAGACCTAGAAGAAGTGGCGGAGGGCAGTCTTTAGGGTTCGGTCAGTGCCTGGAGAATATTAGGTGGCAGGGTCGGAGACGCTGCCTGTAATGTCAGGTGCGGGGTATCATCTCTAGTTCTCAGATCCAAGGCCTTAGGATCCAATGCTGGGATGGCTCACATAGGAGAACTGCTACCAGCAGCCAAGACCGTCAGATCTGAAGAAAGGGTAGAATCCAAAGTTTGAATCACTGAAGTTGGATCCAACAACCTCTGATCCAACACTCTTTTTTGTTTTGAGGATGGCTCTGAGGAGGAGGAAGGAGACTGTGGTATCTCTTGCTTGGCTCCGAGATCGCCTGTTTAGTGGTGGTTTGAGCCTCAGCAGGGAATAAACCTTTAAGAATCAACTTGTTCCTTCAATCCGAGAGAGCTCTCGGATTGAAGGTACTGCATACTGTGTAAGGAGTGTCCAGATGGGCAGCTCTCAAACAGTATACGCACTTCTTGTGAGCATCAGATTTGGGGTTCTTATGCCCACAAGAAGTGCACTTTTTGAAGCTAGTAGGTTTGTTTGGTTTCTCGGACATTGCAATCACAGACAGACTCATATGCACAGACCTTGAAGTTATCAAAATGGTAAGCAGAGAAGAAAAAAAAAACAACTTGGGTCCCTGATGCCTGTGAAAGGCAAAGACTTAACTTTAAACTAGAAAAAGAGAAAATGAGAACTTTTTTTTTAAGTAAACACACACCAGAAAAAGAAGAACTAAACACTTAACCTAACACGCATACAGTCTATTTCACTCTAAGAAATCAGTACCAGAACAGAAACAGAGAACACCTAGTAAAAAGAACGAGAAATCTGGAACAGTACACAAGTTATCTAACCTACCTACCTAACACACACACATATTCTAGCTGAAGAAAAAAAACAATCCACACTAAAAAATTACTACAAAGTGAAAAAGGGAGGAGTAAATCTTACACTACACTATGGAAAAGAAAGAGATAAAAAAACGAAACAAAAAAAAGTTTCACTTAATCATGAATCACAGAGAGGCTTGATCTGTCTGACTGGAATTGTGGAAAACAAGATCTGGGGACTTAGGGATGCTCCAGGGTTTTATGGGTAAAGGGAGGAGCTTAAGGCTTGGATCTGAAGTCTGGTGGGAAGCAGCTGTATTGCATTCAATGGCTGCATTCTAGACCCAGTAATAAGGAAGAATGAAAAGGACAACATCAGATTTGCCATTTACATGAGGAAAAAGTCTTTGAAGTCTGCTTGGGGTATACAAATAGCTAAGCAGACAGTTCCAAGGAAAAATTCTAAACTGTACATTTTTGCATACTTGAGAGCCATACATATGTCCTCCCATTGTTCCCTTGTAAACTGCTTAATCGAGTCTCTCTTCCCAATCTTTTCTTACCTCCTGTTACTGATTCTTATAGATAACATGCAATATTTTACATGCCCTACTAATTATTCATTTTTAAAATCAGCTTTTGTTCTAAATTCAACTAAAAACTCAGAGCAGGTCTTTCACTTAGGATTCCCTTACCCCTTTTTCTTTGCCTTTACTTAGATATGAATCCCAGGAGGAAGACAGTGCCTATCTTGCAGTCTTTTCCTGTCTAGTTATTTCTCTAAATATCTTTGTTTCTTTGCCAGTTTTCTTCAGTAAATTGCAGCCCCCTCTTACATGTTTTCTGTACCCCTACTTGCAGTCATCCCTTACGGCAAAATCTCTCCTCCATTCATCATGTTGGCTTAGTTCTTAGAATACTTTCTGCTACTTCATGACTATTATACCCTCTGTAGCTGTTATTATTCTCCTTAAGGATCTGCATACAACATCCCACTATCTCCTTATTTCCTGAATTCCTCTGCTTCATCATCATCCTTTTCCACTTTGAACAATGAATTACTACTCAACTGGAAAGATGAAATTATCTCACTTAATTCTTGCCCTCTTCCCCTCCTGGACAAATTCCTTCAACCTTTTATTATGTATTGTCCATAACATCTCTAGCTGATAAAAATATGCCTGATGTAGATATAAAGCTAAAAGGACTAAAAACATTTTTGCTGCTTGTATCTTACTATCCATATCCATAAACAACAGTTTCACAGTTTTTGTTATCTTTTGTTTAGTCTATTCCCACATATCCTTAGCCAGCATAAAAGAAGCCTTTTTAATCCATACACCTAAATACTTCATCGTATTGTGCCCCATAAATATTTATGTATTATATTTATTATTTATTGACATTTGATTACCTGGAATGTCAGACTGGGTAGAAGCACATTTTCAGTGGGGCCCAGGGAAGAAAGCTCTAAATTATTACAAAATGTTTGAAGGACAATAATTTTACAATCTTCAAAAATAAACCAAAATAAACCAAAAACATCTACAGTTTAAAAAATTATAACACATTAGATATAATTTAAAAAAATAAAAGTTATGTACTCACCATAACTATGCATCTGTGTTGCCCTTTTCATTCCTCCTCAATGAATGGGTTTGGATCTAACCCTCAGATCCAATTCGACCACTTTCTTTAGATTCCAGTATCTGACTCGAGCTCTTCCCTTACCCATAATGCCCGTGGTTACTTAGTTATTTCAGATTGAGTTTGCTGCTATTATACAATATGACAACAAAGTATCTCAACATAGCTATGACAGAAAAGTGATAGCTGAAAGATCAGGAGCTCAAACAGGAACTGTGGTTCCTAATGACAATTCCTTTAGGTCTCTCCCAAAGATGTGGATAGGGGAAAATGGGAGGAGAGTTAAGGAAGAATGAAAATGGACAACACAGATGCATAGATATGATAAGTACATAACTTTTATATCTAATGTCATTTTCATTCGTTCCTCAACTCACCTTGAGTGGCCCTCATGGAAGGATGTTCTGGAGAACCACAGAGCCAAATCCTGTTGTGTTTCTGGAGATGATATGCATTTTGTAGTAAGAAATAAAATTATGAGCATTAGACCATGTGGCAACTGTGCAAGTATCATCAGTGGAGGCTCTAGACCTAAATACAGCTGATGCAGCTATTGACCGAGTTGATTGAGCTTTTGGTTGTCTTGCAGGGTTAACACTTTCAAAGAATAAACATGGGAAATAGAATCTGTTATCCATTTGGTTAGAGTAGGTTTTGATATATAGAAAAGGAGACAAATGATAATTTTTGCCAAAGTCCTTAGTCCAGTGAATGTAAAAATGAAGTTGCCTATATACATCTAAAAGATGAAAAGGTATATTCACCTTTATTGTCAAACTTAGGAAAGAAAACTGGTAACTTGATCACTGGTTGATATTTGTTTCAGAGGCAACTTTTGGTAGAAAAGAAGGGTTAGCACATAAAATGACTCTATCTTTGTGAAAAATCAAATATGATAGTTCTGAATAGCGTGCTTGGAGTTCAGATACTCTTCTTGCTGAAGTTACAGCCAGTAGAAAGACCATTTTTCAAGATAGAAACTTAAGGTCTACTTCAGATGAAGGTTCAAAAGGTGGAAGCACTAAAGTCTTCAACATCAAAGTCAGATCCCATGGTGGGGAAGTGTTCCAAATTGGAGGTTTCAGTAAGAAGATACCTTTAAGAAAGGCCTTAGATAACCTAGATGAAGCCAAAGGAGAAGCATTATCTCTGCTGTGATAATTGGAGATGGCTGCTAGCTGAACTTTAACGGTGGAAAAGTTTGCTCTGTCATGAAAGATAGAGGCAAGGAAATCTAAAATAGCCGTGAGTGGTGCAGTGAAAGGATCCAACTCCCTCTGCTGAGCCCAATATTTTGGATTTCCCCAGTATATACATCTCTACATGAAAGCAGTTGGAGGAGCTCGCCCACTGCCAACTAATGTTCCCCCACCCCAACAGGGAGGTGTCCATGGTCAATGTGGCATATGGGGGTGGAGGAATAAAAGGACATCCTTGACAAATCTCTTTGGAGTGTATCCTGCATAGTAGGAATTTTCTGCAAACCAGAGATGATTTTATCAGATGCCGTAAAGGATGTTGATGAAAACACCACTGCATTGCTAGAGTCCATCGAAGAATTCTCATATGAAGACAAGCTGTGGGTATTAAGGTTATTGCAACAGCCCTCAACCCTAGTGCTTTGCATACCATTTTTGTTGAGGGAGATGGATGAGAAAGAACTTGTCTGCCATGTGATTTCAAAGTAAGAACTCTGTTTTGAGGCAGAAGAGCTAAACACTTGACTGTATCTAGATAAGCCCCTATAAACTCCACAACTTGAATTTGTTGTAGTTCTGACTTGGCCAGACTGATCATAATTCCAAGACAGTGGGATAATTGGAGTAAATAATCCCTGGCTGTTTCCAGAAGATGCCTGGTTGGTGCAGTAAGGAGCCAGTCATTCAAGTAAGAAAACACTCTGAATCCGAGCAGTCTTAGATGAGCTGCTACAACTGCCACACATTTGGTTGACACCCTGGGGGCTGTGGTGAGACTGAAGGGCAGGGTTCTGAACTGATAATGACTGGCTCCCAGTCAGAACTGTAGCTATCCTCAAGAGCACATGTTCATTTTGGTGTGATAGTACATGTCTTGAAGATTGATAGAGAACATCCAGTCATCCTTCCATAGTAGAAGCAGAATGGACAGAACCATGACCATCCAGAATTTGGAATTCTTTACAAACTGGTTCAGATAACTAATATCCAAATAGGTCTCAGGTCCCCTCTTTTCTTTGGCACTAAAAATAGCTTGAGTGAATTCTACATCCTCTTTAGTTTGGGGGAACCTCTTGGATGACTCTTTTGTAATAGGTTCAGAGGTTCATAGATGTTTACTAGGCTAATGACCACAAGGGCCTTTTTAAGCCTAGCCATGCATCCCATATCTCTGACAAGTTCTGATACCCTTGATAAGTGTAAGCATGGGCCTGGGAGAACCATTTGCAGGTTACCTGTGTCGATTAGAGACATAGGTGCCAAACCAGGGATGAATTTCTGGTTTCCCATTCAGTTGTGCAAGTTGCACTTTAATTGGGTTAGGAGGAACTCTGCCTCACATGAATGGGGAGCTGTTCCATAGATGGGGTAGTATCTGGGATACATACCTATCTCTCCAGTAGGTTGTCCAGCAGGTTTTGAATCTCCGGAGCTGCTAACAAACTCTGATTGGGTGGAACATCTGGGAGACATTTCCTTTGACTTTCTGGAACTTGTAAAAAGGGAATGAAATATCCTCTGGATATAATCCTTTGCACCCATGAATCTTTTGTGATGGCTATCCAGGCTTTTAGATGCAAAAACAAGCACCCCCCAACTGCCTCCAGAGTGGGATAGTTGGGAAACCATTCAGGAGTGCTTCCATTGTAGCTATTTCCTCCTCTGCCTCTGGGGTAAAACCCTCTGCATGACCCTTGGAAATTTCCTTCAGACTTCTGGAACCACAACTTTTTACCATCACATTGGTTTTTCAAAAAGGGGTCTCTGTGAGGTAGAAAAGTGGATTCCCATGGCAGATAATGTCTTTCCATCCTTCTCACTGTGGGAGAGTGTCTCTAACTGTTGACCCAAACAAAGAAGATCCATCAAAAGGATTGTTGATGAATGATGCCTTGAAGGGCTCTGAAAAATCACACAAATGCATCCAGGCATGTCTCCTAATGGTTATAATTGAACTGGCAGCCTGTGAGGAACCCTTCAGCTGTAGTGTGAGATTAATCACATGGATGCATTAGCAATGGATTGTAGGGTGGTCAGTCATGAGGAAAAGGACTTCTGTTCCTTTGCTGACATGGACCCAGGGGTAGAGTTAGAGAGTTGCTTAACTAAATCTCTCTCTAACCTTGTGAATTATGCCAGGCAATTCAGCAACCATAAGGCAAAGATTATTGATGCATACACTCACTTCTCAAACCTGCCCAACATCATAGACTCCATATAGGGGTATGGACAGTGGAGCTCTGTTAAGCCAGCTGCTTTTCAGTGGCTGCAGCAACAACCATGGCATCTACACGGATTCCCTAGGTCTAGTGTAGTCTGTGGGGGGGGGGGGGCTCAAAATCTTGTCCTGGAGTTTGGGGATCAGTTCCATGGAGTGTAGTTCCTTCCATGCCATGCAGGAGACAAGGTCTATAAACTCATCCACAGATGGGGTAATTCAAGACTTTGATTGTCCGGACCAGAAGGCTTCCATGAACACTGATTCCTCCTGGGAAGTGTTTCGGGAAGATCAACCACCTTTCTGGTGAAGGATCTCTAAGATGTCTCCAAATGAGACATATTCAAGGGGAGAACTAGGGGACCCTTCCCCTTCATCAAAATCATTGTCTTCTGTAAGGAATTCTTGTGGGGAATCCAAGTGCCTCCTCTCTCATGACCTCTTCCAGGGAACCTCCTCAGGGGTGTGTTCTGGGGAGGTGTTGTAAAAAGCAGGTAGTTCCCTGGCGGGAACTGCTTGGAAGATCATCTGAGCTGGCTGTCCCTGAGGTGTAGGAGTAGAAGACTCAGACACAGGATCCAAAGAAGGAACAGGGAATGGATCCAAAGGTGTAAGAGTCGAAACTACTCTGGGGTGAGAGAAAACCCTCTCCAAAATCTCAAAGGCAGAAGGACCAGGAGAAGCCGAGGACATTCTGAATGGAGCCGAGACTCTCAGAGCAGATTATCTAAGGCCCTCCCTGACCCTCTGCTACAAGAGAAGATATGGAGCCGAGCTGTCCAATGTCAAAGCCCAGAGGGGACGTGATGGCTACAAAAACCTTGGAATCAAAGTCAACCCCTTGGATCTGGTGCCGGTGCTTCAGCTCCAAAAGCCATCATGCTCCAAAGGGGTAGGAGTTGATCAGATTAGGGAAGTCAACGAAGTGGAAGATAGAAGAATCTTCATATCTGACAGTTTGACTCTTGGGGATATTTGATCTGAAGACTCTGAAATGGCAGGTCTGATGGAGAAAAGCAACAACAGGCTGGAAGGAAGGTTTAAGGCTCACATATCTGATGGGAGATGGAGCTGACAGGACCCCCATCTGGATCTGTGTTCTGAGGAATTTTCTCATCATTCTATCTACCGCCAACTTGGAAAGACTTCAAGAGGACATAATAGAGGAATAAGTGGATGGTGGCCTGGAAAATCTTTTAGGCATCTACTGATGAAAAGGAGACCTCAACCTCAGGGATACTGGCTCTGGGAAAAACCTTGGAATATGGAGCCGAGGAGACTTGGTAAGAATGGTTGTCAGATCTGAAGACTTTTGGTCTGAACTCTTTGTAACCTTCATAGGAAGCTCAGATGAAGGTACTGGCTGAGGAAACCATGCAGGGGAGTGTTTTCTGTGCTCCCCAGGCTCCTTAGAATTATGAGAGGGGGGTTGAGCTCCCAATGAAGAAGTACCAGCAGAAGGGGCAGAGACCACAAGGAGGCCTTTTAAGATAAGTTCATTTCACCTGTCGCTAATGGCCCTAGCATTAAATGCCACACAAATGGAGTAGGAGGTGTCCAAGTGTGCTGGGCTTAAAGAATAAACACACTTTCTGTAGGCATCAAAGTTGGGGATCTTATGACCACAGGAAGTGCACTTTTGAACCCAGTAGGCTTATTAGTCATACTGCAAAAATCGCAAATGAAGTGCCCACAAAATTTTTTTTTTTTTTTTTTTTTTTTTTTTACAGTTACCACAAAAAAAAAAAAAAAGGGAAGGCGATAGCAAGAGAAAGATTACCAGCAATGCTAGATACGATTACTAAAAAAGAACATTAAATTTGGTAATAGAAAGGTTTAGAAAAGTTTAAAAAAACAGGTAAGGAAGATACTATAAACTATTATAAGGAAAAGGAGATAACAGAGAAGAAATATAAATTCATGCAGTCACTAAAACCCACTAAGAGCTCGAGAAATCGCAATCCCCATCAATCTTGAAGAGCGGCAAACAAGATCTAAGGTAACTCAGTAGTCAGTGGCATTATGGGTAAGCTTGAGAGTTGGATCCTAGAATCTAAAGAAAGTGGCTGAGTTGGATCAGAGGATTGGGTCCAAACCCATTCACTGAAGAATGAATGAAAATGACAACATCAGATCATTGATTAAGAACTGATACAAGGTTTAAAACAATCGTTTAATATTTAGAGAAATTTTTGACAGTTTGTAGAGAAATTAAAGGTAAGTTAGTCTACTGCAAACAGAAATTGCAATATAAAGTGAGGGAGAAAAAGGCTTATGGTGTATTTAGAGAGAACGCCACGGGAGAGAAATTGAAAGAAGGAAGTGAGTGAAGAAGGAAGAGTAAGGAAAGGTAAGGTATGAATAGGTATTTGTTCACATTTAAGGATATAGTTTATCCTTGTGTTGAGCAAGAACAGAGCCAGCTTTTGGCTGGGTAATCTTTCATAGATTCATAAGTTCATACTAGGCTAACTGCCCTAGGGCATGTATAAGCCTAGCCAGAGTGTGTTTGGCTTTCGCCACCCATTTTAAATTAATTTTGCTATGCCCTTTTTCGAGGTTAGTATACTCTGCCTCTGTCTAACAGTGACACAGAAGTGATACCTGGGGTAAACCTACGATCTCCTATCCACTCATCAAGATTCCTCTTGAAGAGAGTCAATGAGAGACTCTGCCTAACCTGGACTGGGATTTTATTCCAGAGTGAAGGGAGCCTCTGGGTTATGAATCTGTCCCTCCAGCATGTCCTATTTACTTCAGTGCTGAGGTTCAAGTCTCTCGAGCGTGTAGCTCGATGGGATTTGGATTTTCTGAGGTGCAGCATGTCCATTAATTCTGGGTTGGACATGGCTTTATACGTCAGGCACAGATCGCCTCTGAGCAGGCGGTATGCCACTGAGTAGAGCTGAAGTTTCTTTAACCGGGCAGCATATGGCATCTGTTTGAGCCCTTTGATCCTCTTGGTAAGGTACTTTTGGGGTCTTTCCAGTTGCTGCAGATGTCTGGTAAGGTACATCCCAAAAGGGGCATTGTACTCAACTATGGGCCTGATGAGGGTTGAGTAAAGAGGCACGATGACCTCCCCTGATCTAGATGTGAATCCCTTCATGATTAGGTGGGCTATATAAAATGTTTTTCTAACCACTTTGGCCACGTGGTTGTCAAATGAGAGATTGCTATCAACTTGGGTCCCCAGGTCCCTAATTACTTCTTCTGTACTTAATGGATTACCACCTATGTGGTAATTTGTGGGCACTTTGCTTTTGCCAGAGGGGATGACTATACAGTTTTTGGCATTTACCTTGAGGCCATGGCTCTGGCACCAGTTGTCTGTTTCTATGAGGCCCTTTTGGAGGATGCTTGTGTCAGCTGGGGAGTCGATTATGGCGCCCAGTTTGCAGTCATCTGCGAACTTGGTCAGCCACAGTCCTTCCGTGTTGGCCTGTACCTCCGAGAAACATATACCGAACAAGAGAGGTCCCAGGACTGAGCCTTGTGGGATGCCACTTGTAACTGGTTTGGAGTCTGACATGGCTCCAGCAATTCTAACCATGTGGGTTCTGTCCTTGAGCCAGTTTGCAACCCATCTAGTGACATAGGGGGTTATATTTAAGCTGGTGATCTTATCTATCATGCCCGAGTGGGGTATTCTATCGAAGGCTTTTGCGCGGTCCAGGTAGGCTGTGTGGACCACCTTCCCTCGTCAATGGCCTTGGTGACTGTTTCAATGAAAATGACCAGGTTTAAGAGGCAGGATCTGCCCTTAACAAAGCCGAACTGGGTAGGATCCAGTGTCTGTAGGTCCCCAATATCTTTATTTATGAGGTCCATGATGATCCTTTCCATAGCTTTACAGACCAAGCTAGTCAGGCTTATGGGGCAATAGTTTCCAGGATCCGTTGAGGCACCACCTTTGTGGAGAGGGACCACTGTTGCTGTACGCCACTCTTTGGGTACATATCCTGTAGTAAGGCTGAGACTGAACAGTAGTTTTATGTTTGGGTTTAGCTCTTCTTGGAGTTCATGTAGGATGCAGCCAGGGACACCGTCTGGTCCCATTGATGCTGTGTTTCTTGCTTTGGAGAGGGCGACTCTTACCTGAGCATCTGAGATGTCAGTGGGGCAGCACTCTGCTGGGATAGATATTTGCCCTTTTGGTGGGGGGGGGGGAGTTTGCGCTGAACCTGTCAGCTAGGATGTTGGCAATGTTTGTGGGTTTGATGTATTTTTTGTCATTGTGGACTAATTCTGAGCATATCTGGGAATTCCCACCCAGATTCCTAACATAACTAAAGAAAGCCTTGTGATTATCCTTAGTGTCCTGTACAATTTTTCTCTCTAAGCTGGCCTTAGACAATTTTATGAGTGCCCATAGATTTTTGCTAATACTGATCAGAGATGCCTTCCCTTTTTGGGATTTTGCTCTATCATGTAGTAGCTTCCTCCTTCTATTGTATAGTTTGTTTATGGCTGGGGTCCACCAGACAGGACATCTGCCTTTGGAGGATTGGGTCTTGGTTTTATTTGGGATTGCATGATCCATGCATTCCTGAAGGTGTTCACAGAATGCATTTATAAAGGATTCTGTGGTTTGGGCCATATTTTCCACAGGCCTGGGGGCTTTGAAGGATTCCACCTTGGGTTTGAGGAGTGCGAAATTTGCTTTAGAGAAGTTTTTCACTGTGGTTTTCTGGGCAGGGGGTGGGGTCGGGATGTGAATATCCAGTGAGATTAGTTTATGGTCTGATCTTACCAGTGAGAGATACACTTCTGGTCTGGAGCACAGAGTCCCCATGTTGGTGATGATCAGGTCCAGTATGTTTTCCCTCTTGTGGGAGTGGTAACAAGTATTTCCATAGCATATGAGTTTATAAATTCTAGGAACCTTTGGGCTAGGGTGTTGGAGCTAGAGTAATGCTCCCAGTCTATGTTTGGGTAGTTGCAGTCGCCCAATATAATAGTGTTTGGAGAGACCTTCATATTTTCCAGTGTTCTCAGGAAGGCCGAGTGGGATTCCTGGGTTTGGGAGGGTGGCTGTAGCAGGCTATAAACTGGAAGGCAGTTTTACCCACTGTTAGTTGCATATGGATAGTCTCTGATGGTTCGTGCTGTGCCACCAACCTGGAGGTGTGGGTATCTTTGACGAATATTGATACTCCCCCTCCTTTTGTGGTTCGGTCCAAGTTTTGGGGCCGAAAAGCATGGTATGAGGTATAACCTGGTAGCGCTGGGGTGCTCTCGGGAGCCTTGAACCAGGTTTCTGTTACTGCACAGATATCAATGTTCTCCATGCTAAGGAGAGTTTCAAGTGTGTGCATCTTGAAGTTTAGACTTCTGGCGTTGAGCAGCATTACTCTTAGTTTCTTATCCCTTGTGATACCTATGGAGGTGGGTTTGTCTTTTGAGCCTTGCCTAAAAAAGGCACTATGGGGGTAGCAAGAGCCTTTGCCAATATCTGAAAGCCCAGGAGTGACAGGTGCAAGCCATCCCTAGCGAAGCATTGTGGCTTGTCGAGCATGTCATCCCAGGCTGACAGGCATTTGATCCCCTTTGAATGACACCAATACTTAAGCCAGTTGTTGAAATTGATCATCTTGTCTTCATACTGTGGCATAATTCTTGGTGAGGGTAAGATGCTACTCAAGGTCAGGGTCATACCGGCCTGGACTACATGCTCAGAGAGCTCCTCTATGTCTCTTTTCATGTAGTCCAGGGAGGTACGTCTCAGTTCATTCACACCAGCATGGACAATGACTGAGTCATATTTGTACTTGCCTTGGAGTGACCTGAGTGCTTGTGTTATGTTGAGGATCCTAGCTCCCGACAGGCAGCTCACCGTGACCTTCTCCTTGTTCAGCCTGGTGAGAGGGACGTCAGTGTGCCTGACGATAGAGTCACCTATTACAAGTGTATCAGGTGTGTTGTTTAGCTTTAAGGGCTGTGACTGTTCGGCACACTGGCTTTGTGAGCTATGTGTTGCACGTGTTTTGTTTTGGGGTAGCGGTTGCTTGGGTGTCTGCTTTGGAGGTCTCTGCTGCTTAGGCAGATTTTTATTTAGAGCCTCCGAGTATGTTTTTGTGTGTTTATGTGTTTGGTTTGCTGTCGTGGTACGTCTATGTGAGACTGGAATTGTAGTGAGTGTGGTTTCGTTCTCTTCCTGACTGGTTACGCCAGTACTGAGTTGAGAGAGCTTAGCCTCCAGTTTGGCTATATGGTTGCATCTCTCACGTGTGTTGGAATTTGTTGGGAGGAGGAGAGAGTTGTCTGTGTACATGAGGCAGTTGTAACATTGCCTCAAGATTTCCAGATTCACCAGCTGGACTGGAGGGGAGATTGACAACTGACCTTTGGACATGCTAGAATAGTATTGGGAATTCCTTTATAATTGAAAAAAAGGGCCAATGAGGAACAAGGTACTCAAGGTGAGTTTGAGAGGGTGTAGTGCTTTTAACTTTTTAGTGCTGACTTATATAATTGCTTTAGTGAGCAAGTGCCAGGTAACTTAAATGCAATGTGTTACAGGTAACTTAAATGCAAAAATGACAAACAGTAACTTTCTTTCACGTGAAACAAGGAAATAAGTACAGTAAGCAATGCAGATATCACTAGGGATCCACAAAAGAGCTGAAAAGCCGCGTTTTAGGTGGAATTAGCGTTTCAGGGAAATAACAAGCAAACAAACAACAAGCATACAAACAAAGCTAGATTCAGCAGGCCTGGATCTAGTCTATGCTACATCAAACAAGGTGTACCAATTTCAGTAAGAAGCAGTTCAAATATGCAGGCACTATAAGCCTTTAACCAGAAATTCCCAGCTCAGAAGGGCAGAGTCCAGCCTCTCCTCCCACAAGAGTGCAGACCACGAACCTTCTTAATGTAAAATAACTGGCCTGAAGTCCAAGTGCTTAAACCAGAACTAATACACTTTTAGAATAACAGACACTGAGCCCTCAATCAGCAGTTCCCAACTTAGAAGGATGTAAGCTACCTGTCCTGCCACCACAGTGCAGGCCACAAACCTTCCTAATGTAAAACAACTGGTCTGAAGCCCAAGTGCTTAATCCAAAAGACTTAGAATGATAGCTACACTTTAATCAAGTTACTACCAAGCAGTAATAAATACAATTGAATACTTTAAAGAATGCCTGGATTAGTGCTCAAGTTATACAAACAAAGCTAGATTCAGCAGGCCTGGATCTAGTCTATGCTACAGCAAACAAGGTGTACCGATTTCAGTAAGAAGCAGTTCAAATATGCAGGCACTATAAGCCTTTAACCAGAAATTCCCAGTTCAGAAGGGCAGATTCCAGCCTCTCCTCCCACAAGAGTGCAGACCACGAACCCTCTTAATGTAAAATAACTGGCCTGAAGCCCAAGTGCTTAAACCAGAATTAATACACTTTTAGAATAACAGACACTGAGCCCTCAATCAGCAGTTCCCAACTTAGAAGGATGTAAGCTACCTGTTCTGCAACTACAGTGCAGACCACAAACCTTCTTAATGTAAAACAACTGGTCTGAAGCCCAAGTGCTTACACTAAAGGCTTAGAATGAGTTACACCAAGCAGTAATAAATACAATTGAGTACTTTTAAGATGACGCAAAAGCAAAATAAAGTAGGAAGAAACACAAATACAATAAAAGCAGATACATTTTTTTTTTTTGATTGAGCAAATGAGATGGGCCCAGGAGGAGTATCCAAGTGCAAATTTACAAGAGGGACGGTCTGTTTCAAAGCCACCAAGATTAACACCAAAACAAAAACAGGGAGGGTGGGTGGCTAGTTTTGAAGGATGGGAGGGAGTCTACTAACCTGATGGATAGAGATAAGAAGTTCCAGACCGTAGCAACATGGCACAAGTAAAGACAATGTCGTCACATTTTATAGGTTTGTGGAAAAAAGAATTATGCACTCACCATAACATTCCATCTATGTTGTCTATCTTCATTTATCCTTGACTCCCCCCCCCACCCCATCCTCAGGGTGGCTAACTGGGAAGCCACTTTCTCTTGGACTCCCTCAGTTACAGCTCCTGCCAGGGTGTTTGATCACTCTTTAATCACATCCCATTGGAGTCTGATGAAATGTGCCAAAAATTTCAAGGACCTTATGGCGAATGTCAATGAAGCGTGGACCCACTTCCCAAACCTGTCCATGGTTGGAGACTCATTACTGGGCAGATGGATGGAGAAACTCTCCTCAGCAAGTTCCTTTTTAGTGGCTGCCGCTACAACCATAGCATCTACAGTCGATCCCTGAAACCAAAACTGCTTGTCCTCTGGAGCAGAAAGAATCTTGTCCTGTCTTTTGGGGATGGGTTTGATGGTGTCTGAAGCCTTCCACACCCATTGAGAAATCAACTGAATGAGTTCATCCATGGGCAGAGTCACCCATGAGGTAGACGGGTGAGTGCTGGAAACCTGCAGGTAAACAGATTCCTCAGAGGAAGGGTATGGGGACTTCCAGCCACCCCTCTATTTTAAAATTTTCAGGATGTCTCCACATGAAATATCTTCCGGGTGTGACTGTGGGGACACTTCTCCCTCATCATAATCTGTGTCTTCTGTGATTGATTCCTGGGGGGACTCCAAGTGCTTCCTCTTGCACTATTTTCTGCGGGACCTCCTCAGGGGGATAATCTGGGAAGGTATCAGAAGATGACAGCACCTGTGCCTGTGATACCTGAGGCTTCAGCACCTGCTTTCCCAGTACAGAGGCAGGAGGAATAACAGAACTAGGGGGGGGGGTACCTGTTCCGAGAGGGGAAGGCGCAGACTGAGTCTCTACAAGAGAAATGGCCCTCTGCATAGCCTAAAAGGCCGGCCCCCTGAAGAGGGAAGGGAGCATGGAACCGAGAAGGACTGCCTTTGAACTGAGGTCACTCCCACTCTGAAGAACTGACCCCTGAGATGGAAGCCATAGCCGAACTAACTTGAGCAGACGCTCCGAGGAACAGGGATGACACTGAAAAACCTAGACTTGAGACCTGTCGCCTTAAACAGGCAGGGTACCCACAGCTCTAGGAGGTTTCCAGTTCAAAAACAACCAAAGAGCTTAGGGTAAGTACTGGCTCTGAAGAAGCGAACAACTCCAGAGCCGGTACAGTCAGTGTCAGGAGTTCCAGAACAGAGGACTCTAAGACCTCCAAGGAGGTTAGAGAAGGAGGAGTAGTTAATTGTGTAAAAGAAGTTTCAGTACAAATACCAAAAGGGGTAAGTACCAAAGGGGGCCTGAAAGTCCTCTAGCCCATAAAATTTCATTCACTAGCCTCTCCATGTTGAGTTCTGAAAGGCTTTTGGTGAAACGGACAGACAATGCAGAAGGGGACTTAGAAGCCTGGGAACTTCCCAGCATAAGGGTTAATCGAGGGATAGTAGGTAGTTCTAGGCAATGTAGTCTTGTCATGTGAAGCAGCAGTTACTTTTTATATCACGGGCTTTGACATCAAAGGGCTAGAAATTGCAACTGGTGCTAGAATACACGTCAGTACCAGATCTGACTGAGCCGAGGTCTTCAATTTTTTGGCTTTCAGAACTGATGGGGCGATCAGAAGCAATAGACTTCTTCAATTTTTCAACAGAGGACAAGGAAAGAGATGAAACATCTGTCTTAGCTTTATCTCCAATGGATAAAGCTTCACTAAAGGCTGAAGGGAGATGTCCTTTTAAAATAAGCTTATTCTACCTTTCCACTGAAGCATGGTGGCTGAAGGTGTGAAAATGGTGTAATCTTCCTGTAAGTGATGAGGACCAAGACAATACACAGAGAATAAATTAAAATCTGACAAGGGAATTTTTATGGGCACACTTCTGGCATTTTTTGAACCCATAGGGGCCTTTACACTTCTTAGACATGACAAGCAAGGAAAGCAGTTAGAGAAATATGCTAAATAAATGTCACTCCAAACAAAAAATAAGGGAAACAGGGAACAGAATAGGAATAATTTTTACTTATATTTTTATATTTAAGACAGAAGGAAAAAGGGGAAAAAGAGACTATCAATGATGATATTTGTAGAAATACACAAGCATGTACAGGGATGCTAGGAAGACTACAACAGGAGGACGGGACTATCAGCAATGGTAGTGGAGAATACACCAAAGTGTAAAGGGAAAAAATATTAATAATGATACCCTCAGAAATACACTATGTGTAACAAGCAAAAGGAAATGGGAAACGAGACAGAAAAGCATAAGAAAAAAGAGAAAAATGTACCCAAGCCCACTAACACTAGAAAGTAGTAGCTAGACACGACCATTTTCAGAAAGCAGCAAATGAGATCTGAGGTAATTGAGAGAAAGGAATTCTGGGCAGAGGTAAATCTCGAGAAATTTTGTCTGGTGTGAGCTGTAGTAACAGCCGAGTTGGTTCTGAGATCAGAACTGAACCCATCTGTCAAGGATAAAATAAAGATTGACAACATCAGGGCACAGGATTTTTTTGGTCACTGGATCACAATGACTGACTGGGAACATAGTTGTGTAGAATGTTTTTAGTGCTGGATAGGCAGATGGATGCTGGATAATTTTATAGGTAGCAAAAAGTTGTGTATATGTTAGTTGATGTGGCAGTTCTAACCAATTTATGCTTTTTATTACTCTACAGTGCTGGGTTCTGAAAGGAGTATGTGCTGCAAATTTGGCAACTTTGTTATAGCATTGTTCAAGTTTAATTTTTGTGAAGCTTGGAGGTTAGTAAGGATGGGAGCACCATAAAGAAGATTTGGGAGTACATAATGAGTTTTTCTTATGCAATTTTGTATATACAGGTCGAATGTAAGATTATCATGCACTATCACCCCTAACAGTTTGCTATGAGAAGTGACTACAATGGTTGTATTATCAAGTGAGAGGAAGTTAAATTTTGTTTTTTTATGAGAGAGGGATTTCGGGATAAAAGTAGGAGTTTGGTCATTTTTGGGTTGAGCATTAGTTGTGAGTTACAAATCCATGGTTCAGTGGCTGTTAAAGTTTCCTGAGTAATTTTTTGGAGGTGTAGCATATTGTCAGATGTGCAAATGAAATTGGAATCATCTGCATATTGTATTAGTGGTGTGTGGAAGTATACAGGGGGCTGGTGAAAATGTTAAAGAGGAGAGGACCAAGGATAAAGCCTTGTGGTGCTCCGGTGTTGACTGAGAGGTAAGGAGGCAGCATAGAGTACCATTTTACTGATTGATACCTATTGGACAGGTAGCTTTTGTGGTATAGAAGGGTGGGCTGACCTAGTGAGGACATTCAAAGTAAAAGTTCGCTGTGATGAACCGTGACAAAGGTTTAAAAAAAGTCGAAAAATAAGGAAGATAATAGTTTACCAGTATCTGTAGCTTCATTGTCAGTATCTATATATGTTAGAAAGGTAGTGCTAGTAATATGGGAAGAACGGAAACCAAGTTGTGTAGGGGATAGGAGTTCTTCATGCAGGAGATAGTCTAACAATTGTTGTTAAATACATTTTCCTAATACTTTGGTGAGGGGAGATATGATTGCTATAGGTCTAAAGTCTTTTGGATTTCCTCTTTTGTGCAGAGGGATAATATGTAAGTTTTCCCCAGAGAGAAGAAATGTGTGATTCCTGGATCGACCTAGTTATAAGGACTGAGATGGGACAGGCAATGCAATTGGTTGCTATTTTTAGGTACTCACTTGGCAAGTCATCAGCTGAAGTACACCACTGTTTGTTTAAGAGTAGTTTTATATAAGATGTGGGCAGGTGAAGTTGAAAGTGAATGTGGCTGTTGGGCAGGGTTGGGATTTTATGTTGAGGAATCCTTGGTTAGAGATGCTATACTATCTATAAAATAGGATATTGCTGAACCAATTATTGTTTGGGTACATAATTTACAGCTATAGCCTTTGTTTTATCCTCATTAATTTTATATCCCAAATAGACTTGAAAACTGACTTAGAATGTTCCACAACACTAATATGCCCATTTCTGGATTTATCAGGTACAAAATATCACCTGCAAATAAAGACAAATTTTCTTGATTACCATACCATGAATTTCTGAGTCCTTTATATTTTTTGCCAGTGTCTCAAAACACAATGTTAATAACAAAGGGGAAAGAGGGTACCCCTGCCTGGTTCCTTTGTTCAGACACAACTTATCAGAGAGGAACCCTCCCCCATTAACTCTTGCCTCCATTGCCCAACAGATTAAAATCCCAGTTTACTCTGTTGAATGCTTTCTCTGCATCAAGACCCACTAACAAAAGCAGTATTGGTTGGGAGGGTGGCCTAATGGTTAAGGTGTTTGCCTTACAAACTCAAGGTGCAGGGTTTGAGTCTCACAAGGGATAATTGGCTAGGCTTACAGTGGCTCTCAAGGGCAGTTAGCTTAGTACTAACCTATGAACCTTTCCTTACATTCTCCTTCCCTCTGGACCATCATTGTTTTATTAATGTTGTTATATGTTTGCGTTTCCTCCATATATATATATATATATATATATATATATATATATATATATATATATATATATGTGTGTGTGTGTGTGTGTGTGTGGGTTACCCTTAGTATGTCAAAAGCCCACTACATCGAATTCCACTTCTCCGACATGGCAGAACATCGACAAATGAAGAGCCAATGTTTCTCGCACGGTAAGTTACCACTTGGCTATCCACCTGAACATTGACCTGTACCCCTGCAGTAGTGCGTTCTCGGAGTTGGAATATTAAGTTAGGGGGTGTGGGGGCGTAGCCCCTCACATTTGTGTAGTTGGTTTAAT
Organism: Protopterus annectens; assembly: GCF_019279795.1. Classification (NCBI taxonomy): domain Eukaryota; kingdom Metazoa; phylum Chordata; order Ceratodontiformes; family Protopteridae; genus Protopterus; species Protopterus annectens. The sequence goes on from NC_056729.1 coordinate 1,392,807,503, forward strand.
GGCAGTTTTTCAATTCTGGATGGCCAAACGGTAACTTACCATGCGGGAAACTTCGGCTCTTCATTTGTCGATGTTCTGTCATGTCGGAAAAGTGGAATTCAATGTAGTGGGCTGTCGACGTACTAAAGGTAACCCATATATACATATATATATATATATATATATATATATATATATATATATATATATATATATATATATCAATTTTGGCAACACCTTTGCCATTCTTTTAGCTAGTATAGACATAAACACTTTATAATCATGGGTTAAAATTCAAATGGGTCTATATGAAACTGGGTCTGATGGGTCTTTACCATCTTTAGGTAATACAGCCGCCACAGCTTTCTTCTAAGATGTTGTCACTTCACTTCCTTTTAAAATACTGTTAAACAAAATCATACAGATATTTATCACTTTCTTCCCTCCTAACTTCCAAAGTTCAACAAGAATGCGACCTGTTACTAGAGACTTTCCTGAAAATGGATTATACATCACCATCTTTATGTCATCTCTTCCTTTCGTAACTGTTAGTTTTTAAGCCTCATCTACCTCTAATGTTGGCATAATTAAGTCTCCCATAAATATTTCCATTTATGATCTTTCGTGAATTCCACACGTTTCTGCTTTATACAAATTTTCATACATTTTTTTAAATATCTCTAAAACTTCTACAGGATCTCTGGTTATTTTTCTTGTTATATGTTCCCTGGATTAGGTGACACTCCTTTCTACTTTCTCTTGCCTAAGTCACTATGCTACAAGTTTTTGCAAGTTGCATTACCTAACCTAAAATTAACGTTACAGCCCCACAGATCCTGGTGAAATGAAAATTTATGAGCATGCATGTATAGTGCAATACTGTCCTATATCATATGAAGTGAAAAACATATTAAAAAAGAACTGGAGTATATTTAGGGTAAATAATGATGTGTTAACTGCAGTGGGAGATAAACCAGTTTTTATCAGCAAGGTGGGCATGATTATTAAAAATATTATGGAAAACAAGATGAATTTACCAACAGAAGGTGGTTGTGGTACAACACCTTGTGGGAGGTGCTCCCAGTGTACTAATATTTTCAAAGCACCTCAAACCCACCTAGCTAATAAGATGGCATCTGAGGTTATATTCAAGGAAAGGAAATTGTTTTACCACCAGACTGGTGTACCTTGCTCTTTGTGATACATGCAATGGATTCTATGTTGGGAAAATGGAGAGGGCATTGAAAAACAGAATCTATGAGCAAGTATATGATGTTAAAAACAAGAGGGATACACGTGCATTATACAGGCATTCCCTCACTTGTTCTAATTTTAAAGGTTTTAAATTTGGTATTTTGGATACTGTGGACATAGATTTGGGGGTGGGGGATGACTGGAAGAATTTATTAAGTAAAAAAGAGCTGGTTTGGCAACTCAGACTAGCAGCTAATTTCCTACCAAGTATAAATGATTCCTTGACAATAATTCCAGCCCTGAAAGAAAAATCTATGACACTTTTAAGTATTTTAACATTTTTTACATGCATTACTGTGCCTGTATTTTTAAATATATGATATCGGTATTTAATATATAACAGTATTTTATTTGTAAAAAGCTTACTTGGCTTGAATATTAACATCCTGTGTATTTAATATTGCTCATGTGACCATTTTGCATGTGACTTTTTTTTGACAATACCATTGGCTCAATTTTATCTATTATGTAACATGTACTGGTATAAAAATGGTTCTTGAATCAGTGTGCTTTATTCTGATGAAGTCTTCTATGTGAAAGACGAAAGCGCTTAACCTTGGTGTGTTTTTACTGCAATAAATGGAGTTCGTATACAGGCTTGCTTGGTGCATTTTACATTTGGTTCCTAAAAATGAACGTTACTCAAGCTAAAGCACATGTTACAGCCTGTGGTCCCACTTACAGTGATTGATGTCTGCTGTTTTTTTATTTCTCTTCCCCTCCCAGATATGAAAAATAGCTTGTACGCTTTCAGGAAAGCATTAACGTTTAGCCCTAAGAACAAGTACACTGGCTATCTTTAAATAAAACTAAATTATACACTGTTTTATTAAATGCATTAAAGTATTATGGCTGCTAGGGAAGTTTCTATCTCTTATTCACTTCCCATAATTTCAAACTTCAGTTTTCACTGAACTGCTTGCACTTGTACTTTTAACTATATTTCCCGCAGCAAAGAATGCCCACAACTTTCAAGATTAATTGCTGGTACCCACGCACAGACTGTGTCCATGGAAACATAGTCAGCAATGAGAAAAAAAGTTAACAAGAAATTTTTGTCGATTTTCACACAGAACAGAACAGAATGTACAACTACCTTCAGCTGTGCATCTTGACTCCCACTGAACATTTGCTAATGGAAACAAAAACAAGCTAATATAATTGCAGATGCAATAAATTTAACTTTTTTTTCATGGCTTTCATCACTTTGTCTTATTTTTCTAGCCTACTTGCTCATAAAAAACACTAAATGTTATATCTGAGTGAGGGAAAGTTATCCAGGGTTAGTACATGAGCAGAGCCAAATAGATATGATGATCTTTTAGTAGTTACTTAAACCTGATGGTGCTGGAGGTGGATCTAATATCGATGGGTAGGGAGTTCCAGATTTTGGCAATACTGTTTGAGTATAGCAAGTCACCAGCATTATTGCTACTTTTAGTGTTGTTTACTAGGTTTTTGTTACTGGAGTGCAGGGCACAGTTATTGGAATAGTCAGTAAGTAGGCCTTTGAGAGCGGGTGTTTTTTCAGGTTGGTTTGATATTTGGTGGGCCACGGAGAGCTGGTTAAAAATTAGTAGACTGGGAAATTCTAGCCATGAGAGTTCTTTGAGAGTGTGATAGTGACGGGATCTATACCTGGCATCTGTAGCAAACTTTGCTATTTTATTAGAGCAGCTATCTAGTTTGTTTATGTAAGTTTTCTTGAGGTTAGTAAGGATGGGAGACACATATAGGAGCGTGGAGAGAAGGTGGGTTCTGGCAATGGAGATTTTAGATTTGTCTGTGAGGAAAAGTTTGTTCCTGTACAGGCTACCCATTTTTTGTGGACTTTTTTTGATTGTTTGATTTCTGTGGAGATCAAAGTTCATATTTTGGTCTATTACTACTCCAAGGAGTTTGATGTGTGAGACTGGGGTAATAATGGTATTGTTTGCTGAGATTATTTTGAATAGTGAAGAGGGGTCTAGGGATCTTGTATGGTGAAATAGGATGAGTTTTGTTTTGTTGGGACTGAGTATTAAATATGCATTAGTTAGCCAGGTTACTACTTTAGAGAAGGCCTGCTGCATTATTTCCTAAAGATGGTAGAGTGTTAGGGCTGCATAAATTAAGTAGACTCATCAGTGTATTGTATTAGCATGACTTCATTAGTGGCAATATGTAGGCTAATAGTTAATAATGTGAAGAGAAGAGTGCAAGAATGGATCCTTGTAGGACCCCTAAGGTGACTGACAGCAGTGAGGAGAGGGAGTTACCCCATTTGACTGCTTGCTGCCTCCCAGTGAGATAGCTCTGGAACCAGGTGAGTGTGGAATGGCTGGTTTTAAATTCTGATAGTGTGTTTAACAGTCTGGAGTGTGAGACCATATCAAATGTTTTTGAGAAGTCTAGAAAGATAGATGAGACCAGGTTACCTTCATTTCTGAGAAGGTTGACAGAGTTAGTGAATCTTAGACGGGCAGTGGTTGTACTTATGGTGTAGGTGGAATCCATCTTGAGTTTTGAATTGTAGATTGTTAGTAAGGAGATAGTGGAGGAATTGGGTATGGATGCATTTTTCCAAAATTTCTGATAGTGAAGAGAAGATAGCAATTAAACGGTAGTTGAAAGCTCTTTATGTAGTGGAATGATGTGGGCTATTTTCCAGATAGGTGGGACCTGTTGTTCAGTGATAGAGTGGTTTAAAGGGATAGAGACAGGGTATGCAATAGCTTCTGCAGTGATTTTGAGACAGTCTGTGGGTAGGTCGTCTGCAGCTAGGGTTGGTTTGAGTTATTTGAGGTATTTTTTATGGTGGCAGTAGGAATAGGTTGTAAGGAGAAGTTATTGCTGTTTTGTGTTGGAGAGAAGAGTGGATGGAAGTTGAGTTTGTTAGTTTGAGTATAGAATTGGTGAAGAATTTGTTAAACTGTGTGGGTATGTCATCTATGGTGTTATCAGTGTTTGGGGAGGAGGTAGAGATTTGACCAAGCTGAAGGATTTTCTTGATTGCTGACCAGAGCTTTTGTGGGTTTCCTTGGTGTTCTAGTTGTATTTTTTGTCTTGTCTTATATGTTTTTTGGCAGAATTTCTTAGTTCTAGGTATTTCCGATGACTGGTTACAGATTTGTTATGGTGCCAATTGTCCCAGGCTTTATCTCATGCTTTTAGTGGAGCTCTTTTTGTTTGGCTAGTCATGGGGTGTAGTTGGGTTATTTCCTAATTGTTCTAGGTGGGGCAAGCTTATTTAGGATGCTAATAAAGGTGGAGTTAAATAACTCCACTGCCTTGTCTAATGGAATGTATTTGAGAGGTGTCCATCTGCAGCTTTTGAGAATGTATATGAATTGTTGGTGATTGAATTTTTTTTTGTTTGTGATTTGCTGATATGATGGGATCACGTCAGTCGCCCTGCTACACAGGGGTCCAGGGAAGTAAATAGTGTGGGAAGAAATAGCCAGGGAATTGTTATGGCTAGGCTTGTATAGGCCCTAGGGCTGATAGCCTAGTACCAACCTATGAACCTATGGGGTTTTGGAAGAGTTTATTTGCTGCTGGAGTAGAAAGGTGGGGTGGTGGTCACTAAGGCTGTCAGGAAGACAGCCTGTGAGTTGAGAGAGGTTGGGTTCATTGGTGAGTATCTAGTCTAGAATTGATTAATTTTTTTGATGTTTTGTCTGTCCTGGTAGTGTGCTGGATTAGTTAGGAGAAGCCGTACAGAGAAATGTGTTTTGTGGGTGTGTTTGAGCTACAGGAATACCAATCGATATTAGTCTCCATGTATAATTGTTTAATGGGGGAAGGAACTTATTTGCCCATTATAGGATGTGCTTTAGGGCTTTGGTCCTCCAGGAAAAATATTCTGAAGACAGCTAGGAACAGCAGCTTGTATATCATGCCTGCCTTGCGACATTCCATGATTACTAGGGCAAATTTGCTTCTCTTCTGCCTGGCGTACAGTGAATATTCATTTTTTACAAACACTATGCTGTTTCCAATTTTTAATACTTTTCCCTTCTGTCACTCATCTTGTGTATTCAAATATGATGATGAGGCTTCTGTGTTCATTTAAGCAGTTTATTTCACACAAACACATCAGGATGGATGACTGTAATATTAAACTTAAACAAACCAACTAAATGAGTGACTGCTACACACGTGCATGCTTTCACCCCAACTGCTCACTCAAAACTGCACTCTTGCTTGAACATGCTCTGTACTTTTACAGTATGCATCTGTCCTTGAACTGGAATGGCTCTTAAAAGATAATGCACACTCTAAGCTACATCCTCCCTAATATTAAACTTAAACAAACCAACTAAATGAGTGACTGCTACACACGTGCATGCTTTCACCCCAACTGCTCACTCAAAACTGCACTCTTGCTTGAACATGCTCTGTACTTTTACAGTATGCATCTGTCCTTGAACTGGAATGGCTCTTAAAAGATAACGCACACTCTAATCTACATCCTCCCTCTTTGACTATTCTGTTCTGTAATGAAAATGACAATTGGATAAGTATGCAAATTATGCAGATATATGCAAACAATAACAATCATGTCCGGGTTGCCATGTATTTGGGATTAGGTATTGAGATATGACCTGACCTCATAATGTAATCATCAGCAACAGGAACAGTCACTGGGGAATGTTCTTCTTCAGGATTTTCAGGGATACTTTTAGGAAGAGGAACAGACAAATTTTTCTCTGGAACAGGACATTGGACAAATCAGTCTGAGAATTAGAGTTTCTATTACAGGCAAGATGTTGTAACACTGTCTCGGACACCGGTAGTAAATGTTTCCTATTCTGCCTGACGTCCATCCCTTGCGACTCGATGTACGATATTGGTTCCTCACACAAATGTTTCACAAGTCTATTCGGTCAAATCCTTTTGTTGCCTGCATCCTCACTATCTCTCCTTCTATTAATGGATTCAGAGGCTTGCTGGTTTTGGGACAAATGCTTCTTTAGGAGTTGAGCATTTACTGCTATGTTGTTTTTAGCACTCGAAGTCAACAAATTCTTACTGACTGGTAGTGTGGTTCTGGTCTTGTCTCAACATTAACCTCTCGGCAGGTGAACCAAGTAAACTGTCATGAGGAGTGTTTCTGAGATTAAGCAGATTAAGAAAAAAGTACAGTTTTGTACCTACCATAAATGTAGATGTTCGAAGATCCACATTGCTGCAGTCCTAACACTTGGGTAGTCCGCTGTCCCAGTCGGCCCGAATACCAAAGTATATGGCTGACGTCGGTCAAGGCGCATTAGTCTGACGTCAGGACGTCAGGGTACAAATGCGCATGACCGACGTCATATCCTCAGTCTTTTCTTGCCCCAGATGTCAGAAGACCCTAAAAAGATAAGGCTAAAAACCAAAAAACACCACACACTCCTGCACCAAATATATATACAATATATACAGATTTACAAGAGTATAACCTCACCCACACAACCACCCCTAAACACAGAGGGGAAGGAGGGAGGGTAAATTGGACTGCAGCAATGTGGATCTTCGAACATCTACATTTATGGTAGGTACAAAACTGTACTATGTTCTTCATACCACATTGCTGCAGTCCTAACACTTGGGTAGAATCCCAAAGCAGAGGTAAGGGAGGCTGGCAAATCATAAGGAAGCAGGAGCTGACAACATGCCCTGCAAAATAGCCGTGGCAAAACCAGCCCTAGATTTAGAGTAGAGAGGAAGGTGGTAATGCTTAGAGAAAGTATGCACTGAACTCCAAGTAGCTGCCTCCAAAATATCCTTAGTTGCCACCCCTTAGAAATGCTGTTGAAGTGGCAGTAGCCCTAGTGGAATGAGGCCTAATCCCAGCTGGAATCTCCTTGCCATGATGGGAATAACAAAATGCAATGCAAAACCCAATCCACTTAGAAATAGTTTGTTTTGACACAGGCTTGCCCTGAGAACTCAAAGCAAAAGAAACAAACAACTGCTGAGACTGCCTAAAATCCTTAGTCCTGCTTAAATAATAACGCAACTGCCTGTGTACATCTAAAGTGTGCAAAATCTTTTCCCCCTTATTTTGGGGATCTGCATAAAAGGTAGGCAAATGAATAGTTTGGTTTAAAGCCACACTAGAAACCACTTTAGGCATAAAGGAAGGATTAGTACGTAAAGATACCCTATCCTTATGAAAAATCAGGAAAGGCTCAACCGCCATAAGGGCCTGCAATTCAGACACCCTTCTTGCAGATGTAATGGCTAACAAAAAGCAGTCTTCCATGACAAATATTTCAATTCAGCAGTAGCTGCAGGCTCAAAAGGTTGTAGAGTGAGTTTCTCCAACACAAAATTGAGGTCCCAAGCAGGAGTAGGAGCTCTACGTGGGGGTCTTATATTCTTTGCCCCTCTAAGAAATTGCTTGAACAAAGGATGAGAAAACAATGGTGGGTCACAATCATAGTGAGCTGAAATTGCTGCAGCATGAATCTTAATGGAAGAGAAAGACAAACCTCTGTCCAATAACTCAGTAAGATATTGAAGAGCCACACTCAAATTTGGCTCAGAAACATCCAAATCCTTTGCTGCACACCAAAATAAAAATCTCTTCCATTTTCCTGCGTACACTTTCCTTGTACTAGGTCTTCTGGCTTCCATAATCACATTCAAAACTTGCTGAGGAAGCTGAGACCTGCTATGGTTCAAAACAGAATATGCCAAGCTGTTAGATGGAGAGTGAAGCTTGACATTGAGCAGATGCCCGTCCTTCTGAGACAATAGGTGTGGGATCAAAGGTAAGGGCCATGGAGGCTTCCTTACCAGACTCCTCAGCAATGGGTACCAGTGCTGCCGAGGCCAATCTGGAGCTATTAAAATCATCCTTGGCTTGTCTTGTCTGACCTTTAGAAGTACCTTTGGGAGGAGAGGCAGAGGTGGAAAGGCATACACATGAAGATTTTTCCAACTGAAAGAAAGAGCATCCACTTTCCAGGCTGTGTGATGAAACCTTTTCGTGCAAAACTTTGGCAGCTGGTGGTTTAGTGGAGAAGCGAACAGATCTATGTCTGGAGTTCCTCATGACACTGTCAATGTCTGAAATACATGAAGATCCAGTTTCCACTCGTGGGGATCCATGATTTGCCTGCTTAACACATCTGCTAAGGAGTTCTGTGCTCCTGGCAGAAACCTTGCTTGAAGATTCAGCTGCAAGCTTAACGCAGTCTCCCACAAAATCATTGCTTGCCTGCATAGAGGATAAGAATGTGTTCCCCCTTGTTTGTTGATGTACCACATGACAGTTGTGTTGTCTGTTAGAATCAACACCTGCCCTGGAAGAAGGAAATCCTTGAAAGCCAGTAATGCAAACTGGACTGCTAACATCTCCTTCATGTTGATATGTAGATGCTGCAGTCTGGCAGGCCACTTGTCTTGTATCCACTTTCCATTCAGATGAGCTCCCCAAGCTGTGTCTGAGGCATCTGTCGTTAGAATCTGACTCGCCTCTGGCCGGGTCACAGAGAGTCCCTTGTTTAGGTGACATTCCTGAGCCCACCACAAAAATTCCTTTTGAATGCAAGGTATTATTTGAATGACAGTGTCCAAATCCTGGCAGTGCTGTGTCCATACATTTTTGAGATACCATTGTAGCTTCCTCATATGCAGTTTGGCATTGGGAAGTACCAGAATACAAGATGCCATGAACCCTAAGGCTTGAAGGACTGTCCTTGCAGTCAGCCCGGACTGATGAGATAGTTGATGGAAGTAAAGAGAGATTCTTTTGTTTGTCCGGGGTTAAAAAGGCCATCTGGGCTGCTGTATTCAGTCTCACACCCAGAAAGCACATGTCTTGAGAGGGTACTAGACTGGACTTTATTTCGTTCACAGAATACCCTAGGCATCTTAGCACTGCTATCACATATTCCAAATGCTGAAGAAGCACGTCCTTCCTTGAGCCAGAATCAGGCAATCGTCCAAATAAGGATAGATTTGTATTCCTTTTAGCCTGAAGAAAGCTATCACTGGAGCCAGAACCTTTGTGAATACTCTGGGAGCAGTAGATAAGCCAAAGGGCAATGCAGAGAACTGATAATGAGAATTCCCAGCTCGAAAACACAGATACTTCCTGCAAATTAGTCTGATAGGAACATGAAGGTAAGCTTCCTTGAGATCCAAAGTTACCATCCAGTGATCTTTGCCCAGCAGAGGTAAAAGCTGTTGTAACGTCAACATTTTGAACTTGGGAATGTCCAGATAAGTGTTGAGGATAGACAGGTCCAAAATTGGTCTCCACGTGTTCCCCTTTTTGGTACTAGGAACAGGCGAGAATAAAATCCTAGGCCCCTTTCTGGCACCGGAACCGCTGAATGGCCCCTATTTGGAGCAACAGAGAAATTTGCTTGTGAGCCTCTTTCCTTTGTTGAGGAGGAATGTCTGGCATGCCTTTGAAAGGAGGCAAGGTATGGAAATAAAACCTGTAACCGTGGTGAATGATATCCAATACCCATCTGTCTTGGGTAATTAAACTCCAGTTTTCTTTGAAAAGTGCCAACCTTCCTCCCAAAGGTGCTGCCAGATGAGAAGATTCTGGCAGCTGAAAAGGCAGGTCATTGTGTCTGTTTACGAAAGGACTGACCCCTGCCCTCACCAGAAGACTGAGCAGGTGAACTCCTGTTCTAGGCCTAAAAGAACCTTGAGCTCTGCCTCTACCACGCCTAGACCTACCCCTAGACTGGGAATCATAAGCAGGATATGTCCACCCCTTGGTAGGCCAATTTCTACTAAACTTCGGAGGCTGAACCTGCAAAATCTTTAACAGTCTGCATAGACTTAGCCTTGTCTTCCATTTTCTTTAGAACTGCTTCCACAGGCGAACCAAACAACACATCAGATTGTAAAGGAGCATCTAAAATCCTTGTTTTCACATGCTCAGCTAAATTCTGATCCCTCAACCAGGCGTGCCTGCGAAGAACCGAACCAGTGGCAGCCACCCTCGAAGAGGCCTGCACAGCATCAAAACCACATTGTAAAGAATGCTTACCCACCTGTTCAGAAACATGAACTAAATCCTGCAACTCTTTACACTCAATACCTTCCACCAAAGCATCTACCTTAGACTTTAATTGTGAAAGGAGATAATTTTGGTATTTCAACATGTGAAACTGACAATTCAAAGCTCTCATGGCCAAAGTGGAAGAAGTATACACTTTCTTTCCCCATCTATCCAAAGCCCTAGCCTCTTTATCTGGAGGAACAGGATTTTTAACAACAGAAGCCTTAACACCTTTAGGCCCCTGTGAAACAGTTTCTGGGTCTGCCCTAGGACTCTTAAAAGATACTTATGAGCTTCAGGCACCCTATAATATCTATCCGGTTTAACTGGAGCAGGAGGCAAAGAGTCAGGGTTCAGAGAAGCCTCTGCAAAACATCCTCTACCACATCTAGAACAGGAGGTATAGCTAAAGGCCTATGCTGGGGTAGAAACAAAAATTCCCTAAGCCTTTTCCTGGAATCAGAGAAATCCTGACCTTCCCATTTAAAATGCTCCCTCATGGAATGAAGAGTCTCTGAAAATGAAAAATCCTCAGGAGGAGAAGCAGAAGGAGTAGAATCATCTACATCAGAATCAGAGTAAGGGGAATACTCCTGCAAGTCTTCAGCCGAAGACTCAGAAGCATCCGAACACTGCTCAAAACTCCCAAGCTCAGGTTCCACCCTAGGCCTCTTATCAGGAGGGGGTATAGAACCTCTAATCATTGTAATCAAATCTTCTGCCATCTTAAGCATATGCTTCTTAGGTACAGACCCTGAAGAACTAGGGGTAACTCCTGAAACAAAACCTGGCCTGCCCCTGGGAGAAGCCTTGGAAACAGCAGGGGAGGGCCTAACCACCTTAGGAAGGGAGGGAAGAACAGCTACCTGAGAAGCCCCTTCCGCCTGGCCTACCTCCTGAGAGGTCACATCTTGCAGTAATAAAGTCTCCCTGGGATTCCAAAGAAATTTCTGGCTGAACCCCTGGCTCCACCGAGCCCTCTAAAGAACCGACGTCTGGGACGGACGGTTCTTCCAGCCTAGGCTTTGCTGTTTTGTCCTTGCGCTTTTTTGACGAAGCGGGCGTCGGAGCATCCGATGGCATTTTATAATTACACCGCTTCCCAAAAACTAACCTGGCACAATCTAATCTTCTCTTTATAGTGCGTTTGTTAAATCTAGCACAAGAGCGACAGCCGACAACGTCGTGCTCAGGCCCTAAGCAAGGTATACACAAGGTATGGTAATCCCTATGAGGTATCTGTTTCCCACAAGAAATACAGTTATTCACTTTTTCTGACATCCGGTAAAATACTGAGGCAAGAAAAAACCAAAATAATCCCCAACGGGGTACTTAGCCAACTTGGATTCGGTCTGAAACTCCAACTTCGGAAAATCTCAGAACGCCAACCTGCACTTGCAAAACTGCTTCTGCATCGGACCATGCGGCAAAAAAGACTGAGGATATGACGTCGGTCATGCGCATTTGTACCCTGACGTCCTGACGTCAGACTAATGCGCCTTGACCGACATCAGCCATATACTTTGGTATTCGGGCCGACTGGGACAGCGGACTACCCAAGTGTTAGGACTGCAGCAATGTGGTATGAAGAACATCATCAGTATTGTCATGTTTGGACTTCTCCAACAGCTGTTTTGCACTTTGAACTGCATGTTCAGCCAGGCCATTCAATTGTGGGTATTCAGGACTACTAGTAACGTGAACAAAGTCCCACATTTCAGCAACTCTTTTAAACTGCTGACTTGTAAATTGTGCACCATTGTCAGAAATGACTGTGCAGACTACCATGGACAGAAAAATGTCTCTTCAACTTCATAATGACAGTGTTGGACATGAGATTAGGAAGCAGGTCAACCTCAAACCAATTTGAATAAGAGTCTACTAACACCAAGAAATGTTGTCAATTCTAATCAAAAATATCTGTAGCTAGTGTCGACCAAGGTAGTTCAGGAATCTGGCCAAGAAGTGGTTATTTTTGTTGATGCAGTTTAGTACTATTACAAACAGAACAAGCTGAAAGTTCTTTCTCAATATCTTTTGACACGGAAATCGAAAATACTAGTCCTCTCATCCTTCTTTTGGTAGAATCAGTTCATGAGTGGCCACAATGCAAGATTTTAAGATACTGTTGTTGCAAGGATTCTGGAACAATCACTTTTGGACCTTTCATGATGATACCATCTTCCATAAAAATCTCGTATCTCTAAGGAAAATACTGCTGCACATCTGGTGGAAACAAGATTGCTTTCACGGCCATCTTCGACTGATAAAGTGGTTGAGCTTCTAGAGAATTGGATCTGAAGCTGTGTGAGTTCTGAGTTCATCAAGATGTATGGAAGAAAAATTTCAAACTTCCATGACTTCAAAATCAGGTTGCTCATTTTCATGCTGTTCAGCAGTTTTTTTGGGTGATCTGGATAAAGTATCAGCAATATAAAGAAGATTGCCTGTTGTGTAAACCAAATGAAACTTGTACTTTTGCAATTTCAACATCATGTGTTGCAATCTCACAAGAGCTGTGTGCATTGGCTTTCCCAAATAGCAACCAAGGTTGGTGGTCAGTCTTGATTTGAATAGGTCAGCCATAAATATAATCATGGAACTTCGAACATGCCAACACAATGACCAAGATTCTTTCTCTATTTGAGCATACTGCATCTCAGTTTGAGTCAGAGTTCTGGATGCACAGGCTACTGGTCTTCCCTCTTAAAGAATGACTGCACCAAGACCAAACTGTGAAGCATCACAAAAAAGAGTTACAGGTTTGTGAACATCATAATATCTTAAAGTGGGTGGACTGGCAATTCTGTTTCAGGACATCGAATGCTCTTCGGTGTTGTTCCAAAGAGGACCAGGTTACATCTTTGTGTGTCAGGTCTCTTAGTGGTGCTGAAAGGTCACTCAAATGTGGAATAAACTTGTCCAAATAGTTGACCACACCAAGAAAACATTGTAAGGAGTTGGCATTGTCTGGAGCCAGCATCTCAAGAATTGCAGTTTGCTTGGAAGGATCTGGTCTTAAGCCTGAACTGGTAAACAAATGACCCACATAAGTAACTTCTTGTAGCCTGAACTTGCATTTCTAGAGATTTAGCTTAAGATTCACTTCACAAGTATGTTCCAAAACTTTCCTGAAGTTTCTATCATGTTCTACTTCACCACTGACACCTACAAGAATATCATTTATTATAATAGCATATGGATAGCCAGGAAAAAAAATTGCTCCATCGCATGCTGAACCACTTCACTGGCAAAATTTTTCCTAAATGGCAGTCTCAAAAATCTGTACCTTCCAAATGGTGTATTGAAAGTTGTTAGCAATGAACGTTTTGCATCTAAGACAGAAAAAACAGTGGCATTTAGCGTAAGAACAGCAACTTCCTCACATGTACGCATTGGATGATGTCATTTTAGTGCTTTATTCAAATCTCTTGGATCAATACATATTCTAATATCATCTGAGCTTTTCTTATGAGCTACCACCATGGAGGATACCCATTCAGTTGGTTCATCTACTGGACAAATTACTCCTAGATACACAATTCTGTCTTCCTCAGCTTTGACTCTGCCTTGCACGGCTACTAGAACTTTCTGTGGTGGTCTGATAACTGGGTTTACCTCGTGGTCTAACGTCATGGAGTATACAACTGGGAGATTGCCTAACTTGTCTTCAATAAGATCAGCATAGTCAGACAAAAATTGTTTGTGCAAAATTTTCATTGTTACACATGCTTAAATGATGGAATTCTGCATTAAATAAAAGCAGTCCCATTTTCAAACTGTCTTTGAGGCCTAACAATGACTGCATAAAATTGCAAGTCATAGCAGTTCCAGCAGAATAACATGAAAGCATTACTGAGCCCTCAGTTTGAATTTCTTTACCACCATAAGCAGCAAGCTTCGCACACTTTGCCAGATTAAGCTTCTCACTAGTTTTACTTTGGCAAACATTTCTGCTGATATAACATTGCACTTTAACAAGTATAAACTTTGAGCTCTACAGGTCTCCCATTAATCAGAACAGTACAAAATACTTCATTCCTTGCCAACAAATCTACTGCATTGACTGTTTCATCAAGCACAGATACCCCATCAACATAAAAAGTAGGATTGCAGCTTTCTAGTTGATCAAATTGCCTCTTTGAATGCTCTCTTTTAATAAAAGAATGTGCCCCGTTTGATTTACAGAATCTTTTGAAATGATTCCACTTTTTACATGTGTAGTACTACAGACCAAAAGCTAAGCAATTCTCTCGTTTGGGCTCGTGGCTACCTCCACAGTTACGACAGTTGACTATGAGGCCTGTCACATGTTTTACTGACTCAACTCTCTGCTTTACTGAGTGTTCCCTGAGTTTTACTGTAGCTGGTCTGGATTTTGCTGAAGGGACCACAAATTTTATTAGAGAGGCACTGGGCATGGTCCTGCCATTAGGCCTGTATCTTTTGACCTTGTGCTGCATACTATCAACATTAGTACTGGAAGGCACTGCAAGCATGCTTTTCTCATTTGTAAGCATATTTGTGTGCTTCTCTGTGAGCTCATATATCTGACAAATCTCTATGGCCTTATTCAAACTTAAATCACTGTCTCAAAGCAAAATCCTTCTCACTGCATCATCTTTAATATCACATGCAAGCCTGTCTTTTATCAACACATCTCTTAAATCACCACGCCTGCACATTTTTGCCTTGTTTTTCAAATCAGTTATACATGCTGCAAAGGTTTTACCTGGCTTTTGATCTTTTGTGTAAAATATGTGCCTTTCCATTGTAATATTCATTTGGGGGTCACACATTTCTCTAAATTTACACTGTAAGCACTAAGTGTCTTCCCGCGTTTCAGCCGGTACCACAATATAGCAGTGCCCCCCCCCCCCTCTGCATACACAGCTGGGGGATACACAAATGAACATGCCCTTTCAATAGCTTCTGAACCAGCCAGATTAAGCAGACCAAATACTTTTGTATATGCATCTTTATCAGAAAAAGCAGCCTATATGAAAATATCATACTCTTGCACAAAAACTGTCCAGTTTTCAGCAACATTATTATCAAATACAACTGGAGCAGGTCTGCAAAAATCTCTGCCATGCCAACAAAATGCTTTTGTAATTATATTCAGATGTATACACTATGTACTCAATATTCAACTGCACAACAATCTCTTTGAAATTACTATATGCTGCGAAATAACCATACTGTAATACTGCACACACTTGTGAACACTTTACACACCTCAGATATTTTGAATAGCTTTAGTTCACACAAAAAAGCACATAGCAAAAAATGCAGTTGTTTTCTCTTTATTATACATTTTATGAGATTTGGAACAAATCTAACAAAATTGGCCATTTTTTTTCAAAAATAGAAGTTAAAAACTTAGCGTCCTGGCTAAAAGTTATAGTTAAGGCTTTTTGAAAATCTGGAGGTTGTTGTGTAGTGCCATTGCATAGTTCTACCATGGTACTACATTCTATAGTACTTAATGTTCCCTGAACTATGAACTATGCAATGACACAACAACCTCCAGATTTTCAAAAAGCCTTAACTATAACTTTTAGCCAGGACGCTAAGTTTTTAACTTCTATTTTTTTAAAACACTGGCCAATTTTGTTAGAGGATGCTAACATTTGAAAGCACTTAGGGTTTAAACCAGCTATCGTATACAGAAGAGGTAATAATTTTAAGGATTTATTTAAGAACAGACAGGTTCCCTTTCATGCAAATAAACAAGGAACTTTTAGATGTGGAGCTTACTCATGGTGTCATATGGTAAAAGTAACTGATAATATAACTGTTAGAAACATTAGACATCAGATAAAAGGGAAATATTCTTGTAATTCCAGAGCAGTGGTTTATTTTGCCATGTTCAATTCATGCTCTGGTTTCTTCATAGGAAAGACTGAGCGTAAGCTAAGTCAAAGAATCTATGAGCATGACTACGCTATTAGGAAAAACAATCTGAATAATGCATTGACCAAACATATTTCTAACAATGTGAACAATAAATTTTCTTTTGTAGTAATTGATCAAGTCACTATTGATAAAAACAAGCCTTAGGGTTTACAGTTAGAAATAAATGAGCTAAATTGGCAAATCCGCTTTCAAGCAGATGGTTGGCCTAGCATCAATGATCGTACTTCTATCTCGGCCATATTGAAACTAAAAGCACTTGAAAGAAAAAAGGTTTTAAAACAACAAAAAAAAAAGGTTGTCTGACAACTGGCAACAACTTAGAGTTTTACATATTAATTTATAAATTCCCACACATATTTAAATATACATACATATATACTCTTTTTGAATATTAGTCGTATTAAATTGTTTTTAATGTAGTGTTGAGAGCTTTAGGTTTATATGAGGCAACAGTTTTACGTTCAGCTGTATATCATGATGACTGACACTGTTTTTAACCAATAGAAGTAAATGTAATGGTATTTAAAGTGACTGCATGTAGAATAGTTTGTCTGAAGAAGTTTTAAACTTGTTCAAACAAAAGCGCTAACCATTTTTTTGCTACTGGAATCATTAAATACTTGGTGTTTTTATATTTCTCAACATTTGGCTCCTCTCATTTGAACTTTTGAACATTGTTCCAGAGGTGCTTGGACTTCAGCCTTGCGTGTTTTTGTATTAGTTTGTTGACTTTGTAAAGAACAACTAAGTTATTCACAGCCATCATGTATTACTATGTAATGGATGTAGTGCACTGATTTTATTTTGAATTCAAGAAAAGACAACTTTATTAAGCATCTTCCTGATTTAAGAAAGATGTTTAATAAAAAAAGACGTTATGTACTCACCATAATGTTCCATTGTTTGTGTTGTCCATTTTCATTCTTCCTCAACATTTGGGTTCAGCTCTGATCCTCGAATCTGACTCTGCCATCTCAAAGCTCGTGACAATCACAAAAGCTCTCGAGCAACAGCCTTACCCATAAGGCACCTCCCTCCATTACCTCATATCTTGTTTGCTAGAAAAATTATAAGAAAAAGGAACATGCAGAAATAAGCATATGAGAGTATATCTAGAGCTGTACCGCTAAGAAGTTGCTAATTTAGAAGGAACACTAACTCTTCCAGGAGATCCAGGGTAAGGGGTTGGTGGGAGGGGTGTTGAGGAAGACTGAAAATTGACAACACAGATGGAAAGTTATGGTGAGTACATAACTTCTTTATCTTATGTTGTCAATGTTCATTTTGTCCTCAGCCTTTGAGACAGAATCCCCAGCTACCTAAAGTTCTGGGTGGACTCAAGGAAGAATATTCCTGAACACCACTGAACCAAATGATGCCCTATGTCTTGAGATTAGGTCCATTGTGTAATGAGTCACAAAGGTGTGGGGAGAAGCCCAAGTTTTGTACTGCAAAACTGAAGATGTAGCCATGACTCTGGTTCAATGAGCATGCAATGGTTTTGGCAAGGTCATGCCTAATTTATTATAATTAATGAAATGCAGTCAGTCAGCCATTTGGACAAGGTTATTTTGATGACAGACATCCCTAGCTTAATGTCAGAAAAAGAAACAAATAACTGATCTGGCTTCCTTTTGATGACAGACATCCCTAGTTTAATGTCAGAGAAAGAAACAAATCTGGATTCCTGAAACTCTCAGTTCTATATAGGTAAAAATGAAGTTGTTTTTGGATGTCTAATCGGTGTAGAATGTATTCACATCTATTGGGAAGTTAGGGAAGAAATTGACAAGTCAATAGATTGATTAATATTAATTTCAGAGACTACTTTTGGAAGAAAGGAAGGACTGGTTCATAATATGACCCTGTTCTTGTGAAAAATCAAATAAGGCGATTTGGAAGACAGGGCCTGAATATCTGAAATTCTCCTGGTGGAAGTAATGGCAACTAGAAGAATGGTTTTCCAAGAAATGTAAAGATCAAATTTTGGTGCAGGTTCAAAGGGAGGTTGAGTACGTTGTTGCAGTAACAAAGTGAGATCCAGTGGGGGAGTTGGATCTCTGAAAGGGGGTCTCAGATGAAGAATACCTTTCAAAAAGGTTTTGCAAAGTCTGTGTGATGCTACAAGGACACAGTCAAAACCCATATGTAAATTTGAAATGACTACTATCTAAACTCTGACTGTGGAGAAGCTGGCTCCTTCTTTGAAAATCATTGTTAAGAATTCAAGAATAGCATGCAAAGGAGCTGAAAAAGGGTCTAAAGTATACTGCTGGGCCCAGAAAGAAAATCTTTTCCACTTACTGGTATACAGCTTTCAAGTAGATGGCTTATGGGAAGATAAAAGGATGTGTTGGACTGGGGAAGAGAGCATAGGTTGTCCGGCTATTAATGGAAATGGAGAAGCAAGGCAGTCATCCTGAGACTGGATAACTTCAGATGGACCATGTCTGTTGGGTGAGACAGGAGGTCCAGAATTGGATCCAGAATACATGGCCAGTGAGCCAAGCGAGGCCAAAGGAAGGGGAACCAAATCTGTCAAGGCCAACAGGGTGCAATGAGGATTACTTTGGTCTTCAACATAGCAGCTTTCTACATAAATTTGGCGATCAGAGGAATTGGAGGAAAGGCTTAAAGGAGGTCAGGGGGTCAATTGTGAATGACAACATCCCCCTGTGGGGTGGATCAGGGCAAAGTAGCTGCTGCATTTGTTGTTTGGGGAGGGCAAAAAGATTGCAGCAAGTTTGGCCCCACCAATGAAAAATCATGCCTGTCACTTTCAGGTTGAGGCACCACTCATGAGGCAGGAGAATGTGTCTGCTCAACTTATCTACTAACACACTGACTGTCCCTGGAATGTACATCACAACGACTGAATTGTTTAAATTGGTGAGATCCAATATTGGTCTCCAGTCCTCTGTTTTCATTGGCACTAAAAAGAATCTTGAGTAAGTTTGGGATTCTATTTGGTCTGGTGGGATTTCTTGGATGATTCTTTTGTCTGGCAGCTTTTGAATTTGATGTGCTGCTTGTTCCCTCTGATTGAGTGGAACATCAGGGAATCATTTTGATATTGCAGGTGATTGGGGAAAATGGTATTATATAGCCTATGGATATGATCCTCTGCACCCAGGTATCTATTGTTAATTCTAGCCAGGGTCTCTGGTGCACGGATAATCAACCTCAGATTGCCTCCAGAGATGGACAATTGGGCCTCTGTTCAGGAGCACTGGGAGGGCCTATCAGAGAAGGACTCTCTGGATCCCCTGTTTTATTGGCATCCTCTGCCACAAGGGCAGTATCTATCGTTGGAGTTCCCCTTTCTACTCCTAGGGGAATCTCCACCATGTGTGTCCTGGAAAGGGCGCTGGGACTGTCTGAACCACATTTTCCTAGTACCTAGTTCATTCCTGGAAAAGGATCGCTGAGGTGTGGAAAAACATATGCCCATGGCAGGCAGGGTCTTTCCATCCTTTCCACACCTGGTTAATGTCTCTTTAACTTTGGGGCCAAAGAGGGACATGTCATCAAAGGGAGCATTGATGAACGATGACTTGGGCTCCGCAAAATCACTTAAGTGCATCCAGGCATGCCTCCTTATGGAAGTGCTGGAATCCGCTGCCCTTGAGGTTCCTTTGGCAATATTTGAGATCAACCTCATGGAAGAAATTGGAACTGATTGCAAGGTAGCAAACTGTGAGAAAATAGAGGCCTGTACTTCCTCATAAACAGATCCTGACAGGGTATCAGAGAGTTCCTTAATTAGGTCTCTCTCTGTAACCTGGTGAAATATGTCAAATAATTCAGCAACCTTAAGACAAAAGTCGCTGAGGTATACACATGCTTCCCAAATCTTTCCATTGTCTGAAACTCCCTGTTTGGAGGATGGACAGTGGAACTCTCCTCAACAAGTTCCTTTCTGGTGGCCACCACCACAACTAAGGTATCAACAGATGCCCCTTTTGCCAAGAAATGCTTATCTTAAGGAGCAGACATAATCTTGTGTCTGTTCATTTTTATTTGGTAGGTTAGAGATTGGTTCAATGGTGTCTAGGGTCTTCCACACCCATGGAGAGATCAATTCCATAAGCTCATCAGCAGGCGGAATCATCCAGGAGGTAGACAGGCCAGTACCAAAAGCCTACAAAAATACAGACTCCTCAGATGAAGGGTTGATGGACTTTCAGCCACCTCTCTGTTTCAGTATTTTAAGGATGTCTCTGAACTGCACATCTTCAGGAGGTGACATTGGGGACCCTTTACCTTCATCAAAGTCTGTATCTTCCATAACAGACTCTTCTAGGGAGTCGTGCTTCCTCTTGCATGTCCTCTTCACTAGGATATTCTGGAGAGGTATCAAAACAGGACTGAATATCCTGCTGGGAAGACTGGGGTTTTGGTACCAGCTGTCCCTGTGGAGAGGTTAGATGAGGCTCCTGGTGTAGATGTGTAAAGCCAACAGTGTGGGGATCTGAGAGGATGGATACCTTCTTTGCCTGAGATGCAGACAAAGCCCTCTCAATTCCCTCAAAGGTAGAACCCCCCAGAGAAGAGAAGGACCTGGGATCCAAACGTAATACCCTCTGGATCAAAGTCCCTCCCTGCTCTGAGGAACCTGTCTCTAAGGCCAAAGTTGGAGTCAAGCTAATCCTTACCAAGGTTTCAAGATGTAGAAATGGCTCCAAAAACTTTGCAGTCAAATGCAGCATCCCAAACCCAATAGGGTAGCTTTGTCTCCAAGAGCTCTCAGGATCCCATGGAACCAAAGAACTCAAGGCAAGCTTTTGATCTGAGGGAAGAGAAGTTCTCAGATCAAAGGCAGACAGACCTGGATCCAAAGACTCCAACACTATTATGGGAGTCAAAAGAGGAATCTGCAAAGGTGGAGTTGTGGATGTTTGGATTTTCTGACCCAGAGGTGTAAGACGCTAGGCACACTCTGCGTCAACAGAATCCTCCACACGAACCTCTCCATGTCTTCTTCGATTAGGCTTCAAGAAGAGCAAGTAGATATAATAGAGGGAGAACTAGGTCTCTCCAAAAATGGAGACAGAACCCTGGAAGGGACTGGACCTATAGAAGAAGAGTAACAATCCATCATAATGGAATTTGTAAACTTGGATCTGCAGTGCTGCGATTCAAGATGTCTATCTTGGTCATCTTACGTTCCAAGGGACAGACCTGTCCCAAATAGCCTGATTCATCTGATCTTGGATCCGAGTGGGAGGTTGGATTCGATAGCTGGGTGTGTCCCTTTTTCAGATCCGAAGAGACAGATGGATCTGAAGACTGATTTGGAAGGTCTTTGGATCCAATGGTGTGACATGTCTCCTTTTCAAATCCAAAGTGTCAGCTGGATCCAAAGCAGGACTCTTTTTTGCTTTTTCTGACACTCTGGAAGAAGAAGTAGTAGTAGTGCTAGGAGTTGGCAAAGCAGTCTTGTTTTTCAGAAGGAGCTCTAGGTATTGCCACAGAGAAAGAAGCTGGCAATTATCCCTTGAGGATCAATTTGTTTCTATGCTTACTAAGAGACCTAGGATTAAATGAGTGACAAACAGAATAGTCCTCCTGAAGGTGGAGAGGACCTAGGCTATATACACACAATGAGTGTGAGTCAGAGACAGTGATTTTGTGTCCAAACATTGTACATTTTTTGAACCCCGCTGAGGCTTTCTCTTTAATGGCCATGAGTAGAGGTTAATGATAGATCAAGTTTAAGTTTAAAGTTCTTTTTTGTAGGAAAGAAATAAAGGGGAAGATCTACCAACAATGGTAGAAAGAAAATACACTAAACTGTATGAAGGGAGGGAAGTACTATGGATAGTAAGAAAAAGGTACATATAAGGGTAAGGGAAATAATCAAATTGGTTTAGGATTGCGGATTAAGTTAAGTAAAGATAAAACACAGGAAAGCTGCTTTTCTGTAAAAAAAATATAAGCATGTTTTCTGCCTTTCCTGTAACTAGTCTAGTCCAGATACAGATTTGCTGTATGCAGGACTGTTTGTAAGCTTCTGAGCCCCCCAAGTCTTTCTGTGTTGGAGGGAAGCCTTCTAGCTTATCAGTAGGAGTGGTAAGCACTAGGTAGCCTATCTACCACAAGAGGAGTGGTTTCTGGCCCAGAAATTGTAGTTTATTGGTCGTTTGGACAGTTTTTCCATCTCTTTCAACTTTCTGGTTTAAAAGCCTGTATTTGCACTTTTCCTGCCTTTTCTGTAACTAGTCTAGTCCAGATACATATTTGCTGTATTCAGCACTGTTTGTAAGCTTCTGAATGGTGCCAAAGTTTGCTCTTCAATTTTTCCCTTAGATCTGTTAGTTCTCTCTTCTCCTGCACTTTTACTATCTTATTAATCTAGCACTTTACCAGATCTCTTGTAGCAATTATTGTAGCACACAAAAGTGCTACCAGCACTAAACGTTCTACAAGGAAACAGCTCCAGTACTTATTATTAATGTCCACCCCACCAGGCATGTCTAAAGGTCAGTTCCCTGTGCTTTCTCCTATTAATCTGGTGAACTTGGGTATCCTGAGGCAATGTAGCAACTGCCTCATGTACACTGACAACCCTCTCCTCTTACCTCCAACACTCAGACTTGCGAGAGATGCACTTATATATCCAATCTGGAAACCACGCACTCTCCAGCCAAGACTGGAATAGCTGGTCAAGAGGAGAAGATCAACACTTGCACCACACCACATGGAACACATAACCCTCCCAAACACATAGCATCACTGCCTTCACATAAAAACACAAACCACACACCCACCTTTGCGGAGGCTCTCAATAAAAATCTACCCAAACAACAGAGACCTCCAAGGCAGAAAAGCACTCAACCACCACAACACAACACTAATCACATGACACATAACTCTCCTAAACAGTGCGCCACTCAACCAAACCCCCTAAGGCAAAACAGCATGCCCAACACACTAGTCATAGGTGACTCGATAGTGAGGCACACTGATGTCCCACTCATTAGGTTGAATAAGGAGAAAGTAACAGTCAGCTGCCTGTCAGGTGCCAGGATCTGCCACATGATGCATCCACTCAGGTCCCTCAACAACAGGTACAAATATGACTCTGTCAGTGTACATGTGGATGTGAATGACCTGAGATGTACCTCCCTGGAATACATGAAACAGGACATGGAGGAGCTCTTGGATTATATAGCCCAGGCGGGTAAGGCCCTAGCCCTGAGTAGCATCCTATCATCACCCAGAATTATACCACAGTACAAGCAGAAAATGATTGATTTCAACAATTTGCTAAGTTTCTGGTGTCATTCTAAGGGGATCCAGTATCTGCCTGCCTGGGATGACATGACTGACAGACCGCAATGCTTTGCCAGAGATTGATTTCAGCAACTGGATAAGTTTCTGGTGTCATTCTAAGGGGATCCAGTATCTGTTTCCATGGGATGATATGATTGATGGTCTGCCTCTGTCACCCTGGGCTTCCTGATACTGGCCAAGGCTCTTGCCACCCCTATAGTGCCTTTTTTTAGGCAGTGTTCCAAACACAAAATTACCACCATAACAGCTACAAACAAATGCAATCCGAGGGCCATGATGCTCAACACTAGAAGTCTAAATCTCTCAATGCACTTGCTCGAAGCACTCCTTAAAATGGAGAACACAGACATTTGTGCTGTAACAGAGACCTGGTTCAAGGCAGTAGAAAGCACCCCTGCACTACCAGGCTATAACTCATTCCACACCTTTCGGCCTCAGAACTTGGGCAGAAACTCCAAAGGCAGTGGTGTTTCCATATTCATAAATGATGCACACACCTCCTGACTGGTAGCCCAACATAATGCATCAGAGATACTTTAGGTGCATCTAACATTGGGTAAGACAGCGATTCAGGTTGTAGCCTGCTATAGGTCCCCAACCATGTCTCAAGACTCACACTCTATGTTCCTAAGCAACCTGGAGAATATTAGGGTCCAATCTAACACTCTCATACTAGGTGACTTCAACTACCCTCCATTAGCTGGGAAAACTACTCATGTACTAATACATTTGCCCAAAGTTTCCTGGAATTCATTAATTCCGATGCCCTGGACCAGCTCGTTCTTACCCTCTTAGAGCTAGCAACATCCTTGACCTGGTCATTGCTAACATGGGTGACCGTTGCTCTAGACCAATAGCCAATTCATCCCTGGTTAGAGCAGACCACAAACTTATCACCTTGGAAATCCACATCCCTCCTACTCCACATCCCTCCTACTCCACCCCCCACAAAAGTAACCACCATGAAAAATTTCTCCAAAGTTAACTTTGGGCTCCTAAAAACAGAGGTGGCTAACTTCACAGCACCCATCCAAATGGAGAATAGTTGCATGACCGCCACCACCACCACCACCAATGCACTGTATGAACACATACACAAATGCATGAATCTCGCCATACCCAATGCTCTCCTCCAAAAAAAGGAAGCTAGTCTGGTGGTCCCCTGCTATAAACAAACTCTACAACAGAAGGAAGAAACTGATGTGGAATAAGGTGAAGTACCAAGACTGGAAAAACTCCCTTATCAGCCTCAACAAAAAGTTGAGATCCCTCATCAAATCCTCTAAAGCTAGTTATGAAAACAGAATTGCAGCAGATAGTAAAGACAACCACGAGGCCTTATATAGTTATGCAAAGAATGTCCACGGCAATACCCAGATTTGCTCTGAGCTACTGTACAATGGTACTTCCTATACCAAGCCAACAGATATTGACATATACTGGCCGACAGACTCAGTGCCAACTTTACCCCTCTCACCGCCCCCCACAAAGGACCAATCACAATACCAGTAGATTGCCAGGCACCCAGTATTTCTGCTGCACAGGTTAAAACAGAACTGTCCAAGGCCAAGAATACAGCTCCTATGGGACCTGACAATATTCCTGGCTGTGTTCTACATGAATTACAGAGTGAAATGGCACCTCACCTGTGTGCCCTGTTCAATCCTAGCCTCACCTCAGGCTTTGTCACTACCGAATGGCGCACTGCTACAGTCATCCCTCTCCACAAAGGAGGAGCGACTACAGACCGTGGGAACTATCGCTCCATCAGCCTGATGACACTGATATGGAAAGCTATGGAATGCATCACCGTGAACCTAATAAACAAGGATATGGGGAATCTCCAAACTCTGGATCCTACACAGTTTGGTTTTGTGAAAGGTAGATCATGCCTGCTCAACCTGGTCGACTTCTTTGAGTCAGTCACCAGAGCTGTGGATGAAGGCAAGGTGGTTCATACAGCCTACCTTAATCCAGCCAAGGCCTTTGATACCATTCCCCACTCAGGAATCATAGAAAAACTCACTAAGCTAGGCATCAACCCCTATATCAGTAGCTGGGTTGCAAACTGGCTAACAGATAGCACTCACAGTGTGAAAGTAGCTGACTCCAAGTCAGACTGCCGACCAGTCACAAGTGGAATCCCACAGGGTTCAGTCCTGGGCCCTCTCCTGTTTGGTATCTACTTCTCTGAAGTCCAGGCCAACACGGAGGGACTCTGGCTGACAAAGTTCGCAGACAATTGCAAGTTGGGAGCTATCATTAACTCACCAAGTGATGTTGACATCCTACAGAAAGGCCTCAATGAGACCAACGACTGGTGTCAGAACCATGGCCTTAAGCAATGCCAAAAAATGTGTTGTCATCCCCTTTGGCAAAAACTCTGTTCCCATGAATTACCACATCGATGGTAGTCCACTGAACACAGAAGATGTTACAAGAGATCTGAGAACACAGGTTGACAGCAATCTCTCTTTTGACCACCACATTGCCACTGTGGTCAGAAAGTCCTTCCATGTGGCACATCTCATTACTAAGGGTTTTGCATCCAGGAAGAAAGAGGTCATTGTCTCCCTCTACTCTTCCCTCATTAGGCCAGTCATCGTGTACAATGCCCCATTTGGCATGTACCTCACTAGACATCTGCAACAACTGGAGGGTCCACAAAAGTACCTCACAAATAGGATCTTAGGCCTTAAACACTTGTCCTATATGGACAGACTCAAAAAACTCCAACTATACTCTATCTCATAGCGCCTACTTAGAGGCGAGCTCTGCTTGACTTACAAAGCCATGTCTGACCTAACTCTGTTAGAAATGCTACATCTAAAGAAATCCCAAACCCTCCGCACCACATGCTCCAGAGACCTAAACCTCATTACCACAATCAACAGAACATGCTGGAGGGACAGATTCATAACCTGGAGACTGCCCATGCTATGGAATAGACTTCCCATACATGTTAAACAGAGCAGCTCACTGGCCCTCTTAAAGAAAAATCTTGATGTGTGGATGGGAAATAGAAAATTCACCCATGAGATCACTCCAGTGGCTCTACTCGACAGAGGCACTCGGAGCTAAGGTCAGGTGGCATGATGCCAGGGTAATCCTATGAGCTACACTTGTAAAGGCTCAAGGGCCATTAACCTAGTAAACACCTATGACCCTATGAAAAAAGCAGAAGCAAATAACAATAATAAACAGCTTTAAATCGTTGAAGAGCACAAGGAAGTACCACATCTTTCACTGGAAGAGGCAAACGTGCTCTGAGGTATTTAAGGGAGGTACATTGTGGGTAAGGCAGTTGCTCACGAGCTTTTGTGATCACCATGAGCTTTCAGATGGCTGAGTGAGATCTGAGGATCATATCCAAATCGAAAGACTGAGGATAGAATGAAAACTGACAACATCAGATGCATTGTTAGGCATCTTTTTTCAATTAATAGTGGGCAGTGCCAGCCACCACAGAACAGAGGCAATAAATAGTTTTAAAAGCTGTAAAGCACTTCACTGTAGCACACACATACATATACATACACACACACACACACACACACACACACACACACACACACACACACACACACACACACACACACACACACACACAAAGTGTGGTATGGTGAAGTGTCTAACAGCTTCATTCATCAGAGTGACAATTATCTTCTGGTTGCTGCCTGGCATCACTAAATAAAACACAGTTTCAAAGCCATAAAAAAACTTTTGCTCTTACACTTTTTGTATAACTAGTACTGCACTGTAGCAGCCAAAGCTCCATGTACTAGAAAGAATTATGATCACATCTTTCCAATCACAACTCAGCTATTTTAGGTTCATGACATGGTTTGCTTTACACTGCTCTTGGTGCAAACTTCTTGATATCCATTTCTCAAACATATAACAACTTGGTCATGACTGGATACCTAATCATACTCCTCTATGCAATGCAAAAAGCAGCAACTGTTGCCACTGAAAAGCATGGACAAACTTGTGCTCATTCTGACTTTCTTATCTAGAAGTATGTACAATTACTCAGTAGTAAGACAAGTGACTCCATAAATGAAACAATAAACAAGCATCACACCAGCTAGAATTATACTTTAAAAATGTGCTTAAGAAGTTTAAAGGGAATCAAAGAAACTAGAACTTTGGTCCTTTAAACTCTAACTTGCAGTGGCCACAGTAAACTTTCCTTCTCGAAGAACCTCTTAGAAATTTCAAGAATGATTTCAAGGAGACCTGTTTACCTTAGCTCACATACCAAGAAATGGTTAGACAGTCTCTTCTGAAGACAGATGACTGCAGTACAGTTTCTCATTTATGAATATTTCATTAATCAGCATGCTAAGCCTATTTTGTGTACCAATACAAGCAAGCAAACTACAAGAAGACCCAATCCCTACTGTTACAGTACCTTGCACAAATTCAGAAACAGGTCAGATGATGGGACAAATTTATCTCAGTACTCTCTGGACACTTGAACAAAAGCCTACTTACTACCAGACTCTCATTTGTGGGAGGTCTTGCTGAAGCTCTAAAGAGTCAACCAATGAAAAAAATAGAAATTATATTAACCTGAACAGCCAAGATCTTTTGTCACTCACATTATAAAGGCTCTTCAAAAAGTAAGTGTCTAGAAAGGCAATTTCTAACCCTGTCCAGGACAACGTACATGGCAGTATGAGCAAATATGGCATGTTGGAGGTATGTGGTTTCTGTTAAAGGGTCATGTTACATTTTTGCTTAGTGCAAGGCTAGTCTCATTCTGAAGTAAGCAGGACTATAGCAAGGTTATTCGGTGCCCTAGGCAACCCAATCTTTTGGTATCTCCCCAGTGGACCGCTGAAAAAAAAAATGTTAAGAGAACTTTAAAAAGGAATTTGAAATAAAAGTTCTTGCCACCTTTTATGAGCACCTAACAGTGCTCACTCACCAAATTAAAAGATACTTTGTAAAGTGCAGTTCTATAAGTAAATGTATTGTAACATCAGGTGTTTGAATAGAGAACTACTGTAGTAGCCTAGGCTACATGGTTTATATACTGTCTAAAACATAAAAGATGGACAGCTACCAAAGACTGGAGCAGAGGGTTAAGGTTGTAGGCTGTAGTTCCTGTAGTACAGAGTTTGATGCCTACTGACCTTGAGAAAGTCACTTAACTAGACATTGCTCCC
Source organism: Protopterus annectens (assembly GCF_019279795.1). Taxonomy (NCBI): domain Eukaryota; kingdom Metazoa; phylum Chordata; order Ceratodontiformes; family Protopteridae; genus Protopterus; species Protopterus annectens. The sequence goes on from NC_056729.1 coordinate 1,392,836,123, forward strand.
AGTTTGCATCTGAAAAGGGACTGTGAGTTGTTATTGTTATTATTATTATTATTATTATTATTATTATTATTATTATTAATAAGGGCATCCACCATATGTCTAGGCATTTAGAAGCTGGAACTCACAAGAAAGAAAAACAAAATCCTGGACACTAAACCTTGAAGAGCTTTCATGCCAACTGAGGAAGGGAGGCTAGAATCCTGAAACTGGACAATACCGGGTATATAAAGTCAATGTCCTCACCCTGGTAAAGAAAATAATACAAAAAGTAAGGGAGGTGGAAGGAGGGATTGGCTACTGCAGCAGTGATATAGTCAAACATCTGATGTAGCCTAAGCTATATTGGTAGGATACAAAAGAATAGAAAGTTTAGGAGGAGTAAGAATGTGGGGTCCAGGGCCCCCTGGTAAACAATTGTAGCAAAGCTTGCTCTAAACATGGAGAAGGCATCTAGTTTGTAGTACATTGTGAAAGTATGTACAGAGGACCAAGTTGCTGCCTCTAGTATACTTCTAGAGTCCACCCCTTTCCACAAAGCCATGGAAGAAGCCACGGCCCCGGTAGAATGTGCCTTCACCTTATTTAAAATTGACTTGCTGTGATGAGAGTAACAAAAGGAAATAGAATGGGGCAACCATTTGAAAACTGCCTGCTTGGACACTGGTTGTCCTTTTTTCTTACCTTCATAAGAAATGAATAACCAATCAAAATGTCTGAAGGTTTTTCTTCTGTCAAGATAGTATTTGGCTTGACTGCAGACATCCAGTATACAAATAATTCTTTCTCCTTCATTTTTAGGTTCTGGAAAGAAGGCAGGGAGATGGATAGCTTGGCTCAAACTAAATTTAAATACCACTTTTGGCGTAAATGAAAGACTTGTTCTCAAAAACCTTTGTGGAAAATGAGATAAGGCTAACCCCACCATAAGAGCTTCCCACTCAAGACACTCTTCTTGTAGAAGTCAGAGCAATCATCAATATGTTTTCTACGTTGAAAACTTCAAATCAGCCTTATAAACTCTTTCAAATGGAGCAATTGCTTAATGTCAAAAACAAAATTAAAATCCCAAGGAGGAACCACCTGCTTTCTAGGTGAATGGGTATATAAAACCACTTTCAAAAAGAGCTTGACATGAGAGCACATTAAAGGAGGGGAATGCATGGGCAGACAAGCTGAAATGACCAAAAGATAAACCAAGATTGAGAAATAAGAAAGGCCAGATGATAGTAACCCACATAAATATTGTAGAGCCAGAAACATTTTAGCCTTAAAACGGTCTTGGTTGTTATTGTAGCAACAACTAAAAATCTTTTCCATTTGATAATAAATGATTTCCTAGTAATATGTTTCTTTGTCTGTTTTAATACCTGCCTCATGTCCTCAGAAAACAGGTACCTAAAAGGTATTAGAATTTTATCATCCAGATAGTCATATGAAGTTGTTTCAAGATGGGGTGTATAAAATAACCCCCTGTCTTCTGTGAGTAGGTGCAGTCTGTGAGGAAACTTGTGGTAATTGCCCTTGCCATTTCCAAAAGATGACAGAAACACTGTTGCGTAGGCCAGAAGAGATTCACCACAATGACTTTTGGAGAATCCTTCAGAATCTTCAGAATAACCCTGCATATCAGTGAAAGGGTGTTAAGACATACAAGAACATTCCCATTCAAGGAAATGAGACTGCATCTTTTTCCAGGCCTGCTTGCAAGGAATCCAAGCTGTTTTCTGTGAATGGAGGCAAACTGATCTATCTGATGTCTTCCACCCAATTAATTTTCCATTTGTGTGGGTCTATCCTAGTCTGGCTCAGCTTGTCTGCCACAACATTTTGCTCTGAAAGAAGCTTGAAAAGTAAGACTGTGCTAAATCTCTATATCTTTGGTTACCATGGCTAATCTGCACAGAGAGATGCATTATGCTTCAGGTGATAACTGGAGCCAGATACTTCATGAGCACCCTTGGAGCAGTCGATAGCCCAAAGGGTTATGCAGAGAACTGAAAGTAAAATCCAGCCTCAGAAAATCTTAAGAAACATTATAAATCTATGGCTACTGGAATATGACAAGAAGCATCCTTCAAACCTAGTTACAAAAAAGGGAGAGGGGGCTAAGAGTTAATAGAATATGAAGGGAAATTATTTTGAACTTTAGAACTTTCACAAACTTGTTCAGAAAGGAAGGATCTAGGACTGGTCTCTAGTGAATCAGGACAACCCCAGCACCTGACCCCCTCCCTTTATCTTTAGGAAGCAAGTCATCACTGCCCTCGTAAAGCTAAAAAATACAGCCTCCATGGGACCCAATAACATCCCAGGCTGCATACTACATGAACTCAGGCAGGAACGTGCAGCATCTTTAGGCACCTTATTTAACCAAAGCCTGAGTACCGGCTTCATCCCAGCCAAGTGGAAGACAGCCGCTGTCATCCCTTTGCACAAAGGTGGTGCATCCACTGATCCAGGTAATTATAGACCCATCAGCCTAACTAGCCTGATCTGCAAGACCATGGAATGGATTATCATGGACCTCATTAACAAGGACATTGGCAACCTCTAAACACTTGATCCCACACAGTTTGGTTTCATCAAGGGGAGGTCATGCGATAAATTTGGTCAATTTCTTTGAGACAGTCACCAAAGCCATGGACGAAGGGAAGATGGTGCACACCGCCTACCCTGACCTGGTCAAAGCCTTTGATACTATTCCCCACTCGGGTATAATAGATAAACTCTCTCAACTAGGCATCAATCCATATGTTACCAGATGGGTAGCAAACTGGCTTACTGATAGAACCCACCTAGCCACCTCAAGCAGTAGACCCGTAATGAGCAGTGTACCCCAGGGATCGGTCTTGGGGCCTCTGTTGTCTGAAATATAATTTTCTGAGGTGCAGGCCAAAACCAATGGGCTATGACTGACCAAGTCTGCAGATGACTGCAAGCTGGGCGATGTCATCAGTTCCCCTAGTGATGTGCACATCCTCCAAGAGGGTCTCACCCAAACAAATGACTGGTGCTAGAAACATGGCCTCAAATTGAATGCCAAATAAAATGCATCATCATCACCTTTTGGGAGAGTGATATCCTCACAAATTATAACATTAATAACAAGGTCCTAAGCACATAATCAGTCCTGAGGGACTTGGGCACTCAGGTTGATAGCAAACTGACTTTTGACCACCATATTGCCTCGGTTGTATGGAAAGCTTTCTACATGGCCCACCTTATTAAGAAAGGTATCTCATTCAGGGACAAAGAGGTCATAACATCCCTGTATTCTTCCCCTATAAGACCCATTATTGAGCACAAAGCCCCTTTCAGCACATACCTCACAAAGCAAATGCAACAGCTGGAGAGACCACAGACGTTTCTCACCAGGAGAATCCAGGGCCACAAAAATCTACCCTGCACAGATAGGCTAAAAGCTCTGTTACTCTACTCAGTCTCATATAGACTCCTCAGAGGTGACCTCTGTCTAGCATACAAAGCAATCTCAGACCCCGCCTTAATGGGACTGCTGCATATCCACAAGTCAAGCTCTCAAGTAACACACACGCGTGACCTCAACCTGGTCTGCAACATCAATATGACTTGTTAGAAGGGCAGATTTGTATCCCAGAGGCTCCCCCTTCTGTGAAATAGACTCCCTCTCCACATCAAGCAGAGTACCTCATTAACCCTTTTTAAGCGCAACCTGGATACTGGATGGGGAACAGAAAATAAACCTCCTGGGATTCCACCTGTGTCCCTGCGGACAGGGGCATCAGGTGCTGACTTGTCGGAACATGGGCTAATTCTTGGCTAATCCTGTAAGGGCCTCAGTGCCAATAGCCTATAAATGTCCTATGATCCAAAGTATCTGTTGCCTGGTTATAACTGAGTGTGATCCCCTCCAGTACTATTCCCTGTTCATCACAATGGGACTCTTCAGAAACAGAAGAATGCATTTTTCTCTTACCAGTAGATCTAGAATTTGAAGGGTTGAGAGCCCGAACAAAGTCTTGAGCTAAGCCCAATAAATCTTCCTAATACTTAACTTTCTATTTCTTTTTACCAGGAATATCCAAAGAAGCAGCCCGACTCAAATCAGGGACATCACCTTGGGAAACAGGCATCGGAGTCTAGCTGGCAGAAAAGCATTCTTCACTCCTTCTTCCAGTGCAGACAGGTATTTCTTTGATGCCCATAGTGGATACTCCAACAG